>NC_138993.1:29014492-29614492 GCF_964341445.2 Mesoplodon mirus
TTTATGAGAAAGCTTATGTTAATTTCTGTTAGATGTACAGACTAGCACACTTTTTAAATTTAGGTTTTACAGTAATAGGTAACACATCTTCTAACTAATATCTATATTTTCATACTAAATTTTTGAAAACCTACTTATTCATTGCAAATTATAAAATTAGCTATTTCAGTTTAGGCCTTATTAAGTTAAAATAGACATATTGACTTAGATTATTATATGGACAATTTTTAGGTGATATTCTAATCACTTTATTCTATTCCCACAAAAGGTATAATATAGGCACAGAATTATCCACAGGTAGGACTTTTCTCCCCATCGTATACAGTGATGAAAGAATAGGAATTCTCAGGCCATCCGCAAGTAATGTTGTTATTTCTCTCAACTCTTTCAGAGCAGCTTTTTACACTAGATAAAGTGACATCCAGATCTTGGAGGTACTTTTGGATTTTACAATAATACTAATTATTAGATATTTTAGAATGTATCTGTGGTCAATGGGTCAGAGTGGGCTTAATGGAATCAGGAGATAAATGCTGTTTTTATCTAAGTCTACTATGGTAGATTGATGCATATCTATCACCCATACTATGTTTATTGCCCCACACCTTGTGTGTATTATCATAATAAATATTTTGACTAACTGAAAGAACACTCACAATGTTATCTTGCACAGAGATAATGGTTATGATGTTAGAAAAAGTCAAGTGGATGTATTCAGAATCTCCACTCCCTCCCAAAATAGTAAATAGAAAATCAATTCCAATGGTATAACTTCAAGGGGATTACAAGAATTAGTGTCATAGTGAAGGACTGTAAGGTTCAAAGATATTGATTCTTAAAACCTCCACATTTCCACTCTCCAGCATAAGGATAGATTGTATTTGAGAATGGCAGTAGATTGTTTTAAGATTAATCATCTGTAAATACAATTACAGCCATTGTTTTTGATGTAAACTTACTGACTGAGCAAATCAAACAGTCCATGGCAATCAATATGCAGTTATTAAGTGGGAAATATTGTTGTCTCTAGTCCAAGGAACAGAGAATCTCATAATTGGCTGACTATTATCTGGAATAGATAGCAATACATGTTTCCTACCTTGGAAGACTGCTGAGAAGGAGAGTTGCAGAATGTTCAGAGGGATAACTGCTAAAGACAGGCTTAATTTGTAGAGTATTTTTGTCCCACATGAATTCTCTTACAGAGTTCCACTATAGATATGCTTACTGATCAAGTATAAAGGTGATGCCAGTCATCCACAGATCCCAACTTGTTTCACAGACTCATGGACAAAGTAGGTAGAATGGTAGCAATGGAGACTGTACATGGGGTAAAAAAAACCATGGATTCTCTAAACCGGGGCCAATCTAGCCACCACTATTTTTCAGTGCTCAAGTTGCCAGTGGCAGGGAAAATCCCAAGCATTTGATATGGTTCTACAAACCATAGCAGACAAGCCAGCTTTAGGTGGAAAATTGATTACACTAAACCTTTTCCTTCATTGAAGAACTAGTAATATGTTTTCATGGGAAGAGATGATATGTTTGGATTGGATTTCCTTATCTACTATTATTATAATTTTCTATTCTTACATAACAAAATTTCCCAGATCTGAGCAGTTCACTTCTAAGTCATGTGACATAAGTTAGGGTAGGCTTCTGTTAGGGTATACACTTCCAAGTTGGCTTATTCATTCACATGTTTTGTTCTTAACTGACCCTGAGTCAGCCTCCCTGTCTCTGTCTCTGTCTCTGTCTCTGTCTCTCTCTCTCCATGTGCTATCTATCCTCCAAATTCTATTTACATGTATTGAGCTTTTCATAATATAACAGTTTCTGGGCCTATTTCCCAAATCAACTGTTCCAGTGTTCCAAAAGCAAGCACTCCATGAAGTCTAAGCAGTGGTTGCAAAACTTATCATGACCAAGACTCAACAGTCCAAGACTTATTCTATTGGTTAATCAAGTCACTAATGATATCTTTATCCAAGAAGAGGAAAAGAATAGACATCTCTTCTCAATGGGAAATGGTATCTATGTATCAAAGGGAAGAAATTGTCTGAATCCATCTTAAAGATGAGCTACTACAGTTAGTTTTGTTTGTTTGTTTCTGCTAACAATAACATATATTATTCACTACCATGGTACTGCACAAAACTTATAAAAGAAATGAAGATATTCTTTTAATTATATATAAAATACACAGAAGATAACTTTATTGAAATATGGAATGGCTTATTGAAGACACAGTTATAGGCTCAGAAAGATAAAATTTCTTCCAAGTTTGAGATTATGCCCCACAAGAAGTGGCATAGCATCCAAACCAGGTATCAATAAGCAGTGAGATCTCTTATATAACTAGAATGTATGTGTTCTAAAATCAAGGAATGGAAATTAGAATGTCAACTCTTACTGTTACACTTACTGATCCCCCCTCATGAAGACATTTCTCCTGACAACTCTAGGTTCTTCAGTTTTGGGAGATGTAATGTTCAAATAAGAAATGTTTTCATCAGGAGTTACACAGTGCTTCCTTTCAAATGAAAATAGAGACTGACTCCCAACCTTTTCATTTCCTCTTACCTCTGAGCTAATAGAAATCAATGGAGGTTACAGTGTTGATTGAGATTGAGCTTGACTATCTAAAGGAAATAAGTTTGTTTCTAAAGAATAGAGTGAGAGAGGAAAAGAAATAGAATCTAACTATACTTCCCTGGCATTCTCTACTTATTGCCATGTCTATAGAAAAAAAATGAATTTATTTTTTATCTTATATGGGAGTTTAGTTGATTTACAGTGTTGTGTTTGTTTCAGATGTACAGCAAAGTGATTCAGTTATACATATACATATATCCATTATTTTTTAAATTGTTTTCCCATACAAATTATTACAGAATATTGAGTAGTGTTCCCATTCTATACAGTAGGTCCTTGTTGATTATAGGAAAATGTTAATAAAAGTTAACCCTAACACTATGCAAATTAAACCACTAAAGACTTATAATTGATGAAAAATCAAACTTTAGGCAAATAAAATAACTTCTGTTTCTTTCTCTTCTCTTAATATTTTTGCCTATAGGCTGTTGAATACCATGATATAGTACAAAGACTAAAACCAAAGGGGAAGCAAATATCACCTTGAGATCCTGAACTTGGGTCTGAATGCAGCAGGAAATACATACATATATATATATATATATATAGTTGGTTGTCTTCCTCCTTTTCTTCCTTCTTTCTATCTTTCACTCTTCTTTCTCCCTCCATTCCTTCCTTCCTTCTTTCCTTCTTTTCTTCCTTTCTTTTTTCCCTTCCTTCCCTCCTCTCTCCTCTTTGGAGGGGGAATAAGTTTTTAATGTCATATGAGGGATGGTTTAAAATGTACCATTGTATTTTATTAGGAACACATTTTATTTGCTTTTTAAATTGGACTTGCAATCTAGAAAAAATGGTGAATATTGATTGTGACATCCATAATATGGAACATAGTGAACGTTTCTATTCATTTAGGTGTTAAGAAATTTAACCCCCTTCTTATACATTGGGATTTTTACCACTGTATGTGTTTATTCCAATCAGATATGCTTATTTGGAACTTTGAATCTGACCTAGTGATTAACATAAGCAGAAACAAAGAAATTCAATTCAACAATGGGAGCAATGGCAGCCATATCAGTTTTGAGAGTTATCTGTAACAAGTGTGCCAACACAGGCAACTGATGCTTGGTAACATTGGTGATTGTGGTGGTGGTACAAGCTGAGACAATCTGTATGAACTTGTGGCAAGATGTCCTTATAGATTGATTCTATGGTATGATTCATACAGCAAACCTTACTATCTAGATTCCCTTTTTCCTTCCCCATTTTCTAAGCTTTGTCCTTCTGTTTTGCTGGTGAATTTATGAGCTAACCAATAATCAATCAGTAAATTCTCCTATTTCTTAAATTAGTCAGAATCCTTTTCTGTTGCATGCATCTGAGAATCCTCTTATAAACATATATTCACAAAGACCTACGCCTTTTAAGTACATTCTGAATGAAAGACAGAGTAAATATGTTTTAAAAATTGTAATTGATTTAATAAATTCTCTACATCAGTGTGATTGATATTTCCCTCACACAAAATATGAAATCTATACTATGCATACTCCATTAAAAAGTAAGAATTACAAGTCTACCTGAGGATAGTACAATTATATCAATTTTCTATAAAATATAAGTGAACACTCATTTCCTTATTGTGGGAAAAACAGATATTCATTGGCATATTCTGTGAAAGAAATGTAAGAGTTTTATAGAATACCAAATAAGTATTGATCTCTAGCAGTATTATGAAGAATGCAAGCATTGGTATTACACCACTATTGCTTCACCCTGCAATATTGGAATTATATTTAATCATAAAAAGTCAAAAAGCCTTGAGATGTCATCTTCTTATTATTTAAGCATAACTGTATCTACCAAACACTCATAGACACAAATTAATAAAGATGTACTTTCAGATAATACAGTATTTAAAATGTTTCACAAGTACTTGACATAAGTATGATCCTTATATTGGTAATTTCACTCTGACAGCTCACAGGAAGATCATTATGTCTTTGGGTTATGTTGATTGGAAATAATTATTTTTAATGCCATTTAAGCTAAAAAAATCAAACTAAACAAATAGAAACTTAAGAGTTGTAAATGAAAGTAGCACAACCATTTAATGTATTTACTATTTTTTAATCTCAAATTTTGTCTGTAAGAACATTATATACTTTTATTTTTATTTATTTAATTTTTTCACAGTTATTTGAATATTTCTTTTTTATTATTAACCTTGATTGGAGTGTAGTTGATTTACAATGTTTTGTTAGTTTCTGCTGTACAGCAAAGTGAATCAGCCACACATATACATATATCCACTCCGTTCTAGACTCCATTCTCATAAATGTCATTGCAGAACACCGAACAGAGTTCTTTGTGCTATACAGTAGTTTCTTATTATCTTTTATACATAGTAGTGTGTACATGTCATTCCCAATCTCACAATTTATATTTGTGATCCAAAATGTCTGAGACAATACTTTGTACATTGTGGTAATCAAAACATTACTATAATAAGTAACTGAGTTTCATGAACTTGACATAAAATAATTTATTAAGAGAATAATCTAAGAAGAAGGTACCATGTTTTTCAACAAGATTGAGAAAGAACGTTTGTGAAAATAAATGATGCACATATATATAAGTACTTTTCTTTTTCTTTTCTTTTTTTACATTAGAATTGGTTACTGATCAGAAAAAAAATGGATGTCAAGGAATTAAAATACCATTTTTATTACAATATTGTGGATTTACTTTACTGGTTTGTCTTCATTTAATTTCAGGATCTATCTATCTATCTATCTGTCTGTCTATATATAGATAGATAGATACATACATACATACATACATACATATATATACATATATATACACACACATATATCTATATCTATATCTATATATATCATCTATCTATATCTATATCTATATATACCACAACAATGTTTTATGGGAGGGTACTATTTAGACCCCTTTATTCCTCCTCCAAGAGACTGTATAATTCCTTTTTAGGACTATGTTGTCAAATTGTTTATAACCTTCACAGCCTGGAGTAATGGTTCCTCTATCTGGTCTTCACATTTGATTAATACATACATTGTTAAGTTCTCCTGAAATATATGTCAGCATAATTTTGTGTATTGGCAAGTGGTCTATGAGTTACTGGGCAGCAAGATGTGTAGTTATATCCATTTGAATATTCAGTATCTATACTTTATCTGGTATAGTATAGTTTCTTACTGTGTATGTATGAGTGTATCAATCAATCAATGAATGCTACCTTTATAAGTTTACAGTTTCTTTCTTTTTTAAACTTTTGATGCCCCAGTAAAGTAGCATGATATCTGATTCAGTAGTTTCTCTCAGTGCTTGATGATGAATGAATAATTACCCACTATTAGAATATAAGAGGGATAGCCTAGACTCATTTTTTTTTTTAGTGTTCAAGGAACTTTTCATAACACAAAAAAATAGTACTGAATAAATGCAATCATGTATAATGAGGAACAAGTTTATAGCTTGCCATAGATAAACATTATATACTTATTATATTTTAACTTTACTTCAGCTACCTTATGTTCTTAGCTCTAGAAGAGCATTTAAATAAAATTTTGAAATTTTCTATACTATTTTTATTTTACTTAGTTGGCTATGATTCATAGTGACATTGAAATTTCAATATATGGTAGTAATTTTATTGACATAAGGTGATTCACAGGTTTTATGCCTTTGGAAGTTTACAAGTTTCAAAGAGATAGTCATATCTTATGGTAACTTTATTGACTAACAACAATGTGCCAGATACTGACTATTCTACCCATAATAACACATTTAATAAATTAAAAAATACTATTACACAGGAATTATTATTTTTTTGTTTGTTTACATATTAAGAAACTGGGGCACAGAGAGTAAATAACTTGCCCCAGATAACAGAGCTAGAAATAGTTAAATCTAGAATTTAATGGCAGACTGACTCTGGAGTTAACATTAGTAATCACTACCCTCAGATGATGAAGGAGAATAGCTCTTTTGGGTAGATTAGGAAAAGTGAGTTTTCATGGTTTTGCCTTAGTAGTTCCTAACATAAAAATTATTGTCTTCAAAAATTAAAATTATGATGCTTTCCAGTAATCCCCAGTTTTCTTTTTCTTTGTCCCGTTTCCTTCTCCTCTCCCCCAGACATCATATGTGTCACCGCAGAACAAATATCTTCCTAGGTAGACCCAGGAGCTCTTGATACGTAAGGAGTCTGTGCTTATTTAGAGAAGGATGTATTTTCCAGATGGAGGTGTTTCACATGTCTTGGAGAATTATATGTAGGAACTTCCCTTCTTGCCAAAAAATTTTCTCCTCTAGTACTGATTACTGAAAGACTCACAAACCTAGGCAAGAAGGATATTAGGATCTGAAACACTGAAACTCACCCTGAAGATCAAACAGGTACAAATAATTACATAGTTATCTATCTCTATTTTCACAAATTTCTTCAAAAAATTGTCTTTTGATATCTTTCAAGGGCAAATAAAATATAAAAATTTAATAAAATGAAACAAATCCCTAAGTATACCTCAACAACTGACTGATAGATGAACTGGAGGAAAATTTTTGTTGTACTGATAAATATGCATCTAAGAGAGTTCAACCAATGCTAAAAGATACATATTTTCTGAACCTATTGAAACTTCAGAAATAAAAAACAAAATGTTATCCAAAATGTTCAAAATGAACTGATACTTTATCATTCCATGATTTAAATATAATATTCTTTTACATATTACATAATAAAGTACCCCCAAAGAAAAATTACTTTACATCATGAAGTAATTAAGTGTTTCTTATTCCTCCTGACCATATAAAGATTCATATCTAGATGAGTCTACCAATTTTTTCTTTAGAAACAATGTTCATACACTGAAGAAAATTAATATGGGTATAAATATATAATATTATTACTATAATTTAATTGCATGCTTGAATATATGATTATATATATATATATATATATATATATATATATATACATACATACATGTTAGGTGATAAACAAATGTATAAATAATATTATAAAATTCAGAGAGTGAATATTTCCATAGGCAAAACCTTCAAATATTTTATGGCATACTTTCCTCAAATAAACTACTTCAAAACAATTTTAAAAATTATTCAGGCTCTTTGTTAGATTTTTATATTTATTGCTTTGCTAAAAGTTCCATCTTTTTATGATTTTACAATGCATAGTAACATAGTCTCATAGTAACAATTTTATTAACTACAGACATACTCACACACCTCTGCTGTGTGTCAAAATTATGCTTAAATTTGTTTAGCCACAAAGAGAAAACTCTCTTCACACCATTCATCAGAAGCTTAAGAAGTATAAGCAAGGAATAGTTTTCAGTTCACTTTACGTTTTCAGAATAAGATATCCAGGGCTCATAGGACAATATGGTATGTCTTCATCTATCATGACTGACTCTGAAAAAGATTTTGCATCTGATGAGAACTAATGAGCAAATATGATTTATGTTTAGAGATAAATGTGATGGACAATAAAAATCAGTTCTCCAATATTATGGCTTAGGGACAGTGAATTGATGATTGGTGAAGGTGCTGTTCATATGGATAATTCCAGAATTCTTATTCAGATTATTTACATAAACCCAAAACTAGAAGGAGGTGTAAAAGTATGGATAACAGTAAAATAATGTATACTTGAATTCTCTTTTTACAAGATTCACTTATTTCATTGGGAGTGGACTGCTCATTTATCATTACTGGGGCTTTTCAACAAGAGTGGTTTTGTACAACCTGCTATATTGTATTTTGGGGCTGACAAAATTGAAATATGGGAAAACGGATAAGATTAGAAAACCTTAGAAGTTAAATATTAACTAAAATATAAAAATAAAACATTTTAAACCCACCTTGCAATTAAAGAAGAGAGAGTTTACATAGTGAATATAAATTAACTGTAATATAGACTACTATGTTAAAGAATGGATAAAATAAACAAATGATTAGTTAAAACATATTTAAGTAGCTACTGTGCAAAAGAATGCAAATAGAACAGAAAATGGAAAAGATTTTTAAAGACTGACAAAATACCTGGATATATGATAAACTAACAAAGAGCAATTAAATGAAATAAGTAGACTTTTTTTTTACAAAGAAAAAATACTTCTATGTAACAAATCCAGATAGTGTAGAATTGTTTGGTGCTAATTTTTTCTTATGAAAATATCCTTTACACCTCCACTTTCTATAATATGATTGAAAATAACAAGATATTTGAATTAGCACTTTGTATCTTTGTTTAAGGAAAGAGTTATTTTTATTTTTATTTTTATTTTTTTAATTTTTTTTCCTTTTGCGGTATGTGGGCCTCTCACTGTTGTGGCCTCTCCCGTTGCGGAGCACAGGCTCCGGACGCTCAGGTTCAGCAGCCATGGCTCACGGGCCCAGCCGCTCCGCGGCATATGGGATCTTCCCAGACCGGGGCATGAACCCGTGTCCCCTGCATTGGCAGGTGGACTCTCAACCACTGCACCACCAGGGAAGCCCAAGAGTTATTTTTAATCAACTAGCATTTTTACCTGTGCTGAGCAAACTAGTTTGATAAGCCTCCACTCCCCAAACTAGGTCTCAGGTGGTATTTAATTTGAAAGCAAGCACTTTCTTGCTACATTGAATAATTATTTAGATATTCTCAGAAAAAAAAAAGATAAGCATCTATTTTAGAAACTAAAAATCTTGAATAAAATCACAATTAAATAGACAACTAAATTATCCTTTAGACTCCTTGTTGACTTTGAACTTCCTCCTCTATGTCATCTCTTTCCTTAAGTAATTAGGAAAAATTCTGGCAAATTAGTTTATACAAATGAAAACAAATGAAAAAAATCTTAGAGTGTGACATAAATGTTTCTATTACAGTTGAGCAAAATCACCATGCTTTAGGACTCAGTTAAAACAATAGCAAAATATTCTTAATATCATCAGCAAATTCTTTGGACCTCAGAAAATAGCTCAAGGAAGCTGGGTATATCAATACTTGAAGAAGAATTCTCTAAAGATGAGATACAAAGGGTACCGGTAGGTAAAGTTGAGGACTAATTTATTCTACACATCCAGGGATGGAGTTTTGCTGCAAATAAAATAAAATAATAATAATAATACTCCTTGAAAATGGGTGAATTAACATAAAGTAATACTAATAATTTAAGCTCATCAATAATTTATTTAAATATTCATTTATTGAATATATTATTAATTGAACACTATATTTGTGGCATTCTGCTATTCACTAGATATACAAATATGAATACATTAAAACAGGTCTCTGATCTCATAAAGATAGAATACTGTAGTAGGAAAGACAAATAATAATGCAGCCTCTAGTTCCATTACTCACTCTTTCTTTGAATCTTAGTGTTGTTGTTTTTTTTTCCTGTGATACTCTCCTCCACAGAATATATATTAAAAGTCATACCTACTCTTCTAATTTAGGATATCCTATTATCATTCTCCTATAAAAAGAAAGAAAGCCTAAACACCTAATCTCAGTTTAAAAGCATTCACTAATGGTTTGTTTTCATTTCCAAGTAATGTGTTATTAATCCAATCTAAATATCCTTCCTCTCATTTCACTCTTTCCAGACCCCCATTTCAGTTGGTAAATACTTTCCAATTATTCTTTAACAGGAGTTCTTAACCTGGGAATTATCTTTATCCCAGGGGAAAATGTGGGTATTTTAGGTTGTCACGGTGACTGGAGAGAGCTGTCACTGTTAACATGGGGTGGTACTGAAAAAAACTAAATAGTCTGCAATATGAGGCAGTCAAATTAGTAAAGGATCATTCTACCCAAAAACGAATAGCACCTCCATGGAGAATCATATGCAGGTTCTCACTTCTTAATGATTTCCACTTTGTTCTCCCTCAAAACAAAATCCTTCCAAGTGCCCTACTTTCTAAAAATATTTCTTCTTCTTTCAACATCACAACATCAACATAACAAGATTGTCCTAATATTAAGGCAAAGAAATGTTTCAGACGAATTTCTCCTTGCCTTAGATAACAACACTTGAGTTGGGAAGGTAAGGATAGCTTAAAGATTTCCAGTATTAAGTCCACAGATCATTCTGTTACTCCTCACTACTTCTGTTAAATTTAACTTTAGATGCTGAAGAATGAAAAGTGAGATATTATTGGTAAAGAGTGCCATTTGTTGGTAGATGTGTGTGTACGTTGCTGGCTAGGAAGTTAAAACTTAAACCAAGCAATTACTGAAGCAAGGACAAGTGAAATTCTCAGAGCAAGTTGCCATTTAAATCCAGCAAGTTTAAGAGTGATGATGATAGGAAAACTACTAATGAGAGAGAGAGAGAGAGGCTGAGTGAAGGGCACATAGGAACTGATGCTAGCCCAAGCTTGTTGTTTACAAGCTCCATTTAAAAAAGAACTGTAGGGCCTCCCTGGTGGCGCAGTGGTTGAGAGTCCGCCTGCCGATGCAGGGGATACGGGTTCGTGCCCCGGTCTGGGAGGATCCCATATGCCACGGAGCGGCTGGGCCCGTGAGCCATGGCCGCTGGGCCTGCGCATCCGGAGCCTGTGCTCCGCAACGGGGGAGGCCACAACAGTGAGAGGCCCGCATACCGCAAAAAAAAAAAAAAAAAAAAAAAAAAAAAAAAAAAAAAAAAAAAGAATTGTAGAACAAGAGAGATTGTGTGACACAGCCCAGATCTCCGTATTCAGAGATTAGAAAAGGACAATAACCGCTGAAGAGAACCTTTGAATTTTGCCTTCCTTTTAGTTTATATCAAATATTCTTACAGTCTCAAATTAGGTGAATGAATGTCAACCATGCATAAATCTCTAAGGTTAACCAGGATTAAGAATTGCAATCAATGGACTTATAAAGACATTAGTTTGACCCTCCTCCTTAAGAAGGTCAATGGGAACCACAGTCTTCATAATAATATACGTTTTGATAAGTTAGAATCCCTTTCATTTGGACAATGATAAAGGTAATATCTAAGAAATTAACAATGGTGGACGTTATCCTAAGGGCCTTAAATGCAAAGATCCACTTAAGTAGGCACAATTTTATCTACATTTTACAGATGTGGAAACTCAGAGTGGTGTTGGACAGGATGACATATGTTACAAGTTGCTTTTAGTCCCTAAGAACATCAAAATATTTTATTTCATTTTATAGCTAAATATAAAGTGCATGGGCTCCTCAGTTCATGCAGATGTGAGTAGCCTCAAACTTTTAGAAAGTTATGCAATCAGCAGTGCCATGAAGGTCAGTGGGCAAAGGAGTAGCAATCTTTAAAAGAACTCATTTTTACAATGCTATCATTGAAGAGGACCTTACTTTTTATCTCTCCATTAACCCTGTTCACACCACCCTTATCTTTATGCTTAACCAACTGTCTTGTAAAATAGCACTGAACAATATATTCTATAAGTAGTTTCATGTACAGTCAGAATGACTACAGTAAAATTACCATAATAAACATTTATGTCTCACATTTATTAAATTCAAGGTTCTACAAATAAAGCACGTGTCTGATAAAAGTTACAGAACACAGCAAAGCTACCTAAACCATTTCTTTAAATTATCTAAAATAATGTTTTCTATTTTATTTTTATGAAAAAATATATTTGTTTATGGGGAAAATGCATATATTTATATGTTTAACTGTCCACTGGATATTTCCAGTGAGAAATAAAACCACTGAAACCATTCACACCTACACAGTTTATTTTCTGTCTACTTTAATGTAACTTTATTATTCCATTGTATCCATCAAAATGTCATTCTTATTCCTAAAATAATTTGAAGAGAAATATTCAAATTATAAGCAACTTTATTTCTTTCTTTCAGGAACTTCTGTAAAAAACAAAACAAAACATTTAAATGTATATGAAACTGTTCAACTTCTTGATAAATAATATCAAAGAACTGTTGTATATTTTGGTTGGGAAGGGTTGATTGCTTTTGGATTTTTTTTTTTTTTTTTTTACCAAGAGTTCTTTGAAACTCTTGCTGAGAACAAAAAGGGGGGAAAAACACACCAAAAACATTGTGCATTTGTATATGCATAAGAACACTTTAACAATATTCAGATCCAAAAATTACTCCATTAAGCTATTCCTGGACTGAACTAAAGAAAAATTTGAAATAAACCTAAAACTATCTTCTTTTAGATTCTCTACCTCAAAACTAGAAGCTAAATGCTTTTATCTTAACTCTTCTCTAATTGTTTGCTCCATCATTTCTCTCTGCCCCTAATCCTCTCTGAACTGCTCTCCTTCCCTCTTGGCCTGGTAAAAAAAGGCCCCAAACTCAATTCCTTCTTAAAGTTAAATCATTCTTAGAACAAGGAAGGACCATTTTAAGATTTAGGCTTACACTGAACTGACAGTTATCATCAAAGACTTTTCAAAACTTATACAAAATAGAAAGAAATTTTCAGAGGAATATAAATTAGTTATAAAGATGTATAACCCAGGGCTCTTAGAGATATGACAATTAATTCTAATGTTAGTGGAAATATCAACTGCAAAAAATTAGTTTGAAAATACAGAATGAGAAGACTCCAGAGTGACTTAAAAGGACTCAAAACTGAACAGAAAATCAGAAATGCTTGGGAAAACTATAGACATTAAACATGGTATTTTGGAGGATATCTCCAAAGTTTTTCCTATGAAATAGTTTAGCTATGATCCAGTCCTCTAAGCAAGGAGAGGTTGAATCTTTGGGGGACTTTCAAAATAGCTCTCTCACAATTTTAAGTAGACAACAGGCAAGAGTAGATCCTAAAATATATGTTACCCCAATTCTTTCCTCAAGTTTTGCTAATGTCTTTAAGTCAGATGTAAGAAATTTAATATGGAACAAAATACTAGAATCATATATTATCCTATTGCAAACCTCCAGTACTTTGTTAAACATTTTTTTAAACCTTGTACCTAATGTTGAAAACTGAAAGCTTTTCATTTATTTTTATTTTATTTTTTTAACTTTTTTATTTTAAACATTTTGAAAGAGTCTTAGAACAAAGCATAATACAACTCAGATAAATGATGTCTTTACTGATTAGAACAAAACAAAAAATAAAAATTCCCACCCTAGTTAGTGAATAGGGTCTCTAGGTACAATACCAAAGGATATTGATTTTTTTTAACTTTCTTGTGTTAGCTAAAGTAAAATTAAATGTTAGTGATCAGTGAAGTTGGTACTAAGAAAATTTAACACCTCAGTTTCCTTTTGTTTTCTTTAACTCATAAAGGATAATTTTCCTAATATACATAAGGACACCTTGAGAAAACAACTTCCAGAAAAGAGGAGTGAGTACCTCAGTGGTCTTGCTATAACAAAAATATTGGCAAGATAACTATAAATCAAACATATCAGAACTCTGGCAATTAATCAAATTATCTATCAAATAAAATGACAACCACAGTAAGACAGCTGGTTCAGTAATTTTTAAATTGGGACTATTCCCATACTTCTTCCCTTCCCAGCTCAGTGGTGTGATAAACAAAAAACAGTAGCACTACAGGCAACACAGACTAACAGTTTTTGGAGATCTATTAAAATAACTATATTCAGAGTAAAGTCAATATTTTGTCTGAACTTGAAGTCTTAGGGAAATCTCTACCATAAAACAAGCCTCAATAAATTGAAATGTTAAAATCATACACATTTTGCATTATGATCACATTGAAAATAAATAAAAAAATCAACAACAGAGGTAAATTTGGGTAACTCATATATATGTGAAAATTAAAAACAATAGCCTAAATAATCAAGGGTCAAAGACAAAATAGCAAGAGAAACTAGGAAATATTGTGACATGAAACAAAATGAAAGCACAACCTACCAAACTTTATGAGATGCAGCAAAAGCAGTGTTTACAGAGGAATTTAGAGCCATAAGTGTTTTTACTGTAAAACAGAAGAAATATGTAAAATCAATAATAAACCCCTAAATCACAAAAGTTAGAAAACGAGAAAGTTAAATGTAAAGCAAAAAAAAAAAGAAGATTAAAATTAAAATCATTTAAAAAGAATAGTATAACAATTAGAAAATCAATAAAGTAGAAAATGTATTCTTGAAATGGTCAAAAGTATTAAATAAAAACTCTTTACCTAGATGGACCAAGAGAAAAAGAGAAGATACAAATTACTAAAATCAGGAATGAAAGAGGAGATATTATAACTGGTCTCAGATAAGTAAAAAAAGGATAATAAAATAATGCTATGAATATCTGTGTGTTAACAAATCAGATAAAATGGATGCAATAGTCAAATTCCTAGATAGACACAAAGTACCAAAACTGACTCAAGAAGAAATAGATAGGCTGAATATATTTGTAACATGTAAAATGATTGAAATGATAACTTAAAATTTTCAACAAGGACAAATTCTGACATCAGATAACTTCAGTGGTGATGTTGATGAAACATTTCAAGAATCAATACCATTCACAATTTTTTTCAAAATACAGAAGAGGAGGAAACACTTCTCTACTCATTCTGTGAGACAATTATTATGCTGATAACAAAACTAGACAAACACAAGAAAACTACAGAGCAGGATTCCTTATGAATGTATACATAAAATTTATCAACATATTGCTGGCAACCTGAATCCAGCAATGATTAAAATGGAGAATATACCATGGCCAAGTGGCAATTATTCCAGGCTTGCAGGGTTCATTTAACATCCAAAATCAATCAATGTAATATACCACATTTATAGAATAAAAGTAACACATGATCACTTCAATAGACCCAGAGAAAACATTTTACAAAATCCAACACCTTTTCATGGTAAAACAAAACAAAACAAAACAAAACAAAACAAAAAAAAACTACAAAACACTTAAAGTAGGAGTTGAAGGGAATTATCTCAATCTGTTAAAGAACAACAACCAATAAGCCATAACTTAATGGTGAAAGATGGGATGCTTTACACCCAAGATCAGGAACCAGGCAAGGATATCTTATCTCACACTTATATTTAATGATATTACTGGAGGTTTTAGCTAGGGCAATCAGGCAAGGACAAAAGTAGAAGCTGTCCATATTGGAAAGAAAGTAGTAAACTAGCTCTATTTGTAGATGACATTATCTTACATATAGAAAATAATAATGAATGTGTCAAATTTTTTAGAACTAACAAACCAGTTTAGCAATGTGATAGGATATAACATTAATTTTAAAACTCATTGTATTTCTATCCACTAGTGAAAAATCTAAAAACCTAATTAAGAAAACAACATTATTTATAATAGCATCTACAAGAATAAAATACTAGAAATATATTTAACAAAAAAGTGCACAATTGACACACTGAAAACTAGGAAATATCACTGAAAGAAACTGAAAGAATATACTAAATAAATAAAAGAGATTCCATGTCCATGGATTAGATGATTTAACATTGTTAAGGTGACAATACTACTCAAGAAGGATGAGTCCTCCCAATTTGTTCTTTTTTAAGAGAGTTTTGGCTATTCTAGGTCCTTTGCACTTCTATATGAATTTTAGCTTTAGGTTACTATTTTGCTTAAAATTAAGAACAGGTGGGGCTTTAATAGGGCTAGTGGGTATTTCTAACAATCATAATCCTCAGACATTCCCTTTGTCCCAGTACAGACCTGTTACCTCAACCCTTTACACAAGAAACAGTCTTCCTTATTTCTGAGCCCACATCCACTAACTTTTATGTATTTTTTTACTGGGCAAATGGAACTTCTAGTTTAAGTGCTCTCCTAGTGGTCTTCTTGAAATTTTGGAAGACATCTCTTTTCATAATGAAGTAATGGCTGTATTGAACACTGACTTATCAGTATTCTTGTGCCTAAACTAAGTTCAAATTAAAGACTTTAACAAGGTGCTGACTTCTTGTAGAGGAAAAAAAAATCTATTTTCATAGGTTGGATCTTGAAATTTGAGTTCATTTATGTTCCCACTGAAACATCTAAACCTCTAGCCAAACTAACAAAACTAGACTAGACGCAATCACTAAAATCCTAGTAATAAAGGAATCAACAATATACCTTAACTCTCTCTTATACTACTCCTATCCTCCCTATTAAAACACACTACACAAGGATATAGGTTTATTTGGAAGCTAGGAGCTGTAAACAAATATAATGCTCATTTTATTTCACTGTATTATGAAGCTGGGATTTGTTTTACCCTCAGTACCTCCTGATTCTGCATATTTTGCAGTCACAGGTTTCTGCAATTCTTATTTTAGTGTCCCTTTAGAATTAGATCAATATAGGCAATATTTGTTTGCCTTCTCCTGGAAAAACATCAAATAGCAAAACATCTAGATAATACCCAAAAATTTAGTAAGGGACTCTACTACTTTTCACAAGTCCTCAACCAATACCTAAAGGAAACATTACATTTTTCTTATTAAGATTTATGTGACCATTTGTTGTGTTTTAAAGATAAAGAAAATTCTAAGACTGATTCTATATATCTATTAACTATTATAGTTTAGAAAGGTTATAAGATTTCTGAAGAGAATTTAAATGTTTTCTTAAGTAAATAACAAAAAGACAATTAAAAGGAATTCCTGGATTTTATTGAATTCTACCAGCAATGGACCCCATTTTTTCTGAATTCACTGTCACACTATATGACTTAATCAAATCATTGTTAGGTTAATCTTTTCCCTGGAAACCTAAAGAGGGGCAGATTTGTGTGTGTGTGTGTGTGTGTGTGTGTGTGTGCTAAATTAGATCTTCAAACATCCTATATGAGTTTACCTAATTATCATATGCTTTTCTACCTCTTCATATATGAAAGCTCTAGACAAGTCCTCTTTATATCTCTCCATCTGTTTGTATCCTCTTTAATTTATTTCATCAGTGTCTTATAGTTTTCTGCATACAGGTCATTTGTCTCCCTAGGTCGGTTTATTCCTAGGTATTTTATTCTTTTTGTTGCAATGGTAAATGAGAGTGTTTCCTTAATTTCTCTTTCAGATTTTTCATCATTAGTGTATAGGAATGCAAGAGATTTCTGTACATTAATTTTGTATCCTGCGACATTACCAAATTCATTGATTACCTCTAGTAGTTTTCTGGTGGCATCTTTAGGATTCTCTATGAAGAGTATCATGTCATCTGCAAACAGTGACTGTTTTACTTCTTCTTTTCCAATTTGGATTCCTTTTATTTCTTTTTCTTCTCTGATTGCCATGGCTAGGACTTCCAAAACTATGTTGAATAATAGTGGTGAGAGTGGACATCCTTGTCTTGCTCCTGATCTTAGAGGAAATGCTTTCAGTTTTTTACCATTGAGAATGCTGTTTGCTGGGGTTTGTCGTATATGACCTTTATTACGTTGAGTCAGGTTCCCAATATGCTCACTTTCTGGAGAGTTTTTATCATCAATGGGTGTTGAATTTTGTCAAAACATTTCTCATCATCTATTGAGAAGATCATGTGGTTTTTCTTCTTCAGTTTGTTAATATGGTGTATCACATTGATTGATTTTCTTATACTGAAGAATCCTTGCACCCTGAGATAAATCCCACTTGATCATGGTGTATGATCCTTTTAATGTGTTGTTAGATTCTGTTTGCTAGTATTTTGTGGAGGATTTATGCGTGTATATTCATCAGTGATGTTGGTCTGTAATTTTCTATTTTTTGTAGCATCTTTGTCTGGTTTTGGTATCTGGGTGATGGTGGCCTCATAGAATGAGTTTGGGAGTGTTCTTTCCTCTGCATTTTTTTGGAAGAATTTGAGAAGGATACGTGTTAGCTCTTCTCTAAATGTTTCATAGAATTCGCTTGTAAAGCCATCTGATCCTGGAATTTTGTTTGTTGGAAAAATTTTAGTCACAGTTTCTGTTTCATTACTAGTGATTGGTCTGTTCATATTTTCTATTTCTTCCTGGTTCAGTCTTGGAAGGTTATACATTTCTAAGAATTTGTCCCTTTCTCAGGTTGTCCATTTTACTGGCATAGAGTTGTCTGTAGTAGTCTCTTAGGATGCTTTGTATTTCTGCAGTGTCTGTTGTAACTTCTCCTTTTTCATTTCTAATTTTATTGATGGGAGTCCTCTCCCTCTTTTTCTTGATGAGTCTGGCTAATGGTTTATCAATTTTGTTTGTCTTCTCAAAGAACCAGCTTTTGGTTTTATTCATCTTTGCTCTTATTTTCTTTGTTTCCACTTCATTTATTTCTGCACTGATTTATGATTTTGTTCCTTCTGTTAACTTTGGGTTTTGTTTGTTCTTTCTCTAGTTCCTTTAGGTGTAGGTTTATATTGTTTATTTGAGATTTTTCTTGTTTCTTGAGGTAGGCTTGTATTGCTATATATTTCCCTCTTAGAACTGCTTTTATTGCTTCCCATAGGTTTTGGATCATCATGTTTCCTTGTCATTTTTCTCTAGGTACTTTTGATTTCCTCTTTTATTTCTTCAGTGATCTCTTGGTTATTTAGTAACGTATTGTTTAGAATCCATGTGTTTGTGTTTTTTATGTTTTTTCCCCTGTAATTGATTTCTAATCTCATATCATTGTGGTCAGAAAAGCTGCTTGATATGATTTCAATTTTCTTAAATTTACTAAGACTTGATTTTTGACCCAAGATGTGATCTATCCTGGAGAATGTTCCATGCACACTTGAGAAGAAAGTTTAATCTGCTGTTTTTGGATGGAATGTCCTATAAATATCTATTAAATCTCTCTGGTCTGTTGTGTCATGTAAAGCTTTTGTTTCCTTTTTAATTTTCTGTTTGGATGATCTGTCCATTGGTATAAGTTAGTTGTTAAAGTCCTCCAATATTATTGTGTTATTATCTATTTCCTCTTTTATAGCTGTTAGCAGTTGCCTTACATATTGAGGTGCTCCTATGTTAGGTTCATATATATTTATAATTGATATATTTTCTTCTTGGATTGATCACTTGATCATTATGTCGTGTCCTTCCTTGTCTCTTGTAACATTCCTTATATTAAAGTCTATTTTATCTGATATGAATACTGCTACTCCAGCTTTCTTTTGATTTCCATTTGCAGGGAATATCTTTTTCCATCCGCTCACTTTCACTCTGTGTGTGTCCCTAGGTCTGAAGTGGGTCTCTTGTAGACAGCATATATATGGGACTTGTTTTTGTATCCATTCAGCAAGCCTGTGTCTTTTGGTTGGAGCATTTAATCCATTCACGTTTAAGTAATTATCAATATCTATGTTCCTTTTACCATTTTCTTAACTGTTTTGGGTTTTCTTTTTCTTTTTTTGTAGGTCCTTTTCTTCTCTTGTGTTTCTCACTTAGAGAAGTGTCTTTAGCATTTGTTGTAGAGCTGGTTTGATGGTGCTGAATTCTCTTAGCTTTTGCTTGTCTGTAAATCTTTTGATTTCTCCATCAAATCTAAATGATATCCTTGCTGGGTAGAGTACTCTTGGTTGTATCTTCTTCCCTATCATCACTTTAAATATGTCATGCCACTTCCTTCTGTCTTGTAGAGTTTTTGCTGAGAAATCAGCTGTTAACCTTATGGAAGTTCCCTTCTATGTTATTTGTCATTTTTCCCTTGTTGCTTTCAATAATTTTTCTTTGTCTTTCATTTTTGCCTATTTGATTACTATGTGTCTCAGAATGTGTCTCCTTGGGTTTATCCTGTATGGGACTCACTGCATTTCCTGGACTTGGGTGGCTATTTCCTTTCCCATGTTACGGAAGTTTTCGACTATAATCTCTTCAAATATTTTCTTGGGTCCTTTCTCTGTCTCTTCTACTTCTGGGACCCCTATAATGCAAATGTTGTTGCATTTAATGTTGTCCCAGAGGTCTCTTAGGCTGCCTTCATTTCGTTTCATTCTTTTTTCTTTATTCTGCTCCAAAACAGTGAATTCCACCATTCTGTCTTCCAGGTCACTTATCCATTCTTCTGCCTCAGTTATTCTGCTATTGATTCCTTCTAGTGTAGTTTTCATTTCAGTTATTGCATTGTTCATCTCTGTTTGTCTGTTCTTTAATTCATCTAGTTCTTTGTTAAATATTTCTTGCACCTTCTCGATCTTTGACTCCATTCTTTTTCCGAGGTCCTAGATAATCTTCACTAACATTATTCTGAATTCTTTTTCTGGAAGGTTGCCTATCTGCACTTCATTTAGTTGTTTTCTGTGGTTTTATCTTGTTCCTTCATCTGGTACATAGTCCTCTGCCTTTTCCTCTTGTCTGTCTTTCTGTGAATGTGGTTTTTGTTCCACAGGTTGTAGGATTGTTTTTCTTCTTGCTTCTGCTGTCTGCTCTCTGGTGGATGAGTGTATTTAAGAGGCTTGTGCAAGTTTCCTCATGAGATGCTTTAAAAAGCAAAAATCACAAGTTTACAGTTAGTTACATGAGTTGGTTACCAGTAATTATAATTGGAGCCAACAAGAAGTAAGGTTGCTTTTTACGTAGGTATTGTTTGGTGTCAGAAATTTTTGCATAGTTTTAAAGGGAAACCTTGAGACCAGAAGGTTGCAGCTGGCAGGTGTTCTGAATAGTGCCAGTGGTGGCCTTCGGTCTGGTTCAGTTCAAAGAAGGTTCAAGTTCCCAGTGGTGCAGAGAAGTGCTTGAGACCTGATTGTCATTGGCTGCCCAACTCCAATTTTGTATATCTGAATGGTGATTTCTACATTCAAATTTCAGTTCATCATCAATGGCTTTCACTGAAGATTCAGTGAAGAAAGCAACAGATTGTTGTATTTTATCTGCATTCTTTTGTTCACTTTCCTAGCTATAAAGCAAGTCTCTGTTCTTAATATTGCTTTTTACCTCTTTATCCAATCTTTGATATGAGTTCATTCCTTGGCTACAATTGGCTTGTGAACTGGCTAAATCATACAACAAAATTACTGTTTGATTGTGCACCTACTTTTTTATTTTTAATTTTTTTCTGAGAACAACCCAGTTTCCCTTAATAGTAGTTATTTGCAGTGAATCAGTCAATTTTCTGCTTAACTGAATTCAAACTATATGGGACTTTGTAGGTGGCAAACAGAACAACAGGTCAGACATCCCGAAGTCTAAAATTCTAATAATCACATCTTACACATAAAACTAGATTACTTTCTTCAATTAAACATGACTTGAGGACCTTATATGGGAATTAGCTTTTGTAACTGAACTTTTAAGAAATAAAACTTAGAAGAGAAAGAGAGAACATATGGTGACTATTTGAAGTCTGCCTCATTTTCACAGATCTCACAAGTAAGACAAATTTCTCTTTCACTTTAGATCTACTTAATGATCTGAACAGTACATATTAATTCTGGCACTGGACCATTCTAAATGGGTAGCACCATAACATTATAATACTATTTAGCAAACCAATAGGGTTATTTTGGTCAAAAATAAAATGACCTCCAATGTCTGATATTAGATCAGCGGCACAAAAGTTAACTGGCTTCTACCTGCTGAGTAGACCCAAACTTGATAAATTAATTCCTTCCTCAAAGGTATTCACTGATATCAATCAGGGTGCACCCCAGAAGCAAATATCTTACTGTCTACATTGATACAACGATACTTTTCCACTTTATTATTACAGGAAAGTTTTGCCCAGAAACGAAAATATTGAGAATAATTTTTGTGTTTATTCCCACGATTATTCTTCTCTTCCCTCAAAATGAACATCAAACTGTTCAAGTCTACAAAAGACATCATTGGACAATTGTTTTCTTTCCAGGAGTTTTGAAGTCATCAAGTAAAATCCTCACTTTGTTGTGCCCCCAATTTTAAACCATTATATCATGAGCCTTATATAACCAAACCCCTTGATTGAAAAAAGCACCTTAAATCAGACTCTGAAACCTCACAATTATATCAAATTTACTTTTCCCCTCTATGAGATGATACTAAACTCTGACAAAGCAGTTCCTCTCTTGCTCAATACATATAAACTCAGTGTTTTCCTGTTAAATGTTTAATTTAGTTGTACGTTTACATGGTTTGCATTAAACATCACTTAGAAGTTCCAAAATCAAGATAGACACATTCGGCATTGCTGCAGTAGGTTAGACCAATTGCCTTATATAATGACATTGACCAAAAGAGGAAAATAACATGAGTTGAGCAGTTAATATGCTTAAGACTTTATCCTAGGTACTATAACACATTCATTAAATACCTCACAAGCACCCTTATGACATAGCTATTACTTTATTCATTTTATAGATGAAGAAGCTAAGGCTTAGAAAGATTAGTAAGTAGTTTGAGGTTAGTCTAGTGTAGAGGCTTGACCTTGCAGTCTTTCATCTCTAAGTTTCCATGGATCTGTAATTTGAATTTACTGAATAGAAAATAAATTAATGGATGTCCCTCAAATGTGGTTTCCTATTCATCAGGGAGAAAGAAAAATTAGGAAGCCTTATAAAGAACACCTTTTTGAACAGAGATTTTCTATGAAAAGAAATGCCAGAATTTATGTTAGAAATGTCAGCTGTCATCCTTAAAATAGGATACCCAAAGAGACACACCAGGAAGCTTTCATGTGCAAATTGTTAAGTGAGGAGTATTCCACCTTCCAAGTCCATGGATATGAACTATTGAAAGACAGATGATTAAACAGACAGACAGATAGATACCATTATCCAAGTAGGACATTTTTTCCTGTGTTTATTTTGGCAATCAGTTCAGTATTGGATCAACTGGAGATATTTAACTTACACTGGTAACAAATTGTATTAAATTTAACCATGTTCAATATTTTAAAAAAGGAAAATAACCTGTTTGAACTATAATATTGACATATTTGACCGTTAAAGATATTATAACTTCAAAGAAATTGATCCAGAATAGTGTTTATTCCTCCATATAGGATGATATTTTTTATTAATACAATTCATCTTTTCAAATTTAAAGGTGAAAGGATAGTTCATAAAACTTAATATTAGGGGATATAGAGGTTGAAAAAACTAACAATGAACTATGGAGAAATTAAATGAAATACAAATTGATTACTTGAATAAATATTATTTTAATTAATTTTCTATATGATTGAGAATATAAGACATGAAACTGGAAAATGTTAAATTGCTATAGGAGTACATAGCCATATATAAAATGATCAAATATAAACAGGCACTGATGGTTACATATAAACTGTAAATACTAAATATTGGGATAAATTTTCTCTACTACCTCCGGGCAGACAATAACCTCTTTAAATACTCCTCTAGAATTTTTTAACCAGAGAGTATTGAGTAGATCCCAAACACTGAGTTGGGACGGCAGGTAAGGAAAAGTTCATTACCCAAATTCAGTATTTCTCCTGAGTGTGCTGAAGCCAATACTGACAAATCTTTACTCCTTTATTCCCATCTCCTACAAGCCCTGCAGACCCCAAGAACATTTGGAGAAAAGTGAAAGTCCTTTCTTGTCAGATGCCAGAATAAGTGGCTGTAGCTGGAAACGAGGAGATTAGATTCTTCATGGCCAAAGGACATACAGTGACCAGTAGCTTCAAAATACTGAATTACCCATATTTCTGTTAAACAATATTTATGTGTTAAATATTGTCCACTGAGAATCAAGTTTTAAAATTTTTGGTGACCTTTCTTTAAGTTTACAATTGAAAAGCACACATAAAAATAAATGTTAAAGTTTAAAACTTAAGAAAAATAATTTAGATTTTTGTATCAGGAACCCCAGTCAAAGGGCCAGGGGTGAGGCCCCTGCACAAACAGCACCTTGTGAACCAGTGAAACCAGATGAAGCACAAAGAAAAAAAAAGAAAGAAAGAGACCTTCACATAAGCATATTCTTACTGGCTGGTGTGAAGGGTCATTCCAAGACGTGTGGCTGAGGGGGTCTTTGAGCTCTGGCCTGGTGTCAGGCCTGAGCCTCTGAGGTGAGAGAGCCGAGTTCAGGACATTGGACCACTGGAGACCTCCCAGCCCAACATAATATCAATCAGCAAGAGATCTCCATCTCAACGCTAAGACCCAACTCCACCCAGTGGCCAGCAAACTCCAGTGCTGGTCACTCCATGCCAAACAACTAGAAAACAAAAACACAACCCCACCCTTTAGCAGAGAGGCTGCCTAAAATCATACTAATTTCACAGACTACCCAAAACACACCAACAGACAGCCTTGCCCACCAGAAAGACAAGACCCAGCCACACCCACCGGAACACAGGCACCAGTCCCCTCCACCAGGAAGCCTTCACAAGCCACTGAACCAACTTTACCAAATGGGGGCAGACATCAAAAACAACAGGAACTACGAATGTGCAGCCTGCGAAAAGGAGACCCCAAACAGAGAAATACACAGCAGATGAAGGAGCAAGGTAAAAAACCCATGAGACCAAACAAAGGAAGAGGAGTTAGACAGTCTACTTGAAAAAGAATTCTAAGTAATGAGAATAAAGATGATCCAAAAATCTTGGAAATAGAATGGAGAAAACACAAGAAACATTTAACAAGGACCTAGAAGTACTAAAGAGCAAACAATGATGAGCAACACAATAAATTAAATTTAAAAAATCCTCTAGAAGGAATCAATTGCAGAATAACTGAGACAGAAGAATGGATAAGTGACCTAGAAGATAAAATAGTGGAAATAAATTACTGCCGAGCAGAATAAAGAAAAAAGAATGAAAATAATTGAGGAAAGTATCAGAGACCTCCAGAACAACAATAAAGGAACTAACATTCGAATTATAGGGGTCATGGAAGAAGAAGAGAAAAAAAAAAAAGGACTGAGAAAATATTTGCTGAGATTATAGTTGAAACCTTCCTTAATAAGTGAAAGGAAATAGTCAATCAAGTCCAGGAAGCACAGAGAGTCCCATACAGGATAAATCCAAAGAAAAACACACCAAGACACATATTAATCAAACTACCAAAAATTAAATACAAAGTAAAAATATTACAAGCAACAAGGGAAAAGCAACAAATAACTTAAAAGGGAATCCCCATAAGGATGTGATGACAGAAACAAAAAGGTGGAGGGGACATGAGGCAAAGAATGCAAATGACCTTTGGAAGCTGAAAAGGTCAAGGAAACAGATTCTTCCCTGAAGCCTCCATATGGAACAAAGATTTGCCAATAACTTGATTTTGGCTTTATAAACTCCAAAACTATGTAATAATAAATCTGTGCTGTTTTAAGCCACTGAATTGGTGGGAACCTGTTACAAAATCCATAGGAAGCTAATATGTGTGCTTTCCGGTTTAGTCACCCTAATGGAAAGAGATACTCTTTTTCTATACGTCAGGCAATTTTTCTACAACAGCCTCTAATTAGTCCAACTTGAAGCATGTGGGCTTCTTTGAAATGAGCAATAGTTTGAGCATCATCAGAGGAATGGAGTATTCTTATTGGCCTACTTGTGTCATGTTCTAACCTCTTCCTCCAAAGGAAAAATTGTAGGAGAAGTTGTTCTCCCTTTTTGACCCACATGGGTAGTCTCCCATGAGGAATATTGATTTGTTATTTTTTTTAATGGACAAAGGATATTAGGTGAATAACATCAGAAAGGAAGGGAGAGAAAGGGAGACAAAAAGAGAGAAAGAGAGAGAGGAAGATTGAGTGAGAGAGAAAGAGTGAATGAATGAATGAATGAATATAAGGATAAAGACACTCTGATGGAGAAGAGAAGAATCACATTAAAGAATAGCTCCAACCATTTTATCTTGACACTCAGGAATTGCATTCACACACTTTATATGAAAGGCAAATCAGCTTAACAGTAAATGTGTATAATTTAAAAACTCATTAAGCATAAATACATTAATTAAAGAATAGTCTTGATTATTATATTTTCAACATTCAATCTGAAACATCACTATCAATTGCTCCAATATTTAGCTAAAATCAATAATGAGAATTTTTAGGTTTGCAGATAACTACAGTATACATATAATATTTCAATATAAAGTTTTCATTTATTAAATATAAAGGTAGAATGCAAAAGTCATATGAACTGAAAAGAGCACACAAAGTACCTGCTGACGTGTGCTTATTAGGTATACATGCATACATGAATATCTAAATACGTATATCAAGAGATCATCACCAGAAGCTTTGCTCACCATTGATATATCTTATTTAGTCTTGTAAGTTTGCAACTGGCCCTATGCTGAAGTTTGTATGTAAAATAACCAGATCTGTGAGTTGAGTATTGTTTTCTCAAGTGTTCACCTTACTCGTAAATCAGAGGCAAGAAGCAAGATTGTGGATGAGGGAAGTTCAGACTACAAGCCAAAATCTATAAAATTGGGTAAAATGGGGGCATAATATATTCCCTAAAATATTCCAACATGTTTACATGTGTTTTGAGGGCTTTTATAGTCAGTTTATCAGAAGTAATATAATAAAGAAGTAAGGTACATAATTACCTGCATTAATTAATATGTTATGTTTTCCCAGCTTTCTCATTCAGAACCTATTACAACCTGACAATCATGGAGGCAAATAAAAATTTATAACATCAAAACACAAGAGACAATAATCAAGAAATCAAGTAAATATTGTCCTTTCTACAAGTAACTACGTATTTTACCCCTCCGAAAAAAGTATTGAGCTATAGCCAGATATTACCAGCCCATCTTGCATATATTTTTTTCTGATAGACATACTTTTCTTTTAATGTGGACATTATTACTATTGCCACAAGGAGTAAATGAAGAACACATAGGGTAATTACTTCAATGAGGGGAGAGTAGGAGATTGTTTCACAGCATCCCTCAAAATAGAAATGACAGTCAGTGATGAAATCCAACAGGACATATTTTTTCCCTTCAATAAAGCACAGATAGGCAGTTTTTCTTTTATCCATTTTCAAAATTAAATATTAGAAGAGCATATATTTCCTTGATATACTATATTTTCCTATTTTTCCCTATATACCATTGTCCATGCCCCTTAATCTTTTTTTTTCCATTTTACCAGTCAACTGTCTAAATGTTTATAAAGCAGACATTTTCTCCTTTCAATCTACACTCATTTGTGTTGTGATATAATCAAATAGAATTTTTTATTAGGTATCTAGGGCTGCCATAACAATATCAAAGGCTGTGTGACTTAAACAACAGTTACTTTCTCAAAGTTCTGGAAGCTGGAAGTCCAAGATCAAGGTGTCGGCAGGTTTGGTTTCTCTTGAGCCTCTGTCATTGGCTTGTAGATGACCTTCTGCTTGCTGTATGCTCACATGGTCTTTTATTTGTGTGTGATCATCCTGGTATCTCTTCCTCTCTTCTTAAAAGGACTCATGTTATACTAGATTAGAGCCCACTCATAGGACTTCATGTAACCTTATTTACATCTTTTAAGGTAATGTCCCAAATACAATCAGATTCTGAGATACTGACCCCAATTTTGCTCTTTATTGCTTCATACATTGTCTTTCTTAAGTGAAAATATCATTATGCCATCGTTCAGAATCCAGACTCTTGCAAAGCATAGAAAATCTCAGTCATGATGTCACCCTCAATCACTTTTCCAACCTTATCTGCTTCTTCAACAGTAATCTAAATTCAAGCTATAGTATATCATGAGTGGTTTCTTGAATATCCTAAGATATTCTTTGGGGGTTCTTTACATGTAAATATGGTACACTGTCTATGTAAAATAGACTTCTCAACTTTCCCATTACTTTTCTATCTTTGTTCATTTTTTTTCATTCATTCCTTCAGTCAAAGAGTTTTTGAGCCCCTAATATATGCTGAGAACTATTCTACATTTGGGGGATGCAACAGTAAAAATAAATGACAAGATTTCCTTATTGAATTTACTGTCTTCATTAAAAGACTCTCATTCTTTTGCAGGAGTCTATTTAAAAAGACCTGCCCACTCCCTCCATGCATACTGCTCCTGAAACATTGCACAATGCTAAGCTCAATGTTGGTTCATACTTTGTTGACAGTATAGCCATTTTTATAGAGTTAAGGTTTCTTAAATTCTAGCAGTATGTATGAAATATGGGAGGATATTATATGAAATACTGTCAGTAATTAATATCTTTTGGTTGAATAAATAAAAGTATTTATAGGGTTTCCCTGTTGGCTCAGTGGTTGAGAGTCTGCCTGCCGATGCAGGGGACACGGGTTCGTGCCCTGGTTTGGGAAGATCCCACGTGCCAAGAAGCGGCTAGGCCCGTGAGCCATGGCTGCTGAGCCTGCACGTCCAGAGCCTGTGCTCCGCAATGGGAGAGGCCACAACAGTGAGAGGCCCGCGTACCGCCAAAAATAAATAAATAAATAAATAAATAAATAAATAAATAAATAAAAGTATTTATGAATAACCCATTTCTATGAGTCCTTATATATTAATAATCAAAATATCACATTATTTAAAAATGCTGCATAGCCTTAAAGATATTCTACATTTTTAATTTTACTAAGAAAGTTTGCTACCAGCTAGGTTCTCTGATTTTCTTTCCTTGTTCATAAAGAGTGTTATACAAAATTTCTTAAGAGCAATACATATAACTGCTTTATAAAATAAGCTAGATTGTATGACAAAGTTTTAAATATTCTAGTTTTCAGAATGTAACTTTTGTATTCTCTTTTTTTAATGGAAACTTTCACAGCTACCTCTCACCAATAGACTGACACCTAGTATATTTTGGGGGAAAAATACACTATTCTTCAGGTCATATTAGCCTCTAATCCTCCTTTTCATATGTTTTCCCTTGTGTAGGGATTATTATGCTGCAATTAATCTCACATAGTTTGGAAGTTTTCTCCATTGATCTCATATAAACAGATATGCAATCCCTCTCTGCTGACAGTGAAATATGAGCAGATGTATTAAGAATATGTTAATTTGAAAAGCCAACTTAAATTTTAATTTAATGTGTCATTGAAAAATGACTTATTCGTTATCAAATAACATCTATATCTTATATATGTATGTAGATATAGATTTTAATAATAGAAAAGATAAATGGGTTTGCTCTGTTTTGCATATTGTTTTGTTGTATCATCGGTTAGTTCTTCTGTTATATGTCCTGCATAAGCATATTTCTTTCTGATTTATTTATTTATTTTTAACATCTTTATAAGAGTATAATTGCTTTACAATGATGTCTTAGTTTCTGCTTTATAACAAAGTGAATCAGTTATACATAGACTTATATCCCCATATCTCTTCCCTCTTGCATCTCCCTCCCTCCCATCCTCCCTATCCCTCCCCTCTACATGGTCACAAAGCACTGAGCTGATCTCCCTGTGCTATGTGGCTGCTTCCCACTAGCTGTTTATTTTATGTTTGGTAGTGTACATATATGTCCATGCCACTCTCTCACATTGTCCCAGCTTACACTTCCCCCTCCCCATATCCTCAAGTCCATTCTGTAGTAGGTCTCCATCTTTATTCCCATCATGCCCTTAGGTTTTTCAGGACTATTTTTTGTTTGTTTGTTTTTAAGATTCCTTATATATGTGTTAGCATATGGTATTTGTTTTTCTCTTTCTGACTTACTTCACTCTGTATGACAGACTCTAGGTCCATCCATCTCACACAAAACATTCAATTTTGTTTCTTTCTATGGCTGAGTAATATTTCATTGTATATATGTGCCACATCTTCTTTATCCATTCATCTGTTGATGGACACTTAGGTTGCTTCCATGTCCTAGCTATTGTAAATAGAGCTCCAATGAACATTGTGGTACATGACTCTTTTTGAATTATGGTTTTCTCAGGGTATATGCCCAATAGTGAGATTGCTTGGTCATATGGTAGTTCTATTTGTAGTTTTTTAAGGAACCTCCATACTGTTCTCCATAGTGGCTGTATCAAGTTACATTCCCACCAACAGTGCAAGAGAGTTCCTTTTGCTCCATACTCTCTCCAGCATTTATTGTTTGTAGATTTTTTGATGTAGGCCATTCTGACTGGCGTGAGATGATATCGCAATATAGTTTTGATTGCATTTCTCTAATGTATAGTGACGTTGACAGTGTTTCATGTGTTTGTTGACAATCAGTATATCTTCTTTAGAGAAATGTCTATTTAACTCTTCTGCTCATTTTTGGATTGGGTTGTTTGTTGTTTTGATATTGAGCTGCATTTACTGCTTGTAAATTTTGGAGACTTATTGCTTGTAAATTTTGGAGATTTATTGCTTGTAAATTTTGGAGATTAATCCTTTGACAGCTGATTCACTTGCAAATATTTTCTCCCATTCTGAGGGTTGTCTTTTCATCTTGTTTATGGTTTTCATTGCTGTGGAAAGCTTGTTTAAATAGGTCCCATTTGTTTATTTTTGTTTTTATTTCAATTTCTCTGGGAGGTGGTTCAAAAAGGATCTTGCTGTGAAGTATGTCATAGAGTGTTCTATCTATGTTTTCCTCTAACAGTTTTATAGTGTCTGGCCTTATATTTAGGTCTTTAATCCATTTTGAGCTTATTCTTGTGTATGGTGTTAGAGAGTTTTCTAATTTCATTCTTTTATATGTAGCTGTCCAGTTTTCCCAGAACCACTTATTGAAGAATCTGTCTTTCCTCCACTGTATATTCTTGCCTTCTTTATCAAAGATAATGTGACCATATGTATGTGAGTTTATCTCTGGGCTTTCTATCCTGTTCCATTGATCTATATTTCTGTTTTTGTGCCAATACCATACTGTCTTGATTACTGTAGCTTTGTAGTATAGTCTGAAGTCAGGGAGCCTGATTCCTCCAGCTCTGTTTTTCCTTCTCAAGATTGCTTTGGCTATTCGGGGTCTTTTGTGTTTCCATACAAATTGTGAAATTTTTTGTTCTACTTCTGTGAAAAATGCCAGTGGTAGTTTGATAGGGATTGCATTGAACCTGTAGATGGCTTTGGGTAGTACAGTCATTTTCACAATGTTGATTCTTCCAATCCAAGAACATGGTATATCTCTCCATCTATTTCTATCATCTTTCATCAGTGTCTTATAATTTTCTGCATATACGTCTTTTGTCTCCTCAGGTAGGTTTATTCCTAGATATGTTTTTTTTTTCTTTTTCTTGCAATGGTAAATGGGAGTGTTTTCTTAATTTCACTTTCAGACTTTTCATCATTAGCATATAGGAGTGCAAAGGATTTCTGTGCATTAATTTTGTATCCTGCTACTTTACCAGATTCATTGAGTAGTTCTAGTAGTTTTCTGGTACCATCTTTAGGATTCTCTATGTATACTACCTTGTAATCTGCAAACAGTGACAACTTTACTTCTTCTTTTCCTATTTGGATTCCTTTTATTTCTTTTTCTTCTCTGATTGCTGTGGCTAAAACTTCCAAAACTATGTTGAATAATTGTGGTAAGTGTGGGCAGCCTTGTCTTGTTCCTGATCTTAGTGGAAATGGTTTCAGTTTTTCACCCTTGAGGACAATGTTGGCTGTGGTTTTTTCATATATGAACTTTATTATGTTGAGAAAAGTTCACTCTATGCCTACTTTCTGGAGGGTTTTTATTATAAATTAGTGTTCAATTGTGTCAAAATCTTTCTCTGCATCTATTGAGATGATCATATGTTTTTTTTCTCCTTCAATTTGTTAATACAGTGTATCACATTGATTGACTGTGTATATTGAGGAATCCTTGCATTCCTGGGATAAACCCCACTTGATCATGGTATATCATCCGTTTAATGTGCTGTTGGATTCTGTTTGCTAGTATTATGTTGAGGATTTTTGCATCTATTTTCATCAGTGATATTTGCCTGTAGTTATTCGTTGGGACATCTTTGCCTGGTTTTTGTATCAGGGTGATGGTGGCCTCGTAGAATCAGTTTGGGACTGTTCCTCCCTCTGCTATATTTTGGAAGAGAGTGAGAAGGATAGGTGTTTGACAGAATTCGCCTGTGAAGTCATCTGGTCCTGGACTTTTGTTTGTTGGAAGATATTTAATCACAGTTTCAATTTCAGTGCTTGTGATTTGTCTGTTCATATTTTCTATTTCTTCCTGGTTTAGTCTCGGAAAGTTGTGCATTTCAAAGAATTTGTCCATTTCTTCCAGGTTGTCAATTTTATTGGCATATTGTTGCTTTTAGTAATCTTTCATGATCCCTTGTATTTCTGCAGTGTCATTTGCTACTTCTTTTTCATTTCTAACTCTATTATTGATTTGAGTATTCTCCCTTTTTTCTTGATGAGTCTGGCTAATGGTTTATTGATTTTGTTTATCTTCTCAAAGAACCAGCTTTTAGTTTTATTGATCTTTGCTATTGTTTCCTTCTTTCTTTTTCATTTATTTCTGATCTTATCTTTATGATTTGCTTCCTTTGGCTAACTTTGGGGCTTTTTTGTTCTGTCTCTAATTGCTTTAGGTGTAAGGATACGTTGTTTATTTGAGATGTTTCTTGTTTCTTGAGGTAGGATTGCATTGCTACAAACGTCCCTCTTAGAATTGCTTTTGCTGCATCCCATAGGATTTGGGTAGTCGTTTTTTCATTGTCATTTGTTTCTAGGTATTTTTTTGATTTCCTCTTTGATTTCTTCAGTGATCTCTTGGCTGTTAAGTAGTGTATTGTTTATCCTCCATGTGTTTGTATTTTTTACAAATTTTTCCTTAATTGATATCTAGTCTCATAGCGCTGTGGTCAGAAAAGATACTTGATACAATTTCAATTTTCTTAAATTCACCAAGGTTAGATTTGTGACCCAAGCTATGATGTATCCTGGTGAATGTTCCATAAGCACTTGAGAAGAAAGTGTGTTCTGTTGTTTTTGGATGCAATGTCCTATAAATATCAGTTAAGTCCGTCTTGTTTAATGTATCATATAAGGCTTGTGTTTCCTTATTTATTTTCATTTTGGATGATTTGTCCATTTGTGAAAGTGGGGTGTTGAAGTCCCCTACTATTATTGTGTTACTGTCAATTTCCCCTTCTATGGCTGTTAGTATTTGCCTTATGTATTGAGGTGCTTCTATGTTGGGTGCATAAATATTTACAACTCTTATATCTTCTTCTTGGTTTGGTCCCTTGATCATTGTGTAGTGTCCTTCTTTGTCTCTTGTAATAGTCTTTGTTTTAAAGTCTATATTGTGTGATATGAGAATTGTTACTCCAGCTTTCTTTTGATTGCCATTTTCATGGAATATATATTTCCATACCCTCACTTTCAGTCTGTATGTGTCCCTAGGTCTGAAGTGGGTCTTTTGCAGACAGCATATATACAGGTCTTGTTTTTGTATATATTCAGCCAGTCTATGTTTTTTGGTGAGAGCTTTTAATCCATTTGCATTTAAGGTAATTATCTATGTGTATGTCCTATTACCATTTTCTTAATTCTTTTGTGTTTGTTATTGTAGGACATTTCCTTTTGTGTTTCCTGCCTAATAAAGTTCCTTTAGCATTTGTTGTATAGCTGGTTTGGTGGTGTTGAAATCTCTTAGCCTTTGCTTGTCTGTAAATGTTTTAATTTCTCCATCAACTCCGAATGAGATCCTTGCTGGGTAGAGTAATTTTGGTTGTGGGTTTTTCCCTTTCATCACTTTAAATATGCCCTGCCCCTCCTTTCTGGCTTGCAGAGTTTCTGCTGAAAGATCAGCTGTTAACCTTATGGGGATTCCCTTTTGTATTATTTGTTGTTTTTCCCTTTCTGCTTTAAATAATTTTTCTTTGTATTTAATTTTGATAGCTTGATTAACACGTGTTTTTGAATGTTTCTCCTTGTGTTTATCCTATATGGGACTCTATGTGATTCCTGGACTTGATTAACTATTTCCTTTCATATATTAGGGACATTTTCAACTATAATCTCTTCAAATATTTTTTTTTTGTTCCCTTTCTTTTTCTCTTCTTCTTCTGGGCCCCCTATAATTCGAATGTTGATACATTTAATGTTGTCCCAGAGGTCTCTGAGACTGTACTCAATTATTTTAATTATTTTTCCTTTATTTTGCTCTGCAGTAGTTATTTCCACTATTTTGTTGTCCAGGTCACTTATCAGTTCTTCTGCCTCAGTTATTCTGCTACTGATCCCGTCTAAAGAATTTTTAATTTCATTTTTTTGTTTTGTTCATCACTGTTTGTTTGCTCTTTAGTTCTTCTAGGTCCTTGTTAAACATTTCTTGTATTTTCTCCATTCTCTTTCCAAGATTTTGGATATCTTTACTATCATTATTCTGAATTCTTTTTCAGGTAGACTACCTATTTCCCCTTCATTTGTTAGGTCTGGTGGGTTTTTACCTTGCTACTTCATCTGCTGTGTGTTTCTGTCTTCTCATTTTGCTTAACTTACTGTGTTTGGGGTCTCCTTTGTGCAGGCTGCAGGTTTGTAGTTCCCATTGTTTTGGTGCCTGCCCCAGTGGCTAAATTTTGTTCAGTGGTTTGTTTAGGCTTCCTGTTGGAAGGGACTAGTGCTTGTACTCTGGTGGATGAGCCTGGATCTTGTTTTACTTGTTGGCAGGTCCACATCTCATGGTGTGTTTTAGGGTGTCCATGGCCTTATTTTGTTCTTAGGTAACCTCTCTGCTAATGGGTGGGGTTGTGTTCCTGTCTTGCTAGTTGTTTGGCATAGGGTTTCCAGCACTGTAGCTTGCTGGTCGTTGAATGGATCTGGGTCTTGGTGTTGAAACGGAGATCTCTGAGGGATTTTTACCATTTGATATTACGTGGAGTTCTGAGGTCTCTTGTGGGCCAATTTTTTGAACTTGGGTCTCCCACCTCAGAGGCACAGCCTTGATACCTGGCTGGAGAGCCGAGAGCCTGTCATCCACAGGGCTCAGAATAAAAGGGAGAAACAAAAAAGAAGAAAGAAAGAAGAAAAAACAAAATAAAGTTATTAAACTAAAAAATAAATATTAAAATAAAATATTTTTAAGTAATAAGAAAAGACAGAAAGAAAGAATAGAGGAAGCAAACCAAAAAACAAATCCACCAATGATAACAGGCATTAAAAACTATAATAAAACAAACAAACAAACAAACAAAAATGTCAGACAGAAAGAGCCCTAGGACAAATGGTAAAAGCAAAGCTATACAGACAAAATCACACACAGAAGCATAGACATACACACTCACAAAAATAGAAAAAGAAAAAAAATATATATATATACACACATATATATATCATTGCTCCAAAGTCCACCTCCTCAATTTGGGATGATTTTTTGTCTATTCAGGTATTCCACAGATGCAGGGTACATCAAGTTGATTTTGGAGATTGTGTCCGTTGCTCCTGAGGCTGCTGGGAGAAATTTCCCTTTCTCTTCTTTGTTTGTACAGCACCTGGGTTTCAGCTTTGGATTTGGCTCTGCCTCTGCATGTACATCACCTGAGAGCATCTGTTCTTCACTCAGACAGGACGGGTTTAAAGTAACAATTGATTAGGGGGCTCTGGTTCACTCAGGCCGGGGGGAGGGAGGGGTATGTTAGGCAGGGTGAGCCTGCAGTGGCAGAAGCTGTGCCATGTGTTTTCCTGGGGAAATTGTCCCTGGATCACGGGACGCTGGCAGTAGTGAGCTGCACAGACTCCTGGGAGGGGAAGTGTGGATAATGACCTGTGCTTGCACACAGGCTTCTTGGTGGCTGCAGCAGCAGCCTCAGCATCTCATGCCTGTCTCTGGGGTCCACACTGATATCCACTGCTCACACTCGTCTCTGGAGCTTCTTTAAGCAATGCTCTGAATCCCCTCTCCTCATGAACCAGGAAACAATGAGGCAAGAAAAAGTCTCTTGCCTCTTTGGCAGCTCCAGACTTTACCCCGGACTCCCTCCCAGATAGCTGTGGTTCACTAGCCCCCCTCAGGCTGTGTTCACGCAGCCAACCCCAGTCCTCTCCCTGGGATCTGACCAAAGCCGAAGCCTCAGCTCCCAGTCCCCACTTGCCCCAGTGGGTGAGCAGACAAGCTTCTCGGGCTTGTGAAGTCTGGTCTGTACCAATCCTCTGTGCACCTTGCCCTTTGCAACCCTGTTGCTGTGGTCTCCTCCATGACTCTGAAGCTTCCCCCATCTGCCACCCACAGTTTCCACCCATGAAGGACCTTCCGAGTGTGTGGAAACATTTCCTTCTTCACAGCTCCCTCTCACTGGTGCAGGTCCCATCCCTACTCTTTTGTCTCTGATTTTTCTTTATTCTTTTGCCCTACCCAGGTATGTGGGGAGATTCTTGTCTTTTGGGAGGTCTGAGGTCTTCTGCCAAAGTTCAGTAGGTGTTCTGTAAGAGTTGTTCCACATGTAGATATATTTCTGATGCATTTCTGGGGAGGAAGTTGATCTCCATGTCTTACTCTTCTGCTGTCTTGAAGCTCCTCCTCCAAGCACGTTTCTTATACCTGCATTTTAAATAGTTTTTTTCTCAATTCCACTTATGTCTCAGAAATAATCTGAAGATTGTTTATTCTTAATTTATTAAGCATGATCCCTGTTTTGAAATAAAACTTACTACTACTTTTATCTAAATATACAGATAAAGAAGTTGAGTCCTAAATAGATTAAGTAACTTTCCAAAGTACCCACAGCTTGTAAGTAAGAGAGAATTTGGAGTGAGATTCCAGAGTCTATGCTCTTGTATATGCTATTTCAGTTAAAAGCAGGATATTTTATTGATTTGCAATTCCTTCCCCAATTTTAAAAATTCAATTATCCCTTTAATATGCATCAAAGTATAAATTAAACATATAATCTTAAAAATCAGTATCATATTTTCAAATCAAGTATTTGTATCTGTATTAGTGTGTAACATTGTGGAGGCCATAGACTGTACAGTTAACTCTGCTTATTAGGTGTCCAGGATGCAGTCATTGGTATCAGCATGTGCAACTCACTGCTGAAGGTGCAAGAATGCTTGGTATTCACTAAGTTCATGTAATGGCCTGATTTCACAGAGTAAATATGAAAAATTACATAGCCAAATGGCATTACTTATATAACAGTGGTGTTTAAAATAAAGCATAATTTCAACTAAGTAACAGGGACGTATCAATAAAATGTTTATAACTATGCTAGGATGTTACAGCAAATTATATATACATTACTCCTTGTGGGTAAAATATGAACTAAAGCTGATGTACATGTTTATTAATGTGACAAAATTAAAAATATTTTATGTAAAATATTATTAAAGGAAAATCCTTGGTAACACTTAACCTGAAGAATTATGTATTTCTAATGGTTTGCTGCAAAAACGTCTTCCTAAGTAAACATCTCAGAGTACCCTCATAATTAAGAGCAGACCTAATTATTACATTGGTTGACAATTTCATGATATCCCCTCATAAGATCACTGCTATGTTAAAGCATGTGATATTTTATTTTTAATTATGTAACTCAATACTTTTTGTTCTTTCTTATTTTAAAACAGCTGTGTAGCTCAAAACCAAAAAAATAAACCACCCAATCCAAAAATGGGCAGAAGACCTAAATAGGAACTTCTCCAAAGATGATTGTCAGATTGTCAACAAACACATGAAAGGATGCTCAACATCACTAATCATTAGAGAAATGCAAATCAAAACTTCAATGTGGTATCACCTCACATGGGTTAGAATGGCCATCATCAAAAAATCTACAAACAATAAATTCTGGAGGTACTGTGGAGAAAAGAGAACCCTTTTGCACTGTTGGTGGAAATGTAAATTGATGCAGCCACTATGGAGAACAGTATGGAGGTTCCTCAGCAAACTAAAACTAGAACTACCATACAACACAGCAATCCCACTCTTGGGCATATACACTGAGAAAACCATAATTCAAAAAGAGCCAGGTACCACAATGTTCATTGCAGCACTACTTAGAATAGCCAGGCCATGGAAGCAACCTAAATATCCATCGACAGATGAATGGATAAAGAAGACGTGGAACATATATATACAATGGAATATTACTCAGCCGTAAAAAGAAATGAAATTAAGTTATTTGTAGTGAGGTGGATGGACCTAGGGACCGTCATTCAGAGTGAAGTCAGAAAGAGAAAAACAAATGCCATATGCTAAAACATATATATGGAATCTTAAAAAAAAAAAAAAACTGGTTCTGAAGAACCTAGGGGCACGACAGAAATAAAGATGCAGACATAGAGAATGGATTTGAGGCCAGGAGTAGGGAGAAGGGTAAGCTGGGATGAAGTTAGAGAGTGGCATGGACATATATACACTACCAAATGTTAACCAAAACATATAGGTAGCTAGGGGGAAGCAGCTGCATAGCATAGGGAGATCAGCTTGTTGCCTTGTGACCACGTAGAGGGGTGAGATAGGGAGGGTGGGAGGGAGACACAAGAGAGAGGAGATATGGGTATATATGTATATGTATAGCTGATTCACTTTGTTATACAACAGAAACTAACACACCATTGACTAGCAATTATACTCCAGTAAAAATGGTAAAATAAATAAATAAATAAATAAATAAGACAGTTGTTTAGCTCATGAAGTATGTTGAAGATGTTTAAATAAAACTTCTAACAATGATGTTATGTACTATCTGTCTGGTTTGTTGTTGTGAAACGTGATTTTTTATGACATTTTAATTTGAATTAGTACACAGAAATTGTTTTTTCTATCCCCCTGGCAACAATGATAACTGAAAGTATTACATCGTACAGTATCCCAGGGCCTGATATTTTCTTTCTTTTATATATTTATACCCAAATTCACATATCCATGAAGTAAAATAGTTATTTTATTGTGCTTCTTTCCAGCCAAATATATTGCCTATTAATTCTAGTTTCAGTAGTTTATAAGTAGCTATTGTGAAAGAGTGCCACTAAGTAAAAATAATTATTTTTCAAAATAATTAGGGTTTTAGTTGTTTCTTGAATCCCAAGTATCAGGATTTATCAAAATCTCCAGATTAATTAAACAATGTACCTACCATAGGGGTTCTGATTTTCTGTCTCATGCACGCATACACACGGTTTTACATTAAAGAAAGCTGACTCGCTTTGGCAGGAGATTCAATTTACACTGCCGAAAACAGCGGAGACTGCAAATGAACAGTGGTTTTGCAAAATATACATGATTAAAATGGGAAGCAGCTTTGGTCCAAAATAAATACATCCTACACTGTATATCATTATTTATTTAGTAGAAGTTAAGAGATTTACTATATTAAACTAAGTTTTTTTATTCCTTCTTGTGTTTATGCTAACTGAAATATGTAGGAAAATAGGTAAAATTAAAATATTAGAATTGACCAATATATATTCATCACTTCCTTTCAACAGTAAAAGGAGATTCTCTATTAATAAAACATCTGATTGCTTTTATAACAAGTTTCAGGAGAAATCAACATTCTCCTTACATGACAGTGAAAGATATAGAATAAATGAATAGCTAAAACTTCAGTACAATTCTTATAAAAATTCATGAAAGTTTGAAACTTTAAGTATCCTTATTGATTTTTGATAGATATTATAGTATTTATTCTTTTTAATGTCTACATCTTACTTATTGCTAGCCAAAACATATATTTTAAAAATCTTTTAAATTATACTTTTATTTGTGGAAGACAAGTGCTTTGGGGCCATTAACAGGAAAGGAGAACCATGAGATATTTTTGTGTATTTTATATTAGCTTATGCTTATAAGGATATTGTCTTATGAGTTTTAAGTATGTGGATGCCATCTTGCATTAATACTAATAATAAATTTTTCATAAATATTATACTTTTAAAATTTGTTTATACCTCAGGTAGAATCCAAATAGAAAGCCATTGGGTTATATACATAGGCAGTAGATGGATAGATGATAGCTAGCTAGCACGCTGGATTTTAAATTAAATTGTTACTTGAATATAAACTGATTATAGAGAACAAAGAATGTCTTATGTCCAAAATATGTTACCCTATGTATTATATTCACAGAAAAAGAAATGTGTGTGCAGAATGCAGGAGTTCTGAAATCAATATTACAGTAAATTATAAATTAATATGTCTCCTTCAGAAGTGAAATTTCACAATGTAATTACTGCGTTTCTTTACTAAAGCCATAAAAATTGTGAAACTAATTAATTTGATAACGGAATGATTTTTTTCCCTTCCTATTCTGTGTATTTTTATTGAAAAAAAGTGAAAATGTGGATTAATGAACATCAGAATGATCCCCAAATAGTATTTATTTATTATTAAGATAAGATTTATAAAAATTTTCCTAATCAATTGTGTTTGCTTTAGGCCAGTGTCATGTACTCCAGTAAATAAGCAATGCTGTTATATGTGTTTGTCGGTACTAATTTCAAAGAAAACTCTATATGTATAAAGTCAAAATTTTATTTTTAATTTTTTCATGTCTCACACGGTGCCTTTATTTTAGTCATAAACTTTATATTTTCATGAACCTTATTGAATTAGTTAAGGGATATTTCAGATTTAAATTTTGAAACATTCCACTGAAATAATAAAGCTTTCTACAGGTAGAAGGCCCATGATAAAATCCAGTATTTGTACCTGAAGAGATTGTTTTCATGCAGGCCTAAATGCATTTCTGGAGGTCCTTCACTATACAATTATACATCTCTGAATCTACCAGTAACAATTCCACCGATCTTTTAAAAAAGTCTTATAAAATAAACATTTAAAGTAGATTCCCTTGGTTTTGGCTTAATAGGACTGACTAAATTTCAAATAAATATTCTCACCATCTCAAGTAAAATCACACCAGTAAAATGCAATTTACTGTTTGAAATAAAAATGTTTTTGGTTCTTGCTGAGTAAATTACTGAGTAAATTCCTATTGATTTAATTTGGTAAATATGATTCTAAACAATGCCCCACTAAAAATCCCTTTCATCTCTTCTATTCTCACCTGGAAACTATGTTTTTTATAAGTTAAAACCTGTAAGAGTAAATTTTCTTGACTAGAAATTTGGCACATAATTTGGTAACTGTGTAACAAAGCAGGACCCTATGGGGCCTTCCCCAACAGACCAGCATGCCAATATTCTCTGCCTGCCTTTTTTCTGCAGAAAAACTTTGGCCTCTTAGTCCTTCCCCAAGTTACAGAGTAAATTTAATCAGAGAAGTGAGAAAATGCAGAAAGGAAGGAAAACTGTCAAGCAAGAAAAAAATAATATTTGTTTAACCATTAAACAGTCAATGACATTTTGTTCCTCCTCAAGGGCTATAGACACTATTCTGAGCCATATACTTTGAGCTGTTTGGCATATTTGAAACCCCTACCAGGTGGAAGATGTTAACTGTAGGCTGCCCATAAGGACATAGACCACAGATCATTTGGAACCAGAAGTCTGATGATGTTGACTCCCAATTACCTCACCACCAACCAATCAGACCAATGTCCACAAATTGATCACACACCCTACACTCCTCCTCCCTCATACTGTTTTTATAAACCTTTTTCCTGAAAGACTTCGAGGAGTTCAGACCTCTTAAGTACTAGCCACTTGGACTCTTTGGTGCCCTGCAATAAATGCTACACTTTCCTTCACCACAACTCAGTGTCCGTAGATTGGTTTTACTGAACATGGGCAAAGGGACCCAAGTTTTGTTTGGTAACAAATGTTGCAAATTTATCCTTCACTTAAAAAAAATAAAGAAACAAATTAAAGAAAATAGAATTAAAATAATAATTTACATATACCTTTAATTAATGTACCTTTAAATAGTATGACATAATAAATAGAGATATAATGCTTGAGTATGAAATGTTTGGGCTATAAATGTGTTCTAAGTATGGATTCTTACAATTTTTCCTGGGTCATGGGGGCAAACAGTGATGCTGCCCTGCATTTCCTCATTCAATTGTCCAATTTTACTGATTTATGCTTTGGTAAAATCTTCTGATATTCACTTTACAGCACAAAGAATTTCACTTTTTTGTGTGTTAAATTGCTTTTTTTTAGTTAAATGTGTAAGTGACTTAGGGAAAACTTGACGAGGTTACCACATGCTTCCAGTTTTTCAAGCATAACTATATGCCAAAATATGTAAGATTCAGATAGCCATTAATCCAGGCTTTTAAATGTAAAATATAATTGTTATTACTTTCATATCTGCATAAATGGTTATTTTTACCATATCCATAAAGCATGATTATTTTGATATATGTTAATATCCTTTAAACAGGGAGCTACATATTCCACAAATAGATACCTGGAGATCAGAGAAGTTATTTTTCCCTAAAATTCACCTAAACACTTACAAGAATCTTTTGGTAATAGGTTAGATTGATAAAAATTATGTGCCAAAATAAAATCAGCCAGTTAAGATTTTCCTGATGAAAAAGCAATTGCTTTATAGTAGAAGAAATGCATGTAGATAGATAAATACCAAACATAACTCTTTTTGAAAATGGGAATCTTGATGTTGCCTACCTCATAGATTTGTCCTCAGTAAAGCACATAGAATCATGTCTGGCTCTTGTTAACACTTTGAAATTATCTAATATAAGGTTTTATGTCAAATGCTTTGAGGAAATTAAATAAGTGATGGCAGATATATTAGACAGTTATTTAAAATTTTGGTCAAATTAAACTGCAGTTGCAGAATGTTAATGTTGTTGAGGCTGGAATATTTCCCATTTCACACAGAGCTGGCTTAGATCCTATATCATGACCAACATAATTGATTATGCATTAACTGGCTCAATAATTCTTGTGCCATTGATTTCTTAGAAACCCGCATCAATCCATATAGGAACTGACCTTATCAAAACTAGTAATTTTACATTTGAGCTAAGACAGCTCAAGTGACATGATTATTGTTATATTACATAATCGAAGAGAGTCTTTATTCACCTGCCATTTTCTTTAGACTCAATAAGGTCTAGCAATTTGGCTTAGCAATGCAGTCAAGATCTGCCATTATCTATGTGTTGGCATATTAAATGAACATCACTAAAACAGCTATTTGGAGATCATTCACCTGATAAGCTCTGTTCCTTATACTAGTGAAAACGGCTCTCGTCCTTTGCTGGACAAGGACTCCACTGAAAAAGCATGATGGAAACAGAGAAAGCACACCACCCAACAAAGTCATGAACATTTATTATATGTTTACAGAGTTTTATGTAAAATGAACTCCAAGTATTAAAACTCCTGAGATGGATATTTGATTTTGCACCAATTCGTCATGCAACTTGAACACACTTAACATGAGATAATGGATTTTTTATAACTATTATGTCACAGTTAACTGAAATAAGCATCATCATCATCATCATCATTATCTCACCTGTATAATGAGTAAGGTAACTGAAAAATACAAATCTGAAATTCTCACTAACATGCTATTAAACATATATATTTTAAAATTTTTTTATTGGAGTACAGTTGATTTACAATATTGTGTTAGTTTCAGGTGTATAGCAAAGTGACTCATTAATACATATGCATATGCCCACTCTTTTTTATTCTTTTCCCATATAAGCCATTACAGAGTATCAGGAAGACTCCTCTGTGCTATACAGTAGGTTCTTATTAGTTATCTATTTTACATATAGTGGTTTGTATATGTCAAACCCAATCTCCCAATTTATTCCTCCCCACCAATATCCCTTAGTATACATAAGTTTGCTTTCTACATCCATGACTCTACTTCTGTTTTGGAAATAAGTTCATTTGTACCTTTTTTCTTAGATTCTGCATATAAGCAATATCATATGATATTTGTCTTTCTCTGTCTGACTTACTTCATTCAGTACGACAATCTCTAGGTCCATCCATGGTGCTGCAAATGACATTATTCTGTTATTTTTCATGGCTGAGTAATATTCCATTGTATATTTGTACCACACCTTCTTTATCCATTCTTCTGTTGATGGGCATTTAGGTTGCTTTCATGTCCTGGCTATTGTAAATAGTGTTTCAATGAACATTGGGGTGAATTTATCTTTTCAATTTATGGTTTTATCCAGGTACATGACTAGGAATGGCATCGCTGGGTCATATGGTAGTTCTACTTTTAGATTTTAAGGAACCTCCACACTGTTCTCCATAGTGGCTGTACAAATTTACATTCCCACCAACAGTGTAAGAGGGTACCATTTTCTCCACACCCTCTCTAGCATTTATTGTTTGTAGATATTTTTCAATATAGCCATTCTGACTGGTGTGAGGTGATATCTCATTGTAGCTTTGATTTGCATTTACCTAATAATTAGTGATGTTGACCATCTTCTCATGTGTTTTGTGGTCAGTTGTATGTCTTCTTTGGGGAAATATCTATTTAGATCTTCTGCCCATTTTTTGATTGTGTTACTAGTTTTTATTTTATTTATTTATTTATTTATTTATTTTTATTGAACTGCATGAGCTGTTTGTACATTTTGGAGATTAATCCCTTGTTGGTTGCTTCATTTGCAAATATTTCTCCCATTCTGAGAGCTGTCTTTTTATTGTTTATGGTTTCCTTTGTTGTGAAAAAGCTATTGAGTTTAATTAGGTCCCATTTGCTTTTTGTTTTGTTGTTGTTGTTTGCTTTTGTTTTGTTTTAATTTTCATTACTCTAGAAGGTGGATCAAGAAAAGACCTTGCTGAGATTTATGTCAGAGTGTTCTTCCTATGTTTTTCTCTAAGAGTTTTATAGAGTCCAGCCTTACATTTAGGTCTTTAATCAATTTTGTGTTTATTTTTGTGTATGGTGTTAGGGAGTATTCCAATTTCATTCTTTACATGTAGCTGTCGAGTTTTCCCAACACCACTTACTGAGGAGGCTGTCTTTATTTTATATTCTTGCCTCCTTTGTCATAGATTAGGTGATCATGGGTGGATAGGTTTATCTCTGGGCTTTGTATCCTGTTCCACTGACCTATATTTCTGTTTTTGTGCCAGTACCATACTGTCTTGATTACTGTAGCCCTGTAGTATAGTCTGAAGTCAGGGAGCCTGACTCTTCCACCTCCATTTTTCTTTCTCAAGATTGCTTTAGCTATTTGGAATCTTTTGTGTTTCCATACAAATTATAAATGCTTTTTGTTCCAGTTCTGTGAAAAATGCCATTGGTAATTTGATAACTATTTCATTGAATCTAGATTGCTTTGGGTATTATAGTCACTTTCACAATATTTATTCTTCTAATCTAAGAACATGGTATATCTCTCCATCTGTTTGTGTTGTCTTTGAGTTCTTTCACCAGTATCTTTTAGTTTTCTCAATACAAGTCTTTTGCTTCCTTAGGTAGGTTTATTCCTAGGTATTTTATTATTTTTGTTGCAATGGGAAATGTGATGGCTTCCTTAATTTCTCTTTGTGATCTTTCCTTGTTAGTGTATAGGAATGCAACAGATTTCTGTGTATTAATTTTGCATCCTGCAACTTTACTGAATTCACTAATGCATTCTATTAGTTTTCTAGTAACATCTTTAGGATTTTCTGTGTGTAGTACCATGCCATCTTCAAACCGTGACAGTTTTACTTCTACACTTGCAATTTGGGTTCTTTTTATTTATTTTTCTTCTCTGATTGCTGTGTCTAGGACTCCCAAAACTATGTTGAATAATAGTGGCACGAGTGGACATCCTTGTCTTGTTCCTGATCTTAGAGGAAATGTTTTCAGTTTTTCACCATTGAGAATGATGTTTCCTGTGGGTTTGCCATATATGGCCTTTATATGTTGAAGTAGGTTCCCTCTATGCCAACTTTCTAGAGAGGTTTTATCATAACGTCTGTTGAATTTTGTCAAAAACCTCTTCTGTATTTATGATCATCTTGAGATGATCATATGGTTTTTATTCTTCAATTGGTTAGTATGGTATATCATATTAATTTCTTTGTATATGTTGAAGATTACTTGTATCCCTGGGATAAATCCCCATTGATCATGGTATATGATCCTTTTAATATGTGGTTGGATTCTGTTGACTAGTATTTTGTGGAGGATGTTTGTATCTATGTTCATCAGTGATATTGGCCTATAATTTTCTTTTTTTGTCATATCTTTGTCTGGTTTTGGTATCAGCATGATGGTGGCCTCTTAGAATGAGTTTGGGAGAGTTCCTCTCTCTGCAATTTTTTTGAACAGTTTCATAAGGATATGTATTAGCTCTTCTTTAAATATTTGTTAGAATTCGCCTGTGAAGCCATCTGGTACTAGACTTTTATTTGTTGGAAGAAATTTAGTCACATGTTCAATTTCAGTACTTGTGATTGGTCTGTTTCATTTATTTCTGCTCTGATCTTTATGATTTCTTTCCTTCTACTAACTTTGGGTTTTGTGTGTTCTTCTTTCTCCAGTTGGTTTAAGTGTAAATTTAGGTGCTTTATTTAAGATTTTTTATTTGTTTGTTTCCTGAGGTAAGATTTATTTGCTATAAACTTTCCTCTTAGATCTGCTTCTGCTGCATCCCATTGGCTTTGAGTTTTCATGTTTTTATTCTCATTTGTGTCTATGTGTTTTTTACTTCCTCTTTGATTTTTTCAGTGATCCATTGATTATTTAGTAACATATTGTTTAGCCTCCATGTGTTTATGTTTTTTACTTTTTTTTTCCCTGTTACTGATTTCTAATCTCATAATGCTGTGGTCAGAAAAGATGCTTAATATGATTTCTTTTTTCTTTTTTTTTTTAATTTACTGAGACTTGATTTGTGACCCCAGATGTGATCTATCCTGGAGAATGTTCCATTAGCACTTGAGAAGAAAGTGTATTCTGTTGTTTGTAGATGGAATGTCCTATAAATATCAATTAAGTCTATCTGGTCTAATATGTTATTTAGGGCTTGTGTTTCCTTATTAATTTTCTGTCTGGATGATCTCTGCACAGTGTAAGTGGGGTGTTAAAGTCCCCGACTATTATTGTGTTACTGTCAATTTCCCCTTTTATGGCTCTTTACTATGTTCCATTGATCTATTTTTTTCCTATTTTTTCACCAATACTGTTGCTTACTGTAGCTTTATATTAAGTGTTGAAGTCAGGTAATGTCAGCCCTCCTCTTGTCAGTTCCACAAAGAAGAACTTTGTTCTTCTCCTTTAATATTTTGTTTGGCTATTTGGGGTCTTTTTCTTCTCCATATAAATTTTAGAACCAGTTTACTGATATCTATTAAATAGCTTGCTGGGATATTGGTTAGGATTCCCTTGAATATATAAATCAACTTTAGAAGAACTGACATATTGACAGTATGGAGTCTTCCTATCCATAAACATGGAATATCTCTTCCTTAATTTATTTAAATTGTGTTCATCTCATCAGAGATTTTTCTCATAGAGGTGTTGTACATATTTTGTTAGAGTTGTGTCTAAATATTTCATTTCTGGGGTGCTAATGTAAATGGTATTTTGTTTTTAATGTGCTCATTTTTGATATATAGTAAAACAGTTGAATTTTAAATTTATTTTAATATTATTTGTGCCTTCTCAACATTAGGTAGAGAGGCCAACATGTTAACATAATGTAAAGGAACCTCTATGATTAGCTTTTAAGTTTTAGTATTTTCCATGGTACAAATTATTTATTGCCTTGCCACCAACCACCCCCAAACTTAGTATCTCAAAACAGTAACCAATTATGTGGCTCGTAATTGTGAGAAACTGTAGTTGGTATTGTACTATATTAGATGGATCATCTACTGATCGCAGTTGAGTTCACTCATACAAATATTTATATACAAGTCAAGCTGACAGAAAAAGGAAGAAAATTCAATTGTCTAGAAGTTAGCTGGCCCTTGAGTGGGAGAATTTGAATAACTGGGCCTTTGTCTTCAATCAGTATGGTCCTGTTTTTTGTACATATTAGTAGTTGCAGGGTTCCTAATAACAGTATAAGAGAGGACAAACAACTTCTCTTCACATCACAATTGTTAATATTATCCTGACCAAAACTAGTTACATAACTGATCTCAGAAAGGAAGTTGAATGTCACAAATATCAAGTATTTTAAGAGAATCTGTGACCATATTTGCTATTACCTCCATGTTTGGTTTCTCTGTATCTATGCTTCCTTATCTTCAAACTGAAATTATTAACAAAGCTTCTGTATAAAGTTCTTATGAAACTTCAGTTAATCAATATTTTAAGTACTTAGAACAAAGCCTAGCAAAGATTAAGACCCATTTTTTTGTTATTATTTGATATTTTTGCTAAATAAATATATTCACCAAGAGAATATAAGTCCCATGATGATAAATACCATACTGTATTTGCACAAATTTAAATAAAATTAGTGTCTCCTATTACCTACATGGAATATAATGAGTAATCTGTAAATAAGCTTTCTATGAATAAATTAATTTATTAAAGTGACATCATTTCATTCTACTATCTTTCCAAATGATAACTGAGGAGTCTGGTTTCTTGTTAAAAACCTATGTGTGATATTTTAGGTTTGACTATAGGGAACTATAAAGGCTTTACCTGTCAGGCCTCACAGGGGAAAAATGCCCTCCCCACACCAGACTTGGTGCATAGCCAATGCATTGCAGTATCTGAAGAGAGTTGACATCAAGGTCTCATGCCCCTCTCTCCAGCCCTGCTCTTATGAATTATTTTCTTTTCTAGCTCTTGTGCATTCACTTGGGGGTCTCTATGAGAACCTTAGGCAGAGGACATCCTCAGAAGCCTTTGTTGACATCATCTTATTGGAGGGAGGAGGCAAACTTGAAGACACTTTTTTCCACTCTGACTCAGCACTCAGCACTTTTACCACTCCTAGCTGTTCCTTCCTAACCCTTGCCCCCACGGTTCGTAAAATTGCAACTGCAGAAGCCTTCGACTCAGGGCTCCCTGGTAACGAGACAACCTCTGCATCTGAGCTCAACCACCCGACCTAGTGTATATATATACACTATATTCTCCAGTCACACACAGTCCAAGTTCATTGTTTGTTCATCTATTTTTTCCTTTCCATTTAACCTCCATGTCCTGATATATCAACAGCAGGGAGCTTTCATTTGTTATTTGGTTAAATGGCAAATCTTCTGCAACATCATGTTTAATGGCATTGATTTCAGCTTCACTTAGCAAGTTTCCTTTCATGATGGTTTGTCTCCAACCTGTTATATTTTGTTCATTTATTTAATTAGTTGTCAACTCAGGATATTTGTTGATAAATTTTTAGAATAGTTTCTGTCTCTATATGATTGTAATATTTTCTGATTGATTACCTCTTCTAAATCAGCAAGCTTATGTTTAAAAATTCCAATTACTAGGATTTTTTTAGGTATAAAATTCTGATGGTTGCATTTCATGCACCAGCCAAAACAACTTAACAACTTACGTTAAAGTGTTCTCGGGGCTTCCCTGGTGGCACAGTGGTTGGGAGTCCACCTGCTGACGCAAGGGACACAGGTTCGAGCACCGGTCTGGGAAGATCCCACATGCTGTGGAGTGGCTAGGCCCATGAGCCATGGCTGCTGAGCCTGTGCATCCAGAGCCTGTGCTCCGCAATGGGAGAGGCCACAACAGTGAGAGGCCCGCATACCACAAAAACAAAACAAAAACAAAACAAAACAAGAAACAAACCAAAAAAAGTGTTCTCATTCTCATTGCAAAATTTTGCAATATATTATTTGTGGAGTTTCTAAGTGATTGGGTAAACAATGAATCCCATTCTTAGGTTTGTTTGACACTTCTGAAAGCTACATCAACCTTCCCCATGGCTATCTTTATCATTTTATTTGAGTTATTCTTGTACATAATTCTCTAATCAGTTGCCTACATAGGCATGGGAGAAAATATATAGGCAAATATAATATAATAATGTATAGTTTTGGAAAGTTTATTATCTGTAAAACATGAGTATATATAGTACCTAAAGTGCATTAATTAATTTATTTAGCCACAGTCTTCCAAATAAGTTCAATATATATGTTATCATTAAAAATATATACTACCTAACACATTCATGTCACATTCCTTATATATTATATTTATATGTATTTCATAAGATATATATATATATATATATATATATATATATGTGTGTGTGTGTGTGTGTGTATACATATATAAAACAAACTACTAATCCATGAACAGAGTTGATGAGTCTCAAAAGCTTTATGATAAAAGAAAGATGACAAATACAAAATAGTATATTCTATGTGATTCTATTTCTGTAAAATGCAAACTAAACTATACTGACAAAAGAAGATCAATGCATGACTGAGATCAGAGATGGAAGGAGGAATGGATTGCCAGTGGTCATAAAGAACTTCTAGAAGGAATAAAAATGATCTGTAACTTGATTATGGTAGTAAAGTTGATGAATGTGTACAACTATTAAAACTCATCAAGTTGTACATTTTAAATTATTTCTTGTTATTTTCATTGTAGGTAAGCTATTATTCAATATATTTCATAAGGTATATACAACTTGATGAATACAGCTTGATTTTTTTTGAGGAAATAAACATTCTAAATAAACCTTAAATCTCCACTTTACCAATTCAACTAACTTATCATAGTACAAGTCACAATTATATCTTCTTTGGATAATAATATCCTCACTCTTCTCATTACATCCACTCCTACTCAGTATCAAATATTTTTCATACAGAGCTAAGATAATCTTCCAAATTGATGATGCCTATCTTGTTTTTAAAATATGAAATATATTTTCTGAGAATCCAGAGTAAATTCCAAAATTCCTACCATGGCCTGAAGGACCGTGAATCTTCTGGTAAGCAAAGAACTTTCCAGGCTAAACTGTGTCCCTCTTCCCTTAAGTAATCCACTCTAATCTACACAGTCATTATTTAATGTTATTCAAATATACCAGGTCCCTCTCCACTCAGGGACTATATCTAAATTCTCATACATTGCACTGTGATTCCTCCATCTCTACCCAGAAATGAGATTAATGGCTCACTGGTTATCACCCTGGAATGATTTGAACTTCTCTCATGACTCTGGGCACTTTTCTGCTATAGGACTTACCATGCTGGATACTAATTGAACCTCTGTGGTGTCATTATCTCTTTTCATTTTATTACATGAATTTTTATTTAGTTTTCAACGTTATTGAGATATAATTGATATATAACATTGTTTAAGATGTACAACATGATAACTTGGTCTATGTATACATTGCAAAGAGATCACCACAATGTTAGTTAACACATTTTAACACAACGTTAGTTAACACATCTATCACCTCACATAACCATCATTTTTGTGTGTGTTCAGAATATTTAAGATTTACTCTTTTAGCAACTTTTAGTTACAGTATTGTTAACTAGAGTTATCATGATCTACATTAGATCCTCAAAGCTTACTCATTTTATAACTGAAAATATGTACCCTTTCACCAACATCCCTTCATTTCTCCCATAGTCAGCCTCCAGCAATGGTGATTCTACTCTCTTTTTCTGAGTTAAGCTTTTTTAGACTCACATATAAATGAGATCATATGGCATTTGCCTTTCTCTGTCTGACATATTTCATGTGGCATAGTGCCCTCATGGTCCACCCATATTGTAGCAGACAAGAGGATTTCTTTCTTTTTATGGCTGAATAACAATCTATCATGTATATACATATCTATCTATCTATATATATAAATCACATATTCTTTATCCATTCATCCACCATGAGACACTGTCAATGTCTTTGGTATTGTGAATAATGCTCCAGTGAACATGGGAGTGCAGATATCACTTCAGGATAGTGACTTTGTTTCCTTCAGATATACAGAGAGGTGGGATTGCTGGACCATATGATATATTTCTATTATTAAATTTTTGAGGCACCTCTATGCTAATTTCCATACTGGTTGTACTGATTTACATTTCAACCAAAACACACAAGGTTTCCCTTTACTTCACATCCTCACCATCATTTGTCTCCTCTTGTCTTTGGGTGTTAGCCATTCTAACATATGTGAAGTGTATCTCATTGTGACTATCTGGTATAGAGTTTGCAAATATTCTGCCATCCTTTTCAATTTACTAATAATTTCTTTTGCTGTGCAGAAGTTCTTTAGCTTGATGTAGTCCCACTTTTTTTATTTTTGCTTTTGTTAGCTCATGCATTTGATGTCATAACCAAAAAAATGTTGCCAACGTTAAGTACAGTTGTCATTATGTTTTATTCTAGGAGTTTTAGAATTTCAGGTCTATATCTAACTTTTTAGTCCATTTTGAGTTATTTTTTTTTGTGAACGGCATAATAAAAGGGGGTCCAGTTTCATTCTTTTGTAGGTGAATAACCAGTTGTTCCAACATAACTTATTGAAGAGATTACCCTTTCGCCACTGAATATTCTTGAGTCCCTGGTTAAATATTAGTTGGTCATATGTGCATAGGTTTACTACCAGCCTCTTGAGTCTCTTCCACTCTTCTATGTGTCTATTTTATTCCAGTATCACACTGTTTTGATTACTATAGCTTTTTAATATAATTTGACATCTCTGTGTGTGATGCCTCTATCATTGTTCTTCTTTCTCAGGATTGCTTTGGCTGTTTGGAGTCTTTTGTGGTTTAATAGAAATTTTAGAATTGTTTTTTGATTTCTGGGGAAAATATTGAAATTTTGATAAGGATTACATTGAATCTGTAGATAGCTTCGATGGTATGGATATTTTAACGATATTAAGATTTCCAATCCATGAACATGGTATATATTTTCATTTATTTGAGACTTCTCCACAAAAAAATATCTTTCATTAGCGCCTTATAGTTTTCACTGTACAAATCTTTCACCTTTTTGTCTAAATTTGTTCCTAGGTATTTTGCAGTTTTTTTATTCTATAGCAAGTGGGATTATTTGTCTTATTTATTTTTCACATGAGTTATTGTTATTGTATAGAAATGCAACTGAATTTGCATGTTGATTTCATATTTTACAACTTTACTGAATTTTCAATTTAGATCTAACTTTTTATTTTTGGTGGAGTCTTTAGGGTTTTCTATATATAAAATCATGTTATCTGCAAACAGAGAAAATTTTGCTTTTTATTTTATTTTTAGGATACATTTTATTTCTTTTTATTGCCTATTTGTTCATGCTAGGACTTCCACTACTATGCTGAATAAAACTGGCAAGTGTGTGCATCCTTGTCTTCTTCCCAATCTTAGAAGAAAAGCACTCATCTTTTCTCCATTGACTATGTTGTTAGCTGTGGGCTTGTCATATATGACCTTTATTATCTTGAAGTACTTTCTTTCTAGTCACAATTTGATGAGATTTTTAATCATAAAATGATGTTGAATTTTGAGAAATAAATCTGTATGCATCTATTGAGGTGATCTTATGATTTTTGTCTTTCATTCCATTAATATAATATATACATTTATTGATATGTGGATGTGGAACCACTGCATCCCAGGGATAAATCCCACTTGATCATGGTGTTTATTCATTTTAATGTGCTGTTGAATTCAGCTTGCTAGTATTTTGTTGAGAATATTTTCACCTCTATTCTTCAGGGATATCATCATATAGTTTTTGTGTTGGTTTTTGTTTGTTTCTTTTTTTCTTATAGTGTCCTTACCTGGCTCTGGGTGTCAGAGTAAATCTGGCCTAATAAAATGAGTTTGGGAGTACTCACTCCTCCTCAATATTTGGAATGTTTTAAGAAGGAATAGTGTTAATTCTTAAGTATTTGTAGAAGTCATCACTGAAACCAACTGATCCTGAGCTTTTCTTTGTTGGGAGGTTTTTGATTACTGATACAATCTCCATACTCATTCTGGGTCTGTTCAAACATTCTATATCTTCATGATTCAGTCTTTGCCTGTTTTACATGTAAAGGAACTTATTTATTTTTTCTAGGTTATGCAATTCGTTAGCTTAAAATTGTTCATAGGAGTCTTTTATAATCATTTATATTTCTGTGGTCTCAGTTGTAATTTATTCTTTTTCATTTCTGATTTATTTGAATCTTCTCTCTTTTTTCCTTGGGTAGTGTAGCTAAAGTTTTGTCAAAACTTTGTTTACCTTTTCAAAAAACAGCTCTTAGTTTTGTTGATATTTTTATTGTTTCTCTGGTCTCTATTTTGTTTATTTCTGCTTTGATCTTTGTTATTTCCTTATTTCTGCTAATTCTGGCTTACTTTCTTCCCCTATCTAGTTCCTTGAGGTATAAAATTAATTTGTTTATTTGAAAGTTTTTTTTTCTTAATGTAGGCATTTATTACTATAAATGTTTTCTCTTATAAGTGCTTTTGCAGGGTCATACAGGTTTTTGTAAAATTGTGTTTCCATTTCCAATTTTCAAATAATTTTTTGATTTCTTCTTTAACTGGTTGGTTGTTCAGGAGGATATTGTTTACTTCCATATATTTGTGAATTTTCTAGTTTTACTCCTGATACTGATTTCTAATTTTATACCTTTGTGGTCAGAAATGATACTTAGAATGATTTTAAACTTTTAAAATTTGCTAAGACTTATTTTGTGACCTAACATGAGCTATCCTGGAGAAAGTTCTGCCTTTACTTGAGGTTAATGTGTATTCTGCTCTTGTTGGATAAAGTATTCTGTACATAGCTGTTAAGTTATTCTGGTCTTTATATAGTTCAAGTCCAATGTTTCCTTCCTGATTTTCTGTTTGGATAATCAATTCATTTATGAAAGTGTGGAATTGAATTCCCATACTATTATTGCATTGTTGTCTATTTCTATCTTCAGATCTGTAATGTTTACTTAGTATATTTAGGCGCTCCAAAGTTTTGTTCATATATGCTGATAATTATTTAATCCACTTGATGAATTGAGCCCTTTATAATTATATAATGACCTTCTTTGTTTCTTGTTTCTTGTTACTGATATAAATATAACAACTAACTCTGTTCTTTTTTGGATTCCATTTACATGAAATATATTTTTCAGCCCTAATATTTTAAAACTTTGTGCATTGTTGAAGTTCAAGTGAGTATCTTTTAGGCAACATATGTTTGCCTCTTTTTTTTTTTTAATATTCAGCCACTCTATGTGTTTTGTCTGGGGACTTTAATCCATTTATATTTGTATTAACTATTGATAGGCATAGACTCACTAATACCATCTTAGTTGTTTTTAGTCCCCTTCTCCCCTTCATCCTCTCTTGCTGTCTTTGGTGAATGAATGATTTTCTTTTGTAGTATCATTTTATTCCCTGTTTTCACCTTCGTACCTACTGTAGGTTTTTGCTTCATGGTTATTATGAAGTTTACATAAAACTATTATAGATATAACAGTCTATTTTATGGTAATAAACACTTAACTTCAGTTCCATACAAAAATTTTCCCTTTACTTTCTCTCCTACATTTTGTGTTTTAATTCACTATTTACTTCTTTTTATATTGGATATCTATTAACAATTATTTTAGCTATAGTTATTTTTAATAATTTTGTTATTTAACCTTAAGCTATAGTTAAGTGATTAACACATCACTAGACTACAATATTAGACTATGCTGAATTTGACTACATACTTACTTTTAGCATTAAGTTGTATATTTTCATAAGTGTTATGTTTCTCATTTCTGTTCTCTAATTTTGGCTTGAAGAACTCCTTTCAGCATTATTTGTAAAGCAAATCTAGTGCTAATGAGCTCTGTTGCCTTTTGTTTATTTGAGAAATCTTTATATTGCCTTCATTTCTGAAGGACAATTTTGCTGGGTATAATATTCTTGGTTGACAGGTTTTTCTTCTTTTTTTCCTCCTTTCAGCATTTTGGATATACTACCCCATTCTTTCTTGGTCTGTAAGGGTTTTGCTGAACTATCTGCTGATAGCCTTATGGGAGTTCCTTTGTATGTGAGGACTTTTTTCCCCTTGATGTTCTTAAAATTATCTCCTTATATTTTATTTTAGATAGTTTTATTGTAATTGGTCTTTAGTAGATCTATTGGGGTTTATTTATTTATTTAGGTCATGCCATGTGGCTCGCAGGATCTTAATTACCCAACCAGGGACTGAACCCGGGGCCATGGCAGTGAAAGTGCTGAGTCCTAACCACTGGACTGCCAGGGAACTCCCAGATCTTTTTGGGTTTCAATTTTGCGGTGACATTGCTTCATGATTGGTATCCAAATATCTCCAAGAGTTTGATCTTATCAGTCATTGTTTATTTACATAAGCTTATTCTCCTTTCTCCCTCTCCTCTCCTCTGAGATACCAATAATGTGTAGATTCTTTTTTTTAAATGGTATACTATAATTCAGGAAGTTTTCTTCACTCTTATTTATTTCTTTTTTGTTCCCTGACTGGGTAATTTCAAATGATATCTTCTAATTCACAGGTTCTTTCTGTTTCCTGGTCTAGTCTACTGTTAGTGCTCACCATTGCATTTTTAGTTTCACTTATTGTGTTCTTCAGCTCCAGAAATTCTTTGTGTTTTTTAAGTAATTTCTAACTCTGCTAAACTTCTCATTTTGTTTATGTTTTGTTTTCTGATTTTACTGAATTATCTTTCTGTTTTCTTGTAGCACACAGAGCTTTCTTAAAATAGACATTTTGAATTATTTATTAGACAAATTGCATATCTCTATTTCTTTGGGGTCACTTGCTTGAAATTTTTGTAGTCCTTTAGTGATGTCATATTTCCTTGTTTTTTCACCTCCCTTGAAGTCCATACCTAGAAAATTCAGTCACCTCCTCATGATTTTACTGATGGCTTTGGCCCTGCTTGAGATTTTGAGGCTATCTTAGATCTTTTAAATAGGTATACTTGCTGTATAATTCTTGTTCCCTCTTGTGGCAAAATTCTTAACTTGTATGTGTTTTCTCTATCCTGAAAAGCCAGGCTAAGTGCTGACAACTTCCCTTTTGCTTTCCCTTGTTTAGTGCTGAAAACACAAGTTTGTGGTTTCTCCCAGGAGCACAGATTTGGGTTAGCTTTCTGCACATGCTCACTAGCCATCTGTACAGGTTTGTTCCTGACGTTTTGGGGGCATACATAAGAATCTGGTCAGAGTTGGGGATGTGTGAGTGAGGCACCAGGAGAACTAGGGTTACCCATGAGGCACCTGGGGGATCTACAAGAGAGGCATCCCCAGGGGCTCATAGGAAGACTCATGATAGAGTTCATGGTATGGTTAGTAGGATCAGCTTCTCTTTAATGCCCACAAAGAGCCCTATTTGTTGTTCTCCTGACCACTTCCTGTCACCCAGTTTCACAGCACATCTCAGTATTCTGGATGGATGAGAAAAAAGTTGGATCTCTTTGGCAGCACCCTGTGCAGCTAGGGAAGACAGGTGTCCACTCATGCTCTCACTTTCCTCTGTCATGTAAGAATGTCTTTCTTGGCACTGAGCTGTACAGCCTTGGGAGAGGGTGATGCAGGTAATGTGAAATTCCTCCTCTTAACCTCTTCAATGTATCCAACTTTGGCTTTGTTTTCTTTCTTTCTTTTTTTTTTTTTTTTGCTCCAGTGGTGTATTGGAAATTCTCAGCTGTATTCCTCAATGTCCACAAAGTCTCATTTCTGAGTGGTTGTATAAGTTGGTATTCTTTGAGGGAAAAACTGTTATTCTGCAATTTTGATGATGCCACTCTCCTCAGTATCTATTTAATGCCTTGTGTTCTCCATAGATTAAACAACATCTCTGCCTTCTCAACATCCTAATTCTCCAGCATATAGTATAATGGCTATTGCATAGGATGTGCTTACCTAATCTGTGTGGAATGATTTTATTAGTATAGTCAAATAGTATCTGAGTATCTACTGTTTCTGATGGACTATGTTAGAAGCCAAGAAAGTAAATATAAAATAAATCCCTCCTCTTAAGCTGTTTAAATTTTGGTTTGGGTATTAGACAATAAATAAAAGGTATACAATACTGTTTGTTTAAATGGTGATTAAAATTTAATCTCTGGAAACATCAAAATTTTAAATAGGATAATCAAAAAGTTCACAATATATTGAAATGTGAAAAAATGTGAAGGAACTGATAGATAAGGCTATACAGAGTTCTAGGGAATTGTCATTCCAATGAGAAATTTCAAAATTTATAACAGCCCTGAGGCACTTTCTTGCTATACGAGAGGAAGAGCAAGGAGGCCAGTGTGGGTAGAGTGGGGAGAATAGGAAGAAAAATTTAAAAGATTATATAAGAGAAATAAGGAGAAAGCAGATGATTTATAGACATGTAGGACATTGGAAAAACTTTTTATTTTATTATAAGTGAGAAGAAGGCCATTGGAGTTATTTAGAAAGAGGAAAGTGATAATCAAAATTATGTTTTAAGAGCATCACTTTTGCTCCTGTTTGGCAATTAGTCCATAGTGAAGAGACAAGAGTAAATGGAGGCGGGGCAGCTAGAGGTGTTATTAAAAATCCAAGTGAGAGATATGAGTATCTTGGATCACGGTAACCAACATGGAGTGTAAATATTGTAAGGTTTTACTGACTCCTGGATAAGGTGGAGGGCCAGAATTTCTGTTGTTGAATATTGTGCTAATATGTATTCTACTTTGTGGCATAATTCGTTATTTGATGTTATGTTGTGACTTATAAAATTATTTATGCAATGAAAATGCACAGTGATTTGGAAAACCAAACAAGTGTTTGGAGATTATTGGGAGGTCTTGCTAAAACTTATTCTAAGTGGCTCTTTGAGGAAAAAAAAAAAGTAATTAATTGAAACATAATAGAGAGGAAATACCTTTGAACTTTTAATTTTCTCCCTCTGTAATCTAGAATAAAATGAAGACTGGGAGTGGATAAAACAAGCTAACATAGAACACAATTATCATTAACATGACAGGTTTACTCTACTAACCACTTTCACCCTTATGGAAAGAAATCTGACTGTAAGAAGCCCATTCATAAGACAGATGCATGATCACATTCATAGACTAGTACTCATTTCAATATAATAAATCAAAAGGTAGGAGTTTGAAAATAAGATTACCTTCATGGGTGGTTACTTCTTCATAAAATTTTGTTTTATATGAGCCAATAATTTAGGTTATAGAAAGTTCTGCCAGTCTGAATTTTAGCATATTCATTCATAGCTCAACATAAAATTTTATTACAAATATTTTTCTCAATAACAAGTTTAGTGGTTTTTACAACCTTCAAGTTTTATAAAATGTTCATTGGTTGAGGGAAACTTAACTAATCACTATCAAAACCAATGACACATTTTTAATATGTCATTTTACCTTATAATTTTCTAGATTTTTTTAAAAAATTGGTGCTTTCTAACATAAATGGACATGTTTGAATGAAGCAGGAATTGTGTATTTCTTTAATAATTATTTACTTGTAATATGGAAATTTTAAATAACGTTAAAATTGAATATATTCTACATTGGATAATATATATATATTTTCAGATATAACAATCGACCCATACCAAACATACACTTTTTGAAAGGAATAATTCATTTGCACTTTCCTTAATTAGGTCATAACATAGAATGTGTCTGACCTTAATTTTCTCTCTGGTGTGATATACCAGAGGTTATAGGTGCATATTAATAAAGTTTCATGGTAAGCATTTCAAAGATGAAACAATAACTGAAATAATTACAATTAGAAGACGTGTTGAGGGTACAGAGGAGAAAAATAACACAAAAGAAAATAGGTAAGATTTCCAAAGGAAAGTGACAGTTAAGCTGAGTTTTTAAATAATTATGTTTTGGCAGGTAGAAATGGGTAGAGGACATTTTAGGTGAAGTTGTATGAAAAAAATGTAAAAATTTAGGATACAGAAAACATTACCAATAGAGGATATATAGTTTGAAGAATGATTTAATTATCAAACTGCATGTTTTAAATTTTAATAAATTAGTTATATGGGTACATATATATATATTCTGTAGTATGATTATATATATTTTGTTTTGCATTATTGTAATATACTTTACACATAAATATTTGACATATCTCTGTATATATATATATATATATATATATATATATATATGCTTAAATCCATATTAACTACTTCTTATTATATTAATTTATTTGCAAACTAATATGGGAACAGATATTGTGAATAATATGGTACGGATTTTGGGCAGATTGGAATATAAATGATATGTCCAGCACTTTCCCTGCCTTTATTAGATTGAACTCAGTGTAAGGTAGACTCAGGACCACTACTCTTTTTTGTTCTCTAAATTTGCTGCAAAATGTTACAATATTAACTTCCACTTAATTTATATATATATAGGGCCTCATTTTCTTGATTTTTCCTCATCTCCAAAGAAAACAATTAAATTATCTGGGGCTTCCCTGATGGTGCAGTGGTTGGGAGTCCACCTGTTGATACAGGGACACGGGTTCGTGCCCTGGTCTGGGAGGGTCCCACCTGTCACAGAGCGGCTGGGCCCATGAGCCATGGCCACTGGGCCTGCACATCTGGAGCCTGTGGTCCATGATGGAGGGAGCTGCAGCAGTGAGAGGCCCACATACCACAAAAAAAAAAAGAAAAAAAAAGTTATCTGAAATGTAATAACCTTTGTTTTTTTTTTAAACATGGAAAGAGCATAAATATAACATAGAGCTCCTAATAAAAGAGCTGATTGTCAGTACAACAAGAGGAGAAGTTTTGAAAGATGTTCAGTAAATCCATCAATGCTATTGAGAAAAATGGAGGTGTGGGCTGTCATTACTGACAGATTACTGTGTAGTAGATAGTAACATTATACTTTGCTAGGCAATGGACACCTACATATTTAATGCTAAAACTCATGAAAACATATATACTGGGAAAGGAAAACTCACCTTTCATGATTACTTTCATAGTTGCATGCTGAACATAAAATGACAATAAATTTTTGTACACAGAATCATGGGATTATATATGCATTTGGACTCTGAATTACCAGAGCAATCTTGAGAAAAAAAGAACAAAGCTAGAGTTATCATGCTTCCTGACTTCAGCCTATGCTACAAAGCTACAGTAATCAAAACAACATAATACTGGCACAAAAACAGATACATAGATCAATGGAACAAAATAGAGTCCAGAAATAAACCCAAATGCCTATGGTCAAATTAATCAATGACAAAGTAGGCATGAATATATGAAGGAGAAAAGACAGTCCCTTCAATAAGTGGTGCTGGGAAAACTGGACAGCTACATGTCAAAGAACGAGATTAGAACTTTTCATCACAGAATACACAAAAATAAACTAAAAATAGATTAAAGACGTAAATTTAAGACCTGAAACCATAAAACTCCTAGAAGAAAACTTAGGCAGAACACTCTTTGACATAAATTGTTGCAATATGTTTTGGATCTGCCTCCTGAGACAGAAGAAATAAAAGCAAAAATAAACAAATGGGACCTAATCAAATGTAAGTGCTTTTGCACAGCAAAGAAAACCATCCCCCAAATGACAAGACAACCTACTGAATGGGAGAAAATATTTGCAAATGATATGACTGCTAAGGGATTAATATCCAAAATATAAAGACAGCTCATACAATTCAATATCAAAAAACTCAAACAACTTAATTAAAAACTTGGCAGAAGACCAAAATAAACACCTTTCCAAAGGAGACATACAGATGGACAATAGGCATATGAAAAGATGCTCAATATTTCTAGTCAGAAAAATGCAAGTCAAAACCACAATGAAATATCACCTCACACCTTTCAGAATGGCTGTCATCAAAAAGAACAAAAATAACAAATGTTGGCAAGGATATGGAAAAAAGGGAACCTTCATACGCTGTTGGTGGGAATGTAAATTGGTGCAGGAACTATGAAAACAGGATGGAGGTTTCTCAAAAAATCTGAAAATAGAACTATCATAAGATACAATGATTCCACTCTTGGGTATATATCTGAAGAAAACAAAAACACTAACTCGAAAAGATACTATGCACTCTAGTGTTCATAGCAGCATTATTTACAATATCCAAGATATAGAAACAACTTATGTGTCTGTCAGCAACAGATAAATGGATAAAGAATATTTGTTATACAATGGAATATTATTCAGCCATAAAAAAATACAGTGTTGTCATTTGCAACTATGTGGATGGACCTAGAGAGTATTATGCTTGGTGAAATAAGTCAGACAAAGACAAACACTATGTTATCACTTATATGTGGAATCTAAAATGTAAAACAAATAGATGTGTATAACAAAACAGAAACAGACTCACAGATATAGAGAACAAACGAGTGTTTATCAGTGGGGAAAGGGAAGGGGGAGGGGCAAGAAGGGAAGGGGTATGGAATTAAGAGACACAAATTACAATGTACAAAATAAATAAGCAACAAAGTTATGTTATGAAGCACAGGAAATATAGTCATTATTTTGTAATAACTTTAAATGAAGTATAATCTATAAAAATATTGAATCACTCTGTTGTCCACCTGAAACTAATAAAATATTGTAAATGAACTATACTTCCATTAAAAAATCAAATTGAAAAAAATACTGAGGTTTCTTTTAGTACTTTGCCAGCCACATGAGTTGGTCTATAAAGCAGCTTAAAACATGGTGTCTGGCTTCATCAGAGCAAGCAAGTAGCAAGAACCAGAGAAAGAGAACTAGCAGAACAGATGTAACAGTATTTTATAATATAATCTCAGAAGTAATATTTTCAACATTTTTGCCATATCATTTACTAGGGGTAATTCATTATCCTCAACACACTGTCAAGGGGAGCAAATTTCAAAATGACATGAATACCAGAAGATGGGGATAAATATATACACACAAACAGGGAGGGATAAGAAAACCTAAGACATTCATAAGAGAGAATAATGTTAAAAGTTTTAAACTATCAGATATTGACTTATTATAAAATTCCAATAACTAAAATTGTGGACTGGATCAAGGATTGGAAAATATCCCAATGAAACATAATAGAGAGAAAACTATAAAGAATAACCCACGCATTAACCTTATTAATTATATATAGAAATTTATTTTAAGAGGAAATTTTACTTTCTCATGAAAATTTCATTATTGAGTTTCCTGTAAGAGTCTTCCTTTGGAGCCCTGTTATGTCAAAGAAAACTATACCCTAGTTTTCCTGTGCCACTGTTTCATTTATCTTAATTTATTTAACAAATACTTTAAAATTGCTGTGTATTTTCTTAAGTGAAAAGAATATTTCTTTAGATAAAGCACAAAGTCTACCATGTTTTTAACCTGATTAGAATTTTAAATTTGCTACCATGTATAGGATATGAGGAAAGTTTATTTTACAGTAGTAAAAAATATGTAGAGTTGAATGAAATAGGGAGATGGAATGAATACTTACCAATGAACTCTTTTAATATTAGAAAATATCAATTTTAGAATTATTTGGTGAGATACTGTTGATGTTACCAGAAAATACTTGGAATCTTGAAGGAAGGAGATTAGGTCAAATGAATGGACCACATTTAACTCTAACCAAAGTGTCTTGTCATATGGTAAAATGACTGCCTGGAACCAATTTCAGGAGAGTTGCATTATAAGAGGGACATTTTGTAGATTTCTGTCAGGCATCTCATCTTAACCTCAAACCAGAGGAAAATAATGCATGCTTGATATATGTAGTACAGGAGCCAGCCTAACAACTTGAAAAGTCTATCAAATAAATGATAATGAACTCTGCAGCCACATTTGCCCAATCGCCAGTACAATCCAGCAAACATGCAACTGCAATTTACAATAACTGACCATGAACAGAGTGGTTTATACATTTGTGTTACAGTTTTTATGAGTGCATTTTCTTTTATGGGCATCTTCTATTGTGATAAAAATAGATCCATTTAGTACTTTTTGAGTTTCTATGAAGAAACTAAAGAAAATATAAATTGTTTTCTTGCTCTTTAACAAGATCAATGAAGAAAGTAATTTCCAATTAACACATTTACTATTGTTTTTTTTCCCAAAAAAGGCACTCTTAGATGAATTAAACCTTCCTTATATTAGATATTTCCAGCTAAGCTTTTACCCTAAATAGTTATATATAAATTGTTGGAATTCTGTTTTGTTTTGCTTTATATATAAAATGTTTTAAGTTTCAGTATATTATTCAGATAAGGCCATATATCAAAATGCTCTCTTGTATTACCAAGCCTTCTTAAGCTGTAACATAACAGCATATCCAGATATCAATATGGCTATGTCAGCATAGATAATAAGTCCAAGCTTCTTCTACTTCCTTTTCCCATCCCATGTCCATGTTAAATCTCTCCTTCCCACTTACACTATACACTAGCACATCCATGTTTACTTATATTGACATCCTGTTTGCTATCAATGAACTATCCAAGAATAAGATTAAAATATTCCATCTTTCTCTTACCTACAAACCTCACACAAGCAAAAAAGCAAAGAATTAAAAAAAATATTTTGAGTGTTACTAAAAGTACAGTTTAAAGAAATTGTATAATTTAAGTTTGTAAAGTTAGTAACTTATAGTTCCTCTCTATTTACTCTTTGAAAAATGATTACTATTTTATGTGATTACACTTTTTATTCTTAAGGTTTAAGTCACTCTTAAATATTGATTAATTTTGATCACCTCTATGTTGCAATAACAGGTAATTTCATTAAAGAATATTTTAACGAATTTAAAACAATTTTACATTTTCAGAATATGTGAACTTCCATAATATTTTGATCTTCAAAATTACCATTAAACAAAGAAAAAATCAATCATCATATAGGTTGTGTTACATATAAGGAAATTGGCATACAGAAAAATAAATAAATTGCTCAAACTTAATCTGGCTCCCTGTAACCCCTCACTACTGATCTCCAACCAGCATTTATTTCACTAGACAATACTGGCTTCTCTGATGTTGCATAATTATTTTAAATAAAGAAGTGGTTTTATTGCTGAAAGAAAAGGTGTTGAATGTGTTCAGAGGATTTTAACTCTTTCCTATACACCTAGCAAAGTACAAAGATTGTTAAATACTTTATTTTAATCTGAGAAATTACCTCACATATCATGTCGTTTTACCATTTTATACATTAGGAATGGATTCTTTACAAAATAATAATCCCATGGTACACATAAAATTATGAATATTGGATTTCAATCTAGAATAATCTAGAATAATCTAACCACAATGTAGTGCTATTTTCCATACTGCACTAATTTTAGATCAAATCTGACTACATTGTATTGTATAAGGATAAGGATAAAACTCTCAAAACTTTGGGGGAAAAGCCAGCTAAAAGGACATGTACTGGATATTTAGGAGTACATTTTTTTTAATGTAATGCTATTATGTTTAGTAATTTTCACTGAAAACAGACTGCCCAGATCCGATGGCAGTTTTCTCCTTCCCAGTACTGCTGTTCTAATCTGCTCTAGGTTGGTGGGGTTTTATTTCCTTATAAATAAAAAGGACATTTTTCTATTTTATTGAGATATAATAGGCATATAACATTGTGTACATTTAAGGTATAAAATGTGATAATTTGATATATATATATTGTGAGATGTTTACCATAATAAGGCTAGTTAATGCATTTTTTCACCTAACATAATTACCATTTTGTTGTTGTTGTTATAGTAAGAACATTTAAGATCTATTTTCATAGCAACTTTCAAGTGTACATTACAGTACTGTTAACTATAGTCACCATGCTGTACATTAAACCTCTAGAACTTACTCATCTTATAAATGAAAATTTGGTCTCCTTGACCAACATTTCCCCATTTTCCCCACTCCTTGCTCTGGTAACCATCAATCTGTCTCTGAGTTCAGTGTTCATAAAAGGTACTTGAGATATGTTACCAAAATTTGGGCTCAGGGAACAGTGACAAAACCCTTACATTGAAAACCTCATTCAATACAAACCTAATTATGAGTGGGGAAATGCAGGTTCTCATTTTCTATTTTAAAATGTATTTAGTACATAATTTCTACTAGATGAAAATTGAGTGTACCATGTGCCTTGTTATTCTCTCATTGCTTTACACCTCAGAATTCTTATAAAAGTACTCTTAAGGAGAAGTATCTGATACACTTTGCTGTGAATTCAATCTGTGGCAGTCAATTTTCTTTAACCTTTGCAATGTAAACAGACTCTGACCATGTGGTGGCAGAAGGAAAATGTGTTTTAGTATCAGCTTGTTAGTGGCAATTCAGCCATATGTTACTGCATATATGGCATGCAGTAAAATCATATGAGACACCATGCAGATGTTATATTAGATAAGTTGCAGTCACTGTTTAATTTACTATTCATTAACTTTCTTCTGTTGATTGATTTCCAAACATTCATCTCTACAAACAATACTGTAATAACCAATATCATATGCATTTCATTGTGCACATGTGCAATAGTTACTCTAATTAATATACCTAAAGGAAGTATCACTGTATAATAATATACATCTGTATATAGAATTGTATTTTCTATAAATTTCTAGATAGTTGAACTAACATCATACAAGGGGAAGTGGCATATATCAGATCTGAAACAATGGAGTCTAGTCAATTTTTTCTGAGGTGCTACTCATGTTTTTAAGGAGCACAGTGTTTGTCATTTTTCCTCTTCAATACCTATTGCCCATTTACAGTTGACATTGACAGCATCTCCTTCATTGCTGTTCACAGTTCAGTGATAGATTTTAGCTGTCAGTCACATAAGAAACTTTTGCTTGATCATCAATCTTCAGAGTCATACAGATATGGAAATGATAGGACAGGTCAATAAATAAATGGTGCCAGATAAGAAATGACAATACAGGACTTTGGCTTTATTATTTGTAAAATTATTGGATTATCAAAATAATGTGTTAGATTAAATATGGCCACAAAATCTTTGGTACTACTTTCATTAAGAAGTAAAGGCAGTTTCCCCATCCTCTCAACTGATGTTGCAACATGAGGTTTCTGAGAATTATTCTCAGGAGACCTTGAAATTTCTGCTCTCACATTCTTGAAACAGGAGACTCTCAAGCTATGTAGAAGACTGGGATGAAAGACCATGTTGAGAGAAGCCCACCAAATCCCACCAAATCGAGCCATCCCAACTCAGCCATTAGATAGCCTTAGGTGCATGAGTAAGCTCAGGTAAGACCAGCAAAAGAATCATTCAGACAACCCACAGAATCAGAAGAAATAATGAATCATTGTTGCAAGCCCCTAAATTTTGGAGTAGTTTGCACATAGCCATAGATAACTAAAATTCTTTCTCTTGGCTTTATAAAAATCAAAAACAATGTTTACCTGGTAAATTCCCTACATGTATGTCCAGTCTCTTCACTAAAAATTAACTCCAATTCTGGGTTTATTTTCCTGCAACACATTGTCTTCTTCCCATGATTACTGGCGAATTTTCAAATAATTTTATTAATTCTATTAATAGTAAGCATTAATTCCATTTCTATAGGAATAATATATATGAATAACAGTAAGTTCATTCACTTTACCTTTGAAACTATAAATTATAAATCTTTTTTGTTTTGAAAAAAACTCACTAATCCATATTGCTTACATATATATTCAGATTAAATCATTCAAATATGGACTTACACTGTTTTTTTAATCAGAATTTAGTTCGATTCTGGAACAATTAAGGCACATGCAGATGACACACTGAAACATTGTTGTGACCACACACAACCCTAGCCTTTGTCCTGCTGAACTGAGATATGATTCATCTTTTAAGATGCTTTTCTAACAGACATCAAAATCTCAATGGACAACTATGTACTTAAGTCCCGTTGATGTAGCCACTCTGTTAAACTTCGTATACTGAGCAAATGGCATCTGCAGAAACTGACATTTAAGGACGCTGCAATATGCATAAGTGAGCAAGGCCCTCCTGGGTTGATGATAACGGAAGTTCCATTTGTGGCTTAGTTTTGGAAATCAAAATTACAACATAATTATAACCCAACTTAGGCATTTTCACATTGTCTCTTCAGACCAGATCACAAGAAGCACTATGCCAAAGATATATCACTTCTATGCTAATGAAATAGGAAGAATGTTCCTTTTATTAATCCAATGAGTAAAGATCCAGTGTTCCCTGGGAAATTGTTTGATTATTAAAAGTTTCTTGTTTTTTTCATGTATCCTAGTGGTTTAAAATCTCGCCGCAGTGGAATAGCTCTGTGACTTAAAACAAGACCAATCCCCATCTGGGATTCTCAGGCTCAGCAAAAGTTCTGATTTAGCACAGTTATTTGAAGCTATGGGATTAAAAATGTCATAATCTAAGCCTGTCATTGGCCACTGTTTATGTGAGATCTCAGAAACTGGAGTGGATTATGATCAAACAATTATTATAATAACAGTAGTTGAATTACTCTTTCCCATTTAATAGAGAAATAAACTAAGATTTAAATACCTTATCCAATGTTACATTGTGTAAAAAGGAAGAATTGTAAAATTATCGCAAGCCCACTCTAAAACTATTCTTTTTTCCCACTATATTTTGATAATTTTTGACCAAACATCCTTCAAGTCTGACATATTTATCTGAGCTATTTTGGGGAAAATATATTGTAATTATATTTGTGAATCAAATATACTATAAATGCATATTTATTGGCAATCTTAAATTAGCCCTGAAATACTGGGAAATTTAAATCTTAAAAATTTTTAAATGATCTATTTTCTCATACATATACCCCATAGACAAAGATACTGTATCTGAGATGTTACTTCAATATCCCAAAAAAATGCATTTTGAATTTAGAGATTTGTGACAAATTTTTATTATGTACATTTAGTTAATAGCTGCACAAAGCAAATCACTCTGGCAGACAGAACCCTGGGGCAAGGGGAGTGGAAAAGTTTTTCCTTACTTGTAAACCTCTCTCATAGTCCCTAGAGAAGACAGAAAAATAGAACTCGGCATTTCAATGTTTATAATTCCTTGAATCAAAGTAGATACATAATTTTTATTATTATAATTCAATGTTCATTGGCCCTTAATAAAACAATTAATTGTAAGTTTATTTTAAGTTAGATGTGAAGTTTACAAATGTGTGAAAAGAGGTTTAACATTTAATAACTTCAAAAGTATTTTATGTAAAACTTGCAAATTGTTTGTTTCAAAATACATCACTCATCCTGGTAATAATTCAGTTGCATAAAGAAGGCTGAAGTACAAGTTTCTTTGCTAAATTCCACATCCTATGTGGGAAATTATTTACAAAGAACATCATGTTACCCCAAAATAAAAAGATATTTAAAGTTACTGCATAAATATTAGGTACAAATTTTAAGTATGTTTTGATACTCAGTGTAGGATTTAATTTAATGACACTGACCCTGATATTTAATACAGAAGAGACTATTGCAAGTTTTTCATGGAGCAAATCTGAATCACTTTTCCAGATATCTTTTTAACAAGTATATGTAAAAGTGGTGAGTTAATTGCACTTATAGTTCAAAAAATTTTCATGGAAGGAAATTAATTTTTGGAAGACTTTCTTCCATAGACAGTCCAGTCTAGGCACCTTGCAGGATTACCTCCTCAACTCCCTGACCAGAATGGGAAGAGTGTTTGCCTCTAGAGGTAGCGTCTCAGGATCTTTACTAAGGGTTTATGCCCTCATTCCCTCTGAAGATCCAAACATCATTCCCAGCATTAGAAGGACATTTAAATAATTCACTCTTTGCTGTTTTCTGACACAAAGTGCACTAAGTACAACTAATAGTGGAGATGCAGCTTAGTCCCGAACAGGATTTTTTCCTATCCAGGCTTTAGTCCATGACCTGGTCCCCTGCCTAGTATTCCATTCACTCTTGGGCAATGCTTTGGCTTGGTTTGCCTATTTTTGACCAGGAATTGGAGTTCTATCCTTGGACCACAGTCTCATAGAATTGTTCAGCAAACTGATGGATATTCTTAAACCCAATCACTAAAACTATTCTGTTCATTATTTTCTTGTCCTATGTTTATCTACTACACTCTGATAACTTCTGTAAACATAGATTTGTCACAATTTCTTGTATTATATCGCCTTAAACTCTCATAAACTGTTTATCTTGTTTATTACCCAGTACTATCATATATTTTACATACATATATGTGATAGTACATATATCATGTTATTTATACACATATATATGACTATTAAAATATATATATTTAATGCACATGTACAGTACATACACTTATAGCAATAACTAATAATAATTGAATAGCTATTTTTACTATGTCATGCAATATCCCAAGCAATTTTCATATATTGATTAATAATGCAAGTATTTTACACACTTTACATATGAAGAAACAAAAGCACAAAACACATGGCATTTAAATCACCTTCTTAATTTCATTCAGCTAGTAAATGACAGAATAGTTTCCAACCCACAGTAACTACACAGGAAATATTGAATTATAAACACATATGCTGTAAGAAAAATTCAGAATCCGTAAACCCATATATTAGAAGATGGTGTTCTATGGGCTTGTCTTAGGAGATAAGATTTTGCCTTTGTTAACAAGGTTCCCAAGATTGCCTCAAGGGAATGCAGTAGCTCTCTCTCATCACACCACCTTTTTTCTTGCAGTTAGACTTTAGCCAGAAAGTTGGAAGAGAAGATTGCTCTAAGCATCACTGGAGATTGCCTCTAGCCAGCTATAATGTTTCTAGGATATGGGAAAACACTAAAACACTTCATATATCCTCTACCTTTCAGGTACGGCAGGGACTGGGTGGTAATTTTTGAAGGCCTGGGGCTTAATTCCCAGTGTCCACTGAGGTTGATCTATTTCTGCAGGTATATAATGATGTGAGATTAAGAATAGCCAAGGAGGGCTTATCTGGTGGTGCAGTGGTTGAGAGACCACCTGCCAATGCAGGGGACACGTGTTCATGCCCCGGTCTGGGAAGATCCCACATGCCGCAGAGTGACTGTGCCCGTGAGCCATGGCCACTGAGCCTGTGCATCCGGAGCCTGTGCTCCAAAACGGGAGAGGCCACAACAGTGAGAGGCCTATGTACTGCAAAAAAAACAAAACAAAACAAAAAAAAAACGAATAGCCAATGAGTAATTGTGGCTTTAGAAATAATTTCCCCTAATATGATTCTATTTAGAAAATAAGTAACTGTATATTTTATTATAGTTATGAAATATTATATATTATAATTATATAAATACAATTATAATAGTCTGTGAGGACAATATTTCCATGTTATAATTTCAATAGAAGTATTTCTGAAAAATTTTGAATTATATTACTTAAAAATCTAAACACAATATATTTCCTTCAAACTCATGATATATATGGCATATAGAGTGATAAAAATTCATATCCAACATTAAGAAAATCAAATATATCATTGTTATCTTAACAGACATCACATAGATATTCACTGCAAAAATGTGAAATTGGAGCCTCGTCCTTAAATATTTAATTTGTTATGTGGCTTTAGCTGTAACTTTCGTACCAATTTATTATGAGACTGTATACCATAATCATGAGGCGTGAATTTCCTTTTCTTAAGATGAGGTCTTCAGGAAGTGTGTGTGTATTATAAATATTTATTTATATTTATATATTTATGTACAGAGATATGGTATACATATACATTAGTATATTAAATTTTAATTTAATACCATAAATGTATTATTAAGGAAATTTATTTTAAAGTTTCTAGCACTAACTATGTATTTGTGTGATTACTTTAAGTGTCCTCATATTATTTAACTATTCTCACATATTACTATTATTTTTATAATATCATTCTAAAGTTTCTGCTTTAGAATAAATTAAAAGTGATCCTGGAGGATAAATTAAGTCTTCAGGATGTGTAATTTATCATCTAATTTGATAAATAATTATTTTCTATTTTTCTCATGCAGGACAAAGAATATGTTTTTAATTCTGAGATAATTGTGAAATTTCTTTTTATCTTCTTTTGTCTCTGTGTTTCCTTTGACAAAATACTTGAATAACTATTAACTAATATTGAATAATACTAATAATGATTCTGTATCATTCCAGTAAAAGTAAAACTCCTAACTCCTGTCTTGACATGCTCCCATTAGATAGTCTCATAAAACTTAATTTTATGGTTCTCTTATATTCTTACAACTTAATTTTGTAAATGTGGCTAAAACTATGAAACAGTTGCAACAACTCCTAGTTTACATATACTTATAAATTTAAATACTATATACATTTTTGACTAGTATAAACAGATTATATCTTATTTCTAAATTTTTCAAAAAAAATTTATTAAATACTTGTTGAAATGTCATATAGCATTTAGGGAAGCAAATGCTGTCTATGAACAAATGTCCAATAATGGTTTGACAGATTTTTTTTTATTCTCCAAATAACTTCAAGATAATTTACTATTTCATGATGCAATACATTGCATTGAGACTTGTTTTTTACACTGTAGATCTGAACTCCTAGTGTTACATAATGAAAGGTTGACATTATAATAAGCACACGAAATAATAGCTTGGCCTGTCAGAAAGGTGCCAACTTTTTGAATGAATATATGTATATATATATATATATATATATATATATATATATATATATATATATATATATATATATATATATATATATATATATGTATTCTTTTCTTTTAAGGGATCAGAGTAGCCCATAAGAGAAGTACAAATACCATCAGACCTAAAGGACTGTGATGTAAGGAGAGATGTATGTGAAGGGCAATAAAAAATGTTATGAAGTATATATGGGATTTCATTTCATAACCAATATAAAATTAGGAAAATGAGGTATCTTACTAAGAAGTAGGAGAGCATAGAAAGACAGTTTGTGTTTGGGAAAATATAGAGAGTATATGCTGGTGAAAGTGGAGGAAGGATGAATTCTCAGGAGATGATCCAAAGGAAGTAGTATCAAAGACCAATGATTACTCCAGTGCCATATAGATGTCTGGTCAGATGGTGCTATCCAAGGGGTCAACATAATCCATCCGTCATATTTACATTTGAAAAAAATATAGTGACACATATATGAAGGGTTGAATAGGATTAAGTGGGGGACTGGGTAGAAGAAATTATAGCAAGAAATCCCATTAAAATTATAAGTCATGGGAACTGATATGACATATTTATTAGTTAATAGCAACAGATATTAATGTTCTGTTTAATATGTATGTCTGAGTCTCAGGCCTGACACCCAGCCGGAGCACCAAGACCCTGTCAGCCACCTGGCTCAGAAGAAAAGGGAGAAAATTAAATAAATAAATAAATAAATAAATAAATAAATAAATAATACAAAATTAAAAAGTTATTAAAATTAAAAATTAAAAACATATTTTGAAAATAAAATATTAATAATAAGTAAATAAATAAAAATAAAATAAAATAATCAACCAAACCAGTAAACAAATCCACCAATGATAACAAATTCTAAAACTAAACTAAGATAAACATAAAAATCGGAACTAGTCATTAGCATACAGCATTCCCCAAGGTTACATTTCCTCCCAGAGTCCACCCCCTCAATTTTGGTATGATTCATTTTTTGTTCAGGTATTCCACAGATACAGGGTACATCAAGTTGGTTGTGGAGATTTAATCCTCTGCTTCTGAAGCTTCATGGAGAAATTTCCCTTTCTCTTCTTTGTTCGCACACCTTCTAGGATTTAGCTTTTAACTTGGCCCCGTCTCTGCATGTAGGTCACCCTCTGGCGTCTGTCCTGTGCCAAGACAGGAGGGTTTATAGTAGTGCTGGTTAAGGGGCTCTGACTCACTCAGGCTGGGGGGACGGCAGGGTACAGGATGTGGGGCGACCCTGAAATAGCAGAGATCAGTGTGACATTGCAACAGCCTTTGGCATACAGTGTACTCTCTTGGGGATGTTGTCCCTGTATCATGGGACCCTGGCAGTGGTGGGCTGTACAAGCTTCTATGAGGGGAGGTGTGGTGAGTGACCTGTGCTTGCACATGCTTTTTGTTGGCTGCAGCAGCAGTGTTTGTGTTTCATGACCGTCTTTGATGTCCATGCTGATAGTGTGGCTTGTGCCTATCTCTGGAGCTCATTTAAGTAGTGCTCTGAATCACCTCTCCTTGTGCACCCTGAAACAATGGTCTCTTGACTCTTAGTCAGTTCCAGACATTTTCCAAGACTCCTTCCTGGCTAGCTGTGGTGCATTAGCATCCTTCAGTCTGTGTTCACGCAGCCAATACCAGTTGTCTCCCTGGGATCTATTTCTGATGCCTGAGCCTGAACTCTCAGCCCCCACCTGCCCCGGCAGGTGAGCAGATAAGCCTGGCGAGTGCTGGTTAGCACTGTTCCTCTGCGTGGGAATCTCTTAGCTTTGCCCTCTGCACCCCTGTTGCTGAGCTCTCCTCTATGGCTCCTAAGCTTCCTCCCACAACTCACACCCCATCTCCACCAATGAAAGGGCTTCCTAGTGTGTGGAAACTTTTCGTCCTTCATAACTCCCCTCAGAGGTGCAGGTCCCATCCCTATTGTTTTGTCTCTGTTTTTTCCTTTTTTATTTTGCCCTACCCAGGTACGTGGGGAGTTTCTTGCCTTTTAGGAGGTCTGAGGTCTTCTGCCAGCGTTAAATAGGTGTTCTGTAGGAGTTGTTCCACATTAGATGTATTTTTCATGTATTTGTGGGGAGGAAGGTGATCACTACATCTTACTCCTCCACCATCTTGAAGGTCCTCCCATACTAATTTTAGAATTACTTGTTCTTGTTCAGTGATAAATTTAACTAGGAAAAAATTGGTATTCTGATAGGGATTGCACTGAACCTGCAGATTGCCTTGGGTAGTATGGGAATTTTAATAATCAGCCATAGAAAAGAAAGAAATTTTGTCATCTGCAACAATGTGGATTGACCTGGAGAGTATCACGCTATATGCAATGTCAGACAAAGACAGATACTGCATGATACCACTTTTTAGGTTTATGGAACCTAAAAAATACAACAACCTCGTGAGTATAACAAAATAAAAACAGACTCACAGATATAGGGAACCCACTAGTGGTTACCAGTGGAGAGAGGGAAGTGGGAAGGGCATTTTAGCTTTAGGGAATTAAAAGATACAAACTATTATGTATAAAATAGGCTCTAAGAATATATTTGTACAATGCAAGGAACATATGCAATATTTTATAATGACTATATATGGAGTATAACCTCTAAAAATTGTGAATTACTGTATTGTATACCTGTAACATAAAATATTGTACATCCACTAAAACTCAGTAAATAAAATAAATAAAAAAATAAATACAATAAAAGTTCATTCAGAATTTTTCACTTTTTAAAAAGTTAGAATGTTAATCAAAATATCTAATCAGATACATGGTAGAGTATCAGAGAGTGCCTTCACTTTGTAAGTAATATGAAGAGGGACCTCCGAGACTACAAAACATACAAACTGAACAACCGTATTTGGCTGTCAGACAAGCCTCTCAGTATTATCAAACAATGAAGTCTTGCAGGATTTTTTTTTTTTTTGTAAAATTGATACTTAAAAAAATCTGTATATAATAAAAAATTCTATTGAAAGTGTATTAGGGGAGCTTGAGAATAATAGTACGTATTTTCTTTTCCCAATTAATTACCATCATTTTTAAAGATGACAAGTTTGTATCTTATGAAGTCTCGTGGGTAAATATAACAATACATATTATATGTAGCTATAGAAATAAAATGATAGAGATTAACCAATTTTAGAATGAGAAATAATGTAAAATAAGCTTTATGAAACAATTCAAAATTATTAAAATAAGAAAACTGTAAGTAAAATAGATAAAGTAAAAATTATCATCATTAGTGAAGATAAAAAAGAAAAGCAATGGCTTTTTATTTATTTATTTTTTTTGGTATGCAGGCCTCTCACTGTTGTGGCCTCTCTCATTGCAGAGCACAGGCTCTGGATTCGCAGGCTCAGCAGCCATGACTCATGGGCCCAGCTGCTCCATGGCATGTGGGATTCTCCAGGACCGGGGCACAAACCCATGTCCCCTGCAGCAGCAGGTGGACTCTCAACCAATGCACCACCAGAGACGCCCAGCAATGGCTATTTTTAATAGAAAACTTTAAGTATTCAAAACATTTGCTGAATAAGCAAGCAAGCAAAAAAAAAAAGAAAAAGAAAAGGAGAACGTGGAATATTGAAAATGTTCAAATTGAGATTTTAAAATTAGAAACTGGTTCACTCAAGAACTTATTCTGGGAATTGACTACATAATTACAGTGTCAATAACAAGTCAAAATAGATGCCCCATGCTCTAAATCCATTGCATCAAACTAAAACAAACTAAACAAAATGATGTGAATTTGCTAAGTGAGAAGTAGAGTATAAAATAAATATGAATGAAGAAAGAAAATCAACCAATGTTATAAAAGCCACTCAAAGGTCTTGCACAATTTTAACTGTCAGAAAACAAGCTACCTTTACAAAATGAGATAACAATAATTTTATGTCCTTCAAAAATGTTAAATTAAGCAGATCTAGGAGAAATTATTCCTAACAATACTTTCTGGTTTAAAATGTCATCTGTCTCTCAATTACTGGTGGAGGTATTTCTAGACTCCTTCAAAAATATCTATGAAGATACATGAAAAGATAAAAACAATTATTGCCAATAAAAATTAAGACTGCCCACATTTTCTCCCAGAATGTAGGAAAGATCTTATCCAAAAGTAAAGTAGTAATGCACATTGTAAAATCACTTTAGTAAGATATGGTCACAGAAACAGAATTAAATTGCCTACGTCAAGTTAGATAGGAATATCATTTAATGTTACTTTATAAATCTGCATTACAAACATTGGTCTACCACAAGAGTGCACTTGTTTGAGAATATTAACCAAATGTTCCTACCCCAATATCATCTGTTTTCACACATTTGTTTGAAAACCAGATATCCAAAAAAAGAACTGAATATGACATATTGACTAGCGATATACCTTTTAAATTCTATCAAATCAAAGTTTAACGCAGGGAACAAAAAATATTCTATGTATTTTAGATAGAAGAAAATTAATGCAAGGTCTTAACTATATAGAAAAACTTTGGAATGGCTAGAACATACTACAGAACTCATGCACTCTGAGGATCTTTTAATCCTCCAACAAAAATGGTGGTGGAAAATCCATAAACTTCCACTCAATTCAGTTCAAGAATATATCTCCTTAGATGATATTTAGAAATAAGAAAGCAGCAATCAGAAAGGCACGGGCACTACTACTACCATTACTACCACTGACCTTTAAAGTGATATCACTACACCACTATTACAAACAAACAAAACAAAACAAACAGACAAACAAACAAACAAAAACCTCCAAATATCAACAGTCTTGTTTGGCAGCATCAAAGAACTAAATGCACTCATAATTAGCAAATAAGGTGTCATCAGACTCTGTATGCATTTTTGTGTGCCATTTATTCTCTATCTCAATTTTAATGAAATATTTGAATCATGCTCTAAAGAATACATTAAAAATAACCACCATGAACTTCCAATTCTAGCCAAGATGGACTAACAAGGACAGAATTTGTCCTCCTTCCTAAAAATGATAAAACAAAGCAAAAAAAGAAAGACAAAATATTTATTGAAAAAACAGTTTTCAAACAAGATATCAAGGGACAGTGGGACAGTGATCCCTGAAAAAAAAAAAAAGATTGTAAACAAAAATGTTGAAGGCTACAATTACCCCAGTTTATTGACCTGAGAGAATTTTCAGCCTATTGGACATGGAGAGGCAATAGAGATGAACTTGGAAGACTCAATGAAATGAGGCGTCTAAACTGAGAGTCCAGGGAGAGTAAAACAGTAAAAGTCCATAGAAGGGTGTTACAGAAAGGAGACAGCAGGACAGCAAGAACACTAAATATTTACACGGGATCTCAGTTGAGTTTTCAATTAATTTCAGCATGCATATGAGGAAACCACCCACTCAGGAAGCTTTGGCACTTTGAGGCAATAAATAACAGTTTTACATTACACAGAGCTAAAGAAAACCTCCATATAAGTAGCATCTTTGACACTCACAAAAGGGTGGACACAGTGCCTATTCCCATGAGCTAGAATGAAAAAACAAAACAAACAAACAAACAAAACCCAACTAATTTACATGGCATTTGGAAAGTCTTGCTTCAACAGTATTGTTGGATGAAGTGTGGAGAAAGTGATACTATGTGACTTTCCAGATTGAGTTAGAATAAAAGATAGTTTCTCCTTGTGTTGATTTCTTAGATTATTTGCCTTCAGATCCTGAGGCCTTCATGTATGGATTCTAGTTTATCTGAAGCTGCCATACTGAATGGAGATCATGTATAGAGAACACAGTGAGTTGGCTTCCCAAGCAGTTGTAACACGCAGCAATTAGAATTTTCCCAGCTCAGACTTCAGACATCTGTGTGAAGAGGTGTTTGAGATGACCCCAGTATTTGCGATCAACTGATAGAATCCCCATGAGACCTTGAGAGAACAATTTAGTCAAGCTGCTTCAAAAACTCTAACACTCCCTAAGACATGAGAGATGTTAAATAATTATTGTTGTTTTGAGCCACAAAATTCTGTGGTGGTTTGGCATGCAAGAGTTAACTGACATAGAATTTTATTTATTTAATAATTCCAATTTTCTTTAGAAATTCCACTCCAAGTCTGTTGACTACTTCTTGGAAATACTTTTATTGGGCTTTAACTCATTAAATTTGAATTATAAATAAACAGAACAAACATGATCACTAGTTTGATGACAGCATTCTAGAACTGACTAAAGGTAAGAGAAGTCAGTTGCATTTTCCCCACTTCCTTACAATTATGACAGAAATTCTTTGGATTGTAATTATATCAGACTGCATAAATAGAAATCAAGTTATGCAATATTTGGACTGAAATTCATTAATTAAATATTGGTTATTGTTCTAAAAAAACACTAGAAGAGTAATAGGCACCTCCTTTATACACAAATTAATTTAGTTTTGGCCCAAATCATCCCCTTGCCCTGAATACTTGTCAAATCTTTTCATAAGGGAAGTGTTTCTTAATTCCCAGAGTTATCTGAATGTCTCTTTTGTTCTTTCATAGGCCTCTTCATTTCAGTATTTCACTCATTCCTGAAATTACTTGATGACCTTGTTTAATAAGTTATTTGAGTAAAGGGACTGTATATTGTTCACTTAACACCAGAAACTGATAAATAGTAGCAGATCAATATTTTTTGAATATCAAATGCATTATTATATAAATTCATCAGTTAAAATGTCAACTTCTGTGGGTGTTATAGAGAAGGAACTTATGTTTTCCCTTTTTAAAATTCTTATTATTCATGCCATGAGATCGCAAAAAAAAATATTATTTTTTTAAGAGGTGTAATACCATATTTTTGATAGTTTTTAATCAAAAAATCATCCTTGGGCCTCCCTGGTGGCACAGTGGTTGAGAGTTCGCCTGCCGATGCAGGGGATACGGGTTCATGCCCCGGTCCGGGAGGATCCCATATGCCACGGAGTGGCTGGGCCCATGAGCCATGGCCACTGAGACTGCACATCTGGAGCCTGTGCTCTGCAACGGGGGAGGCCACAACAGTGAGAGGCCCGCGTACCGCAAAAAAAAAAAAAAAAAAAAAAAAAAATCATCCTTATCCCTCCCTTTTGTGATCTTAAATTTCTCATAATAAGTATTTTATCCTTATTAAATTATCAGTGTTTTGAGTTTGAATCAACCATTTAGTCAGTCAAAGCCTATGGCCCCAGCAGAAAAATGAGAAAATGGGCAATTGCAACAAGTGTATTTTGCTGAACTGAGAAGGTTAAACTCAACTATAGCGTAGGTGCATGTTAAAAATATATATACAAGCATACCTCATTTTATTTTATTTAGAAATATTGCATTTTTACAAACTGAAGGTTTCTAGTAACCATGCATCAAGCAAGTTCTTTGGTGTCATTTTGTTTTTCAACATCACTTGCTCAGCTTATGTTTCTGTCATGTTTTGATAATTCTTACAATTTTTAAAACTTATAAATTATTATTATATTTGTTATGGTGATCTGTGATCTTTGATGCTACTATTATAATTGTGTCACAAAGCCCACTCATATAAGACAGAAAAATTAATTGATAAATGTGAGTGTGTTCTGACTGCTCTACCAGCTGACATTTTTCATGTCTCTTTCCCTCTCCTCAGGCTTCCAGATTCCCTGAGACATAACAATATTGAAATCAGGCCAATTAATAATAGTACAATGGCCTTAAGTGTTCAAGTAAAAGGAGGAGTCACATGTCTCTCACTTTAAATCAAAAGGTAGAAATGATTAAACTTAGTGAGGAAGGCATGTCAAAAGCCAAGACAGGCCAAAAACTAGGCTTCTTGCACCAGTTAGCCAAGTTGTGAATGCAAAGGAAAGGTTCTTGAAGGAAATTAAAAATGCTATTCCAGTGAACACACGAATGATGAGAAAGTGAAACAGCATTTTTTCTGGTCTGGATAGAACATCAAAACAGCCACAACATTCCCTTAAGCCAAACCCCAATCCAGAGCAAGGCCTTAACTTTCTTCAATTTTATGAAGGCTGAGAGAGGTGAGGAAGCTGCAGAAGAAAAGCTTGAAGCTTGCAGATGTTGGTTCATGAGGTTGAAGGAAAGAAGCCATATCTTTAACATAAATGTGTAAGATGAAGCAGCAAGTGCTGGTGTAGAAGCTGCAGCATGTGATCCAGAAGATGTAGCTAAGATAATTAATGAAGGCAGCTACATGAAAAAATATTTTTTCAAGGTAGAAGAAGCAGCCCAATATTGGAAGGAGATGCCATCTAGGACTTTCATAGCTAGAGAGGAGAAGTCAATGCCTGACTCTAAAGCTTCAAAGAATAAGCTGACTCTCGTTAGGGAATACAGCTGGTGAATTGAAGTTGAAGCCAATGCTCATTTACCATTCTGAAAATCCTAAGGCCCTTAAGAATTAAGCTAAATCCACTCTGCTTGCAGAACAAAAATGCCTGGATGACAGCACATCTGTTTACAGCATGGCTTATTGAATATTTTGGCCCACTGTTGAGATCTGCTGTTCAAAAAAAAAAGATTTATTTCAAAGGATTGCTGCATACTGACAATGCATCTGGTTACCCAAGAGTTCTAATGGAAATAGACAATGAGATTAATGTTTTTATGCCTGCTAAAACAACATGTATTCTGCAGCCCATGGATCAAATAGTAAATTTGACTTTCAAGATTCTTATTTAAGAAATACATTTTTTAAGGCTATAGCTGTACTAAACATTGATTCCACTGATGGATCTGAGCAAAGTAAAGTGAAAACTTTCTGGAAAGTGTTCATCATTTTAGATGCCATTAAGAACATTTGTGACTCGTGAGAAGAGGTCAAAATAGCAACATTAGCAGAAATTTGGAAGAAGTTGATTTCAACCCAAATGGATAACTTTGAGGAGCTAAAGACTTTAGTGGAGGAAGTAACTGCAGATGTGATGAAAATAGCAAAATATCTAAAATTAGAAATGGATCCTAAAGATGTAACTGAATTGCTACAATCTCATGATAAAACTTTCAAAGGTGAAGTGTTGCTTCTTATGGGTGAGCAAGGAAAGTGATTTCTTGCAATGGAATCTACTCCTGGTGAAGATGCTGTGAAGAATGTTGAAATGTCAATAAAGGATATAGAATATTAAATCAACTTAGTTGATAAAACACTGGCAGGTTTTGAGAGGATTGACTCTAATTTTGAAAGAAGTTCTACTGTGGGTAAAATTCTATTTGACAGCACTGCAGGCTACAGAGAATTGTTCATGAGAGAAAGAGTCAACTTTATCATTGTCTTACTCTAAGAAATGGCCACAGCTATCCCAATATTCAGCAACCAACACCCTGATCAGTCAGCAGCCATAATCATCAAGGCAAAATCCTCCACCTGCAAAAATATTATGAAGGCTCAGTTATGGTTATCATTTTTTAGCAATAAAGTTTTTAAAATTAAAGTATGTACATATTTTAGACAGAATACTATTGCACACTTAATAAACTACCATATAGTATAAACATAACTTTTATATGCACTGGGAAACCAAAAAATTTACATGACCTGCTTTATTGCAATATTTGCTTTATTGTGGTGGTCTGGAACTGAACTCACGTATCTGCAAGGCGTGCCTGTATCTTAGTTGCTTACCTTTTTTTTTTTTCCTTTTCTGGGTAATAGCCTTGAAATAATTCACATGAGGGCATCTCAAAGGGCACTAGTATAATACATTATTTAATTTAATTCAACATATAGTTTTTGGTTCACATCAGAAAAATGGTTTTACTGCTTGCTACATAAATTTCTTTGAAGTCATATCTTGATTTTTTTATTTTGCCTTATTATATTTGTTCTTGTTCTAAAGGAGGACTTTAGAGCAAGATTTCTATAGGTTTGTATAATTCTTTCTTTCTTACATATTGGCATATATTGTTCTTACAATTAAATAAATTGTATTTTTCTTTACACAACTTACTACTGTTTCAGTTTTTTGTTGACCTAAGATTGTTGGAGTCATCTCTTCCATCTTGGATCTATTTTAAGGTATCAATGAAAAGCAACTAAAAACCAGTAGCTGTGATTTACAACTCAGTCCCTTGCTAGTCCTGTGACCTTGAGTAAATCACTCAATTCTGAGCCTATATCTTTGTAAAATGGAAAAATTATCCCATTTGATTATGTGGGTAAATAAATTAAATAATCCATTCAAAACATGGAATCCCATGTTTTTTGTACAAGAGATGCATAATATTGGACTTACTTTTGCTTTCTATGCCATAGAAACAGAGCACAGAGGTGGCATATCAAGGTGGCTAAGATTAGAGATTCTGAAGCCAAACATCTTATAGTCTAACCTGATCACTATCAATTGGATGTTTTATATCAATAATTCTGCATGATTTTCTTAACAACTTTTTATCTCAGACATTATCTATAAAATGGGAATAATAATAGCAATCCCTATAATATGGACTTGTGAGAATTTAATAAATTTGTACATGTATGATGCTCAGAAAAATGTCTGAAAGATAATAAACACTCACTTATAATTATTTTATTTATTAGTAATATGTGACTTAGCCTTATTTTAGATTGCACAAGATTTGTAGTCATGAAATTTTACTGAATTCCTTAATGTAAATAGTATTTTTAAATGGGAACATGGGCTAATGTTCAATAAAGAGGATATATTTAATATTATCATTATCATAAAGTTTAATCTCTACAGTAAACTATAAATGCTAAATATGTACTGCATTTTATATTCAACACTTAGAGCATATTAAAATCTCAGAAATATCAATTGAATTATTCACTCTTTAACTTACTATGACAGGAATTCCCAAGACCAGTGCCATTTTTCACTATTTAACTTACTGTGCCAGGAATTCCCAAACCACTGAGCCTCAGTGGTTTGCTAGAAGTACTCATAAGACTCAGAAAAGCTGTTATACTCAATAATGGTTTATTACAGTGAAAGGACACAGATTAAAATCAGCCAAGGGAAATGGTGCATGGAGTAAAGCCCAAGGTAAATCATCTAGGTGTCCACACACAGTGAGTCACACAGAGATGCACTTAATTCTGCCAGCAGTAATGTGTAACAATGAATGCCAAGCATTGCCAAACAAAGAAGCTCACTGAAGCCTTAGCGTCCAGTGTTTAATGGAGGTCAGTCATGCAGTGGCCATGTGACTGATCTCCGTTACTCAGCCTTCATCACTTCCCCCACAGAGCAAAAACACATGACTAGGATAAACTTATCTGGTCAAACTGGTATGGTTTCAAGGCACACGAGGCCTAAGGATTCAGGAACTCACAGGAAAGGAATTTGTCATAAATTCAGCGTGACACAAGGACTCAGGCATATAAAATACTCTTAGGGAAAATATTCCAAGGATATAAGGATTTTCTCCCAGTAACTGGTCAAGGGACATTTCTTAAGATAGGCCTTTCTTAGGAATATGCAGGATTTGAGAAATCCAGGTCCTTTGAGTTAATTCTGTATTGGTAATTGCTCTTTTCTATGAGTATTTATTTCTATTATCTTCCTCATTTAGCTATTTTCAAAATTTTCTCAATATTAATATTGTCACTAAACTTGTTCTATACTAAATCTATAAATCAATAATTATTCCCATAGTTTATTATGTCTACCCATTTCTCATCATTTAAAATATTTGACTCTTTAAAATATACATATTTTATTTTCTTGTTTCTATGTGTGTATTCAATATATGCTTCTTTTCATAGATTTTATTGTCTTTTCATCCTGGCCAGCAAATCTGCAAGGTGACTACTCTTTTTTTCTTAAATTATTTGACCAAATTGTTTTTATTTACTTTGCTAAAACATAAGTTTACAAAGTTTACATTTTTTTAAACTCTTATTGAGGAATAATTGAAACATAAAATCTTAACATTTTTAAAGTATGCATTGTGGTGATTTGATATATGTATACATTGTGCAAATATTTCCCCATCTAGTTAATTAACACATGCATCACCTTACATAATTATCTTTGTGTGTGTTTGTGAGAGAGAGTGAAATTTTAAGCTCTATTCTATTAGCAAATTCATTTATACAATATAGTTTTACCAACTATAGTCACAACAATTTGCATTAGATACTCAAGCCTTATTCTTGTTATAGCTGAATGTTTGTAACTAGTAACATTTTTATCAATGTCTCCTTATTTCCTGTGTCCCTTAGCCCCTGGCAACCACATTTCTACTCTCTGTTCTTATGAATGTAACTGTTCTTTTTTTTTTTTTTTAAGTTTCCACATGTAAGAGGTACCATGCAGTATTTTTATTTCTCTGTCTGGCTTATTTCACTTAACAAAATGTCCTCAAGTTTCATCCATATTGTTACCAATAGCAGGCTTTCTTTCTTTCTCATTGATGAATAATATTCCTCTGTATACAACACCTTCTTTATCCATTCATTTGTTTGACAGAAACTTAGGTTGTTTCCATATCTTGGCTATTGTGAAAAATGCTACAATAACATGAAAGTGCAGATATCTCTTGATATCCTGTTTTTGTATCCTTTGAAAGTGGGATTGCTGGATCATATGGTTGTTCTATTTTTAACTTTTTGAGGAACCTCAATATACATTTCCACCAATAGTGCAAGAGGTTTCCTTTTCTCTGTATCCTCCCAACACTTATCTCTTTGATGATAGACATTCTAAAAATTATGAAGTGCTATCTCATTGTGATTTTGATTTACATTTCCCTGATAATGTTGAACAAATTTTCATGTACCTGTTGGTTATTTGCATGTCTTCTTCAGAAATCTCTATTCAGTTCCTCTGCTCATTTTTTAATTGGATTGTTTATTTTTTGCTATTGAGTTGCATTAATTTTTAAAAATACATTTTAGATATTCACCCTTTTTAGATATATGGTTTGCAAATATTTTCTCCCATTTCATAGGTTGCCTTTTTATTTTGTTAATAGTTTCCTTTGCTGGGAAGAAACTGTTTAGTTTGATATTGTTCACTTGTTTGTTTTTGCTTTTGTTGTCTTTTGTGTGCGTGTCATATTCCAAAAAATATATATATATATATATATATTGCAAAGCCTGATGCCTCCCCCTTATGTTTTCTTCTAGGAATTTTAGAGTTTCACATCTTACATTAAAGTCTTTAAATCAATTTTTTGAGTACATTATTGTGTATGGAGTAAGATAGGAGTCCAGTTTCATTCTTTTGCATGTGTCTGTCCAGTTTTCCCAACATCATTTCCTGAAGAGACAATTATTTCCACATTGTGTATTCTTACTTTCCTTGTCATAAATTAATTGGCCATATATACATAGGTTTATTTCTGGGTGCCCTATTATGTTCCATTGTTCTTGTTTCTGTTTTTATGCCCATACCCTTTGTTTCGGTATGTAGCTGTGCTGGGAGTGGCAGTTATGGTGAGAATGTGTCTCAGTATTCCCTACCCATTCCTATATGGATATTTTCTTGTTCATCTGATGTTTGAGAGTCATTCAGCTAGTTTCTGTATTTCTGTTAGAGCTAATTGCTACATGTTTATCTGTAGTTTTGGTGTGTCCCAAGGAGAAAGTGGGTTTAGAAGCCTCCTATGATGTCATCTTCAGAATCAGCCAGTCCTTATTTGTGTACTCCAATTGTACTATTTAAAATTTGTTGGTATTATAGATAATAAATAAAGCAATTTGACTCCTCCTTTCTAGCTTTGTTTTATTATCTCAAGTTTATATATAAATTTCATAATTCGATGTTGATTAATTCCCACAGATAAGAAATAGTTGAAAAATAGCCACATATTCTGTTCTTAATTTTTTCTAGGGTATCCTGGAATTAGATTTTTTATTATAAAACTACCTATATTTTCCTAACTGGGTTGTTTTTAGGAGTATATTGAGCCAATACACATAGAACAACTTTGAAAACATAAAGTCAAGTATTATTTTATTATTTTATCTCCAGATTTGCAAAAAGAAATTTCAATGATCAAAAAGAATACTTATTTTCAATTACTGTCCATGATTATTATTATATTTATATAATTTTTTAAAGTTTTGGTTATGTTTAAGTAAAACTATTTTCCATCTGTATACAATCAAGTGTCTCTAAAATTGCCTTAAGTAGTAACGCTAAATAAAAAATATTAGATATCAACATTAAGTATTTTATCTTGGCTCATCAATAGAAATAGTTTTCCATTATTACTTAAATATTCCAAGCTACACAAATTCTCTCATTTTAATAACAAACAAACAAAATAAACAAAGACATATATAAGCATGTTTGCTTTCAGTTCCCTAGAGTAGGAAATAACTACAAATAAGTTGTTACTTAAAGATATCTAAAACAGTATGGTGAAATTTAAAAAAAACTCTCCAGTGGAACCAATGCAATGCTTAATATTGAGATGCTGAGTGGTCTCAAATTTTACACACACCCATACAAACTCACAGATACATATAATTTTCAATGTAGTTGAAAATTATTCAGTTTATTTCTTTCAATAAAATGCTGGACAATATATGTCCCTTCTTTTCTAAGTTCTCCTATGTAACATAAAAGTAGTAGATAAAAATCAGTTCATATTTTGTGATTTCGTTTGTGGTAACATACTATAGAATATTTGATAATTTTTTTGTTTATTAGAACATAAAATCCTTTAATTTTTTGAATGTTGCTATTTTACCACAAAAATACATACTGATTTCAGCTCAAGCAAGTAAGCAAACAAATGAAAACAACTCAATAAATGTGGAAAATTTTAAGATATGTCCAATTTTCGTATCGTATTTGAGCATTGGACAGTTTTATTCTATTCAGATGAGCTGCTTTTTTGATTTTTTTTTCTGTACACGGGCCTCTCACTGTTGTGGCCTCTTCCGTTGCAGAGCACAGGCTCCAGACACGCAGGCTCAGCAGCCATGGCTCACTGGTCCAGCCACTCTGCAGCATGTGGGATCTTCCCAGATCGGGGCACGAACCCGTGTCCCCTGCATCGGCAGGGAGACTCTCAACAACTACATCACCAGGGAAGCCCCAGATGAGCTGTTTAAAAAAAAAATCAGAATTACTTTTGCTGTGTTTGCTGTCATTTTCATGTTCTGTCATCTACCCTGCTAAATTTCACTCGGGAAAGGAAACAGTAGTGCTTCTCAGTATACATCAAACTGAGAGGAGATAGATAGCAACTGGGGGATTCATAAGTCTTGATTTCACTCATCTTATTGAATACATCAAAGGAAAAATGTGTTAAAGGAAAAATGTTGTTAAAGGAAAAATATTTGAAAACATATTGAAATAAATTGTTACCTGAAACTACAGAAAGTGGGTGTTAAGGAATAATGGTTATAACAATCCAGACATGCTTTGCTTTTATTCATAACAAAAAAATCTGTGCTTGTGGTTAGTAAGATGACAACTAGTAATTCAAATCCATTTGTGTTTTGCTGACAAGTAATATGATGAAAACCAAAAGGAAAACTCAGTATATGTTTATTGTGCCAGAAAATATAAGGTCATAGAGTTTCTGAAAAATATTGTAAATTTACAGTTATACATGGCAAATAAGATGTATAGATTTGCCAGTACTTACTTCAGAAGTAGTAGTAAGATGTATTAAATAAACTAAATTAAAACTGATGCTGACTTTCAAAAATAAAGTGGAGTGGGGGCCACCACTGATGAGAGAAAGCTGAAAAAAAAAAACGGATGGAAACTTGTATTGCTTTAGCAGCACAGGTACAAGTTATGTTTTTTAAAAAACAGATTCTTATTACAGACTTCCAAAGAGTCTAAGAAATTGACACCACCACTTTTTTTAAAGTATAGAAAAGTGGTAGGACTGCTAAGAGGAAAATTTTCTGAAAATTTGTACAGAAACTTTTTATTCTTGTCTAAACTTCTGTCCCCTAGACGCTGAGCAAAATTAATTCAAGTCCCCCAATCTGACAAGAGGTAAGTTATTCTTCACAGAATATGAACAATCTAGAATCTAGTTTTGAGAATCTGAGGCATAGCGGAGGGTTAGCATGAGGCCTTTCACTGAAAAGAAAAGGTTTGAATATAGAGGGAATGATAAGAACCACTGACTTTTCAACTTTAACTCCCAAAGACTTTGTATGCTAGTCAATCCTATCAATAAAAAGTATATAAAATATATAGAGATGGTTTAAAAAAAGCAGAAAAAATATACAACTTGCTTCAAGAGTTTGACAATGATGTCAAGTCCAAAATCATCACAGTAATGTACACTTGTTAAGACCAACATACAACATAGTGTAAAGTTATTCTATTATACCCTATTTTAAAGTTTCTATCATGAATATGGAGTAACGTTCCAGAGGAAATCCTAGAGTTAGAAATGTTGACCTCTGAGCTGTAGTAATCAAGGGAAAGCAAATATGGGGGTAGATACCTCTTTACCATTATAATTCCTGTAATACAGCATAATTTTCTGAGTATGTAAATATAATAACTTTCATAAAATTCATATAGAAGTTTATAAAATCAATAACTTTTATAAAACAACTTCTACATCCTGTGCACAACATAAAGAAACAATGACTTGGCTTCAGGCGGAGGAAAAGCTAATTGGAGTCCTAGAGGCGTTTTAGCAGTACTGTATTAGTTGGTCATTTAAAATAGTTATTTTGGTCATGTCAAATGCTGAGGAAGATGTAGAGACACAGAAAGTCTCATTCATTGCTGGTGGGAATGCAAAATGGTATGGCACAGCCACTTTGGATGACAGTTTTGTAGTTTCTTACAAAATGAAGTATACTCTTACCATAAGATCCAGCCATTATGCTCCTTGGTATTTAACCAAAATAGTTGAAAACTTATTTCCACACTAAAACCTGCAGGTCGATGTGTATAGCAGCTTTGTTCATAATTTTTAAAACTTGGTAGCAACCAAGATTCACCTCAATAGATGAAATGTGGTGCCTCCAGACAATGGAATATTGTTCAACACAAACAAGTAAACTATCAAGAAATGAAAATACATGAAGGAAACCTATTAAAAACGGATAGAGGACCTGAATAGTTATTTTAAATCAGGATATATGTGTGACTGTGTTTGTGTGTATGTCTGTGTGTCTGGGTGTCTATGTGCCTTTTGAAGAATCTTGATTTTTTACTGAATGTGATCCTCATATTTTGAGAAATACAGGTAAACTGTTCAATCTAGTCAAGCTTATTGGGGACTTTGTTCCATATATATATATACAGTCTTAATTTTAGCTAGAGAACTTGACTATGAAACTAGAGATATGGTGGAAGGGCATGACTAAATGTAGTCCTTCACATTCATTTTTTATTTTATTTTCTTCCTTCTTATAGACTGGACATTTTTTAAGAATTCCTCCTTTGTGTTGCCTTTCTTCTTGAGCAGAAAAAGGGAAGATAAGATGTCCAATTGCATGTTTGGTTCTTTGTTGCTTCAAGTCCTGCCTTAGAAAATTGTTTGAAAGCTACCACAGATATGCAACCTGTCTGTAAAACGTAGATCATTTCTATTTTGTTCAAGATGTAGGTATCAAGGTCTAGTCTTGTATTCCAAGAGATCCCAATACTCCTTACATTCCCACCCCTTCCAGAAGCAGTGTGGTTCAGTGATTCTATACCATTACCTTTGTACCAAAAAATGGAAAAAACCTCTCTCAAAAAAAGGTGTGGAAAGGACTAAAGAAGGAACTTTGAGGACTTTCTGTCAGTGCATTATTTTCACCTGTCCCTCATAAACTTTGTCTTCATTTGTTGTATTTGAAACACAGGTAACCAGTAATGAGAAATTAAAGTATTTACTTTTAGAAAATGTCTTTGAAATAATGCTTTGAATAGGGTGAAATTAAAATCTATTTTCTAACTACCTATCTAATTCAAAATGCTCTTCTCATGGGCAATCATTCCTACTCCTGTAGCAGTTTCTCATGATATTTGGTATTTAACCCCAGATTTGAAACTAACATTTATATTATTATATATAAATATTTACATTTTTGACCTTAATATTGTGGAAGGTATAGTTGAACTTCTTTTCCAGTCAAATCTTGATTATTTATAACACATTTTTTGTTACATCAGTTTTCAGGATTTTCATCTTTATGACTATATAGATATGATTCACAACTGAGACATGAACCATTCTCTGATGTATTTTCATTTTTTTTTCTGGATAAGAATTTTTAATTGTTAAAGGAGGAGAGTCTCTAGAAGGTAAATCTGAAGACCTGTGTTAAACATATAAACTATTGAAGTCATAACCCCAGGTTAATCAATCTAACTAGGTTGATCATTTGTCTTGATGTGATTTATATGTTGCTTTTTTAAAAATTTATTTTATTTTTATTTTATATTGTAGTATAGTTGATTTACAATGTTACATTAGTTTCAGTTGTACAGCAAAGTGATTCAGTTATACATATAAATATATCCGTTCATTTTCAGATTCTTTTTCCATATAGGTTATTACAGAATATTGAGTAGAGTTCCCTGTGTTACAGAGTAGGTCTTTTTGTTGATTATCTATTTTATATATAGTACTGTGTATATGTCAATGCCAAACTCCTAATTTATCCCTCCTCACAATGTTTCCCCTTTGGTAACCATAAGTTTGTTTTCAAAGTCTGTGAGTCTGCTTCTGTTTTGTAAATAAGTTCATTTGTATTTTTTTTTTTAGATCACACATGATGTATTTGCTTTTACAATTTTTGGGATTCTTTTCTTTTTCTATTTTTTATTTATTTAATTTTAATATTTACCACTAAATGACCATCACAATTCCTGTCCAAAGGCTGCATCTCCCAATAATAATTTTGAGGTTCACTCTTTAATCCAACTTGAACCTGTGTGCTCTCCAGACGTGTTGCACAGCACACGGCTTAGGACTGATTTTCAGTGTCCTCTTGGGGCCTCTGTCCTTTCCTTTGGTGTTGGAAACCCCAAGCCATAGACCCTACCACTTCCTCTTTCTTGCTTTACTAAGTACATTCATCTTTCAGTAACTTTCTGAGAATGTTGAGAGTATCTGCATATCTAGGAATGGGATTATTTGACATTCATGCTTGTCTGATTATATGACTAGTATAGAATTTTCCTATAGAAAATAATTGCATTAAGAATTTTTCATTTCTTGGTTCTTATAATGTGGATTTCAGGACTCTTTAATGTGTTCTGAAACTGTAATTTTCAGTCATTTAAATCTGTGTATGTATGTTTTCTCTGGATGCTTTTGGAATACTGTCTTCTATTTCTGGTATTTTAAATTTCACAATTTAACAATGACATATCTTCATATATTTATAGAATTTTAAAAAAAATTCTTTGTGTTGGACACTCAGTAGACACTTTCAGTCTGACTGTCCTCCAATATGTGAAAATTTTATTATGTAGTTGATAATTTATTCTCTATAATTTTCTCTGTTTTCAATTTTTGATAGTCCTTTCATTTAGTTGTTGGACTTCTTGTTTTAATATTCTAATATCTCTACTAGTTCATAATTTTTTGTTTCATTGTGCAGTTTTAAAATACATTTTCTTAGCTCTATATCCAACAATTGTAATGCTTGTTCATTTTTTTAACATTTTAAACCCCCAACAGATCCTTTTTTATTATGTAAAATTTCACTCTATACATTCTTATGTCTATAAAGCAATATCTTCTCTGTCAACCTGAGTCTTTTTTTTTTCTTATGCAGTTCATTAGATTTTCCTGTTACTTTATGTTCTGTTTATCTACTTTATTCTTTTATTTTAGTGTCTTGGGCCTCCCTGGTGGCGCAGTGGTTGAGAGTCCGCCTGCCGATGCAGGGGATACGGGTTCGTGCCCCAGTCTGGGAGGATCCCATATGCCGTGGAGCGGCTGGGCCCGTGAGCCATGGCCGCTGGGCCTGCGCATCCGGAGCCTGTGCTCCGCAACGGGAGAGGCCACAATAGTGAGAGGCCCGCATACCGCAAAAAGAAAAAAAAATATATTTTAGTGTCTTTCCTCAAACGTGTATTGGATCTGCATGGTTTCTTTAAACTCAAGTTAGCCTCTCTAAAGAGTTTAATGAAAGCTCTGTCTTTGGTGACAGGAGCTGTGATTGGTGAGCATCATCAATTACCCAAATTGACACCACACATTTTTTTTTTCTTATTTAAGGAAAATTAACTGCCATCAACACTTGACATGTTCTTTTGGTCTGGTATGTTTCTTTAAAAAAATTATCCAACCTTATGTATACTGGGGTTAATGTGGCTTCCCTTATTATCAGAAATATAGCATGTGAAGCAAATACTTCACTGTTAACTATGCATAATTTCTCATTTAACCCACTAGTTTTTTGTATATTCCTTTGCCTTCACTTATGCTTCACATTCCCAGATACTCTGAATCAACCTTCCCAGACAGAATAAACTTCCATTATTTTATCAGGGGGAGGGTTGATGTTTTAGTTTCCTGTGACTGCTATGAAAAATTACCCAAACTTAGTAATTTAGCAAAAACTTATCCTTTCATAGTTCAGGATGCCAGAAGTCTGAGCTCAAGGTGAAGGCAGAGTTGTGTTCCCTGCAGAGTCTCTAGGAGATAATCTGTTCCTTACCACTTTTGTTTGTGTCTTCTCTCTTTCTCTATCTTATCTCCCTCTGCCTTTCTCTTGTAAGGATACTTGTCAGTGGGTTTAAAGCCCAATCTGGTAACCCAGAATGATATCCTCATCTCAAGATGCTTAACTCACATTTTCAAAGATCCCTTTTCCAAATAAGGTCACATTCACAAGTTCCAATAGTTAGGATGTGGATATATCTTTTGGGGGGTCACTATTCTACTCACTACAGATGGGCAATTTTATGACATTTTGGTGGGTAAGATCTAGGATTTTTCCTTGTGCAGATTTTATACGAATATTTACATTTTCAGTGTTGTACTAAACTCTTTGTTCCTTTAATTTCTGAGCATATTCTGGGTTCTAGACCATAAATTTCTTAACATTGTTTTTGTTACAATAGTCATGGTTTTCACCTACTTCTGCTATGATAATTAGTTTTCCTCATCCACCTGCTTTGCAGCTTCCAGAATTTATTCTACCTCTCTCAGTTATTGTCACTTTTTCTGATCCCCCTGTCATTGTATTCAATGATTCTTATAAACGTTCATGTATAAGCATTTTAAGAAATGTTTACCAAGGACAATAGAAACTTAGTAAGTCATGTACATTGCATTTTCTATGTTTACCAGAAGTATTACAATTTAGTTAAAAAATCATAAACATATTATAACCATGTCTTTCTTGAGAATATAGTCTTTTTTTTAAATTTCAAAGATAACACAAGAACAATATTTCTAATTCTAGGCTATGTTTGAAACACCAGAGTAATGGTATATAACATTTTAATATTCATTTATTAGTAAAGTACCATAAGGTTGATTTTGTTTTGCTAAATACTATTAACAGACTAAATTCTCTATAGCATTCTCTACATTCTCTACAGCACTATAATATCTTGTAAAGTGCCCTTCCACTAAAACTATTTTTCATACTCCAAATAGATTGGCAAATTTACTGTTTCATGAATCAGTAAGCCTTGACCCTGCAAATAAAATAATTAAAAGAGGGATTGTGCAAATCACCATTCATAATTAATGTTTTCTAAAACCTAATTAGATCTGAAATTATTTGTCAGTCCAAATCCACCTAATGCATTTATATGAGTATCTTAGTTTATATGTATTGCCTCCTAATTTACCATGCTGATGTTTGTTTTCTCATAAATTTTAAATCCACCAATCCACCATTTAACAGTTGCTCTTGTGTGGTCAAATTATTGACTAAAATGAACTGTCTGCAGTTCCATTAAACTAACCAAATAATACCTAAAAAATAAACAAAATATAATAAAACAAACATTAGTGAGATAGAAGTTAAAAGACTGCAATACCTTATAGAACTCATAGTAGACTAGTGATCAGGATAAACATATATTACCCCCTGCTCATGTAACACTAAGTCAATCTACCTTCTGGATTTCTGTCTCTTTATTTCTATAAAAGCATTTGTTCATTATTTTATATCAGAGTCTAGTGTATGGTACATTTCAAAATTTTGAAATGGACACATTGCTAGCTAGAAGGATTAAATTATGGATGAATGAAAGTACTTAAAATATTTACTGAAAAGTCAAAAGCCTTGAGGATAATTTTTAACTAGTACTTGGATTCTAAAATAGAAATAATTTTGTGGAAACTGACAGAATGATTGTTAATATAAACACAAAACTTCATTTATCCTTGAAAAGGAGAAAATGATAGGGGCACATAATACTTCTCTTCCATATCTGTTGATTTTTTTTTTTTTAACCTATGGATTCCAGCAGAAAATCAGAAAAAGTCTCAGGGAAGAATTGAGGATTCAACTTTTATTTGGCTTTAAAACCCAGTATTCTCTTTATCATGTCCTTTGGTTTAGGTATTTGGAACATTAAACTTTTATAAAGTTACAATGAATTGAATTTTATAAAGTAAATACAATATTAGTATATAAACCTGATGAAGATTATACAGCAATAGTAGAGACAAATAACTGTAATGAATATTGATACTACATTTCTGAATAAAGCATTAGGAAACAGAGTCTATCACCACATCAAGAAAATAACACATCAGGATCAAATGTGGTTTACATGAAAAACAAAGGATGGTTTAATATTTAAAACCTATTGATATTTCATCATATAAAATGGTTTAAAGAAAAAAATCTATGTGGTTACCTCCGTGGTTACATAAACAACTTCTAATAAAAGACACAACTTTGTCAAGTTTTAAAAAAATCTGTTAGCATTTTGTTTGGAGTTTAATTAAAGCTGTATATTAATTTGTGTAGAATTGACATTGCCAGGGTTTTATGATTTTCTATGTCTAAAATATTCTGTTATTATTTCATTTTAAAAGTTTATAAAGCATTACATAATATTACCTTATAACAGAAGATTAATCTAAATAATTTAAAAATAATTAACAAAATGAGTGGATAAAGTGTCAACATCCAAATAATTTATTTTTATATAACAAACATGATAACTTAGAAACTGAAATTTAAATTATGGCTTAATTATAAGTAGCACCAAAATGTTTCATGTAACTTCTTATACATTTACATAGAAGATGCCCAAGATCTGTACACAGAGAACTATAAAACATTATTGAGAGACGTTAAAGAATATCCCAGATGTAGGGAGGGAATCTTTCATGTTTATGGAGAGACAACACCAGGGAATGGAGTGTCAAGGAAAAGACTGACAGTTGTAACGGTCTCATTCAGCAGTCCAGGCATACTAAAATATTATAATTATTTATTTTATGAAGGTCCACTTTTTAGTTGTGTACATAATAAGAAAAAACATTTTATATTTCATTATTTTTCTTTGTTGTTAATTCAAAAGATCAGTCTATACTAAAGTATAGAAGAGAATTAAGGGAAGAGAATGTGTTAAAACCTTTATAATAAAAGGATAATGACATCTTTTTAGATATAGAAAGACAACACCGTACCAATGTCAAATCTACAAATATTGAATTTGTACAGTTTGTATCACCAGTGGGCTCTGTGCTTAAGAATAAACAAGGAATGGTCTTATGTTGAAAATACCAAGAAACTTGGAAAAATTAATACAAATTACCTACCAATCAGAAATCCCAACATAGGCCTTTCAGGATTCTAAAGTATAAAGCCCTCAAAAAGGTTCTGATAATTCAAATTTTAAATAAATAAACAAATCAGGGTGATGGTGGCCTCATAGAATGAGTTTGGTAATATTCCTTCCTCTGAGATATTTTGGAATAGTTTCAGAAGGGTAGATGTTAACTCTTCTCTAAATGTTTGATAGAATTTGCCTCTAAAGCTACCTGGTCCTGGACTTTTGTTGGATGGAAGTTTTTAAATCACAGTTTCAATTTCAGTACTTGTGATTGTTCATATTTTCTATTTTTTTCCTGGCTCAGTCTTGGGAGATTGTACTTTTCTAAGAATTTGTAAATTTCTTCTAAGTTGTCCATTTTATTGGCATAGAGTTGTTTGTAGTAGTCTCTTATGAATCTGTATTTCTGTGATGCCTGTTGTAACTTCTCCTTTTTAATTTCTTATTTTATTGATTTGAGTCTTCTTCTTCTTTTTCTTGATGATCTGGCTAAAGGCTTATCAATTTTGTTTAACTTTTCAAAAACCAGATTTTAGTTTCATTGATCTTTTCTATTGTTTTCTTTGTCTCTATGTCATTTATTTCTGCTCTGATCTTTAGGATTTCTTTCCTTCTACTAACTTGGGTTTTGTTTGTTCTTTCTCTAGTTGCTTTAGATGTAAGTTTAGGTAGTTTATTTGAGATTTTTATTGTTTCCTAAAGTAAGATGGTATTTCTAAAAACTTCCCTCTTAGAACTACTTTTGCTGTGTCCCATAGATTTTGTATTGCCAAGCTTTCATTTTTAGTTGTCTCTAGGTATTTTTTATTTCCTCTTTGATTTCTTCAGTGATCCATTGGTTGTTCAGTAGCATATTGTTTAGCCTCTATGTGTTTTATATAAATAGATAACCTACAAGGACTTACTGCATGGCACAGGGACCTCTGCCCAATACTCTGTAATAAATAACCTAAATGGGAAAATAATTTGAAAAGGAAACTTGTTTTATATCATTTGTAAGACTGAAAATTTCTCTTTTATTTTTTCTATTCCTAGGTTGTGAAAAGAATATATCATATATAATTTTGGAACATTATTAAACTCTATCTTACTATTTAGTTCTCACTAAGAAAATCTATATCTGTAGATTTCCTAAACAAATATCATCATGTCATTTCTTCTTTTCCTTTCTTTTCTTTTCCTGAGGGATATATATTTGGACCAGAAGTCTGGAGCTCCTGTGGTTCTAAACAGCTGGGTAGTGACCAGCTCTGCTTTATTTTATTTTTAATATTTTTAACATTTTTTTATTGAAGTATAGTTGATGTACAATATTATATAATTTAGAGTTGTACAATATAGTAATTCACAATTTTTAAAGGTTATACTCCATTTATAATTATTATAAAATATTTACTATATTCTCTGTGTTGTACAATATATCTTTGTAGTTTATTTTATACATAATAGTTTGTACCTCTTAATTCCCTACCCCTGCATTGCCACTCTCTTCTTCCGTCTCTCCACTGGGAACCACTAATTTGTTCCCTATATCTGTGAGTCTATTTCTTTTTTGTATGTTTTTTCTGTTTCATTTTTCAGATTCCACAAATAAGTGATAACTTACAGTATTTGTTTTTCTCTGTCTGACTTACATGGTGTGGCAAAATTTCATTCTTTTTTATGGCTGAGTAGTATTCCGTTGCATATATATATACTACTTCTTCATCCATTCTTCTGTTGATGGACACTTAGGTTCCTTCCATATATTGACAATTTTAAATAATGCTGCTATGAACATTGGGATGTGTGTATCTTTTGGAATTAGTGTTTTTGTTTTTGTATGTTATTTTGGATATATACCTAGAAATTAAATTGCTGGATCATAGGGTAGTTCTATTTTTAGTTTTTTGGGAAACTTCTATACTGCTTTCCACAGTGGTATTCCCACCAACAGTGTACAAGGGTCCCCTTTTCTCCACATCCTCACCAATATTTGTTATTTGGGTTCTTTTTGATGATAACCATTCTGACGGGTGAGAGGTGATATCTCACTGTGGTTTTGATTTGCATTTCCTTGATATTTAGTGATGTTGAGCATTTTTCCATGTGCTTATTGTCTGTCTGCATGTCCTCTTTGGAAAAATGTCCATTCAGGCCTTCTTCCCATGTTTTAGTCAGGTTGTTTGTGTTTTGATATTACATTGTATGAGTTGTTTATATATTTTGCATATTAACCCTTTATCAGTCATATCATTTGCAATTTTTTTTTCACATTCAATAGCCATCCTTCCATGCTGTTGATGTTTACCTTTGCTCTGTAAAAACGTTTAAGTTTAATTAGGTCCTATTCATTTATTTTTGTATTTATTTCATTTTATTTAGGAGACAGATGCAAAGAAACATTGCTACAATTTCTTTCAAAGAGTATTCTGCCTATGCTTTCCTCTAGAAGTTTTATAGTATCCAGACCAACATTTGGTCTTTAATCCATTTTGAGTTTACTTTTGTATATGGTGTTAGAGAGTGTTCTAATTTCATATTTTACCTGTAGCTCACCAGTTTTCCCAGTCCCACTAACTGAAAGACTGTCTTATCTTCATTGTATGTTCTTGCCTCCTTTGTCATAGATGAACTTGACACTAAGTACATGGCTTCAATTCTAGACTATCTATTCTATTCCATTGATTTATGTGTCTGTTTTTGTGTCACTACCATACTGTTTTGATAACTGTAGCTTTGTAGTATAGCCTGAAGTCAGGGAGTGTGATTCCTCCACTTATTTTTTTCTCCCTCAAACAATGTGATACACCACATTAACAAATAATAAAAATCGAGAGAGGTCCTTCAAGATGGCAAAGGAGTAAGACGTGGAGATCACCTTCCTCCCCAAAAATACATCAAAAATACATCTACATGTGGAAGAACTCGTACAGAACACTTACTGAGCGCTGTCAGAAGACTTCAGACTTCCCCAAAAGCAAGAAACTCCCCACGTACCTGGGTAGGGCAAAATAAAAAAAAATAAAATAAAAATATTTAAAAAACAGAGACAAAAGAATAGGGACAGGACCTGCACCTCTGGGAGGGAGCTGTGAAGGAGGGAAAGTTCCCAAACACTAGGAAGACTCTTCACTTGTGGAAATGGGGGGTGGGCGGAGGGGAAGCTTTGGAGGCATGCAGAAGATCACAGCAACAGTGGTGCAGAGGGCAAAGTGGAGAGATTCCCACACAGGATTGGTGCCAACCAGCACTCACCAGCCTGAGAGGTTTGTCTGCTCACCTGCCGGGGTGAGAGAGGGCTGGTAGCTGAGGCTGAGGCTCAGGCTTCAGAGATCATATCCCAAGGAGACAACTGAGGTTGGCTGCGTGAACACAACCTGAAGGGGGCTAGTATGCCACAGCTAGCCATGAGAGAGTCTGGGAAAAAGTTTCAAACTGCCTAAGAGTCAAGAGATTATTGTTTTAGGGTGGGCAAGGAGAGGGGATTCAGAGCACCGCCTAAACGAGTTTCAGAAACAGGTGTGAGCCGTGACTATCATTATGGACACCAAAGATATGCATGAAACACGAAGGTTACTGCTGCAGTCACCAAGAATACTGTGGGAAAGCACAGATCACTAACCACACCATCCCTCCTGGGAGTCTGTGCAGCCAATCACTGTCAGAGGCCCATGATCCAGGGACAAATTCCCCTGTAGAACATACTGCATGCCTCAGGCTTTTGCAAATTCTTGCTGGTATCTGCTGCCACAGTCTCTCCCTGTCTTCCGTAATCCTCCATCTACCAATCCTGAGTGAGTCAGATCCCCCTAATCAGCCACTCCTTTAACTTCCTCCTGTCTTGGTGAAGAACAGAAGTCAGAGGGCGACCTACATGCAGAGGAGGGGGCAAATACAAAGCCGAACTCCAGGAGGTATGTGAACAAAGAAGAGAAAGGGAAATTTCTCTATACAGCCTCAGGAGCAGTGGATTAAATCTCCACAATCATCTTGATGTACCCAGCATCTGTGGAATACCGGGAGAGACAATGAATCATACCAAAATTGAGGTGATGGACTTTGGGAGTAACAGGAGACTTGGAATGTGATGTATGCATTTGACCAGTTTCTGATGTTTATATTTATTTTAGTATAGTTTTTAGTTCTTTTTTATCATTAGTGGATTTGTTTATTGGTTTTGTTGCTCTCTTCCTTTTTTTTTACATTTTATTTTTTTTATTGTTTTTAACAATTTTTTTAATTAAATAAGTTTATTTCATTTTATTTTATTGTATTTCTCTATTATTTTCCCTCCCTTTTCTTTAGAGCTGTGGCTGACACTGTCTTGGTGCTCCAGCCAGTTGGCAGACTTGAGCCACTGAAGCAAGAGAGGTGGGTTCAGGATATTGGACCATCAGAGACTTAGAGGGCCCACATAATGTTAATCAGTGAGAGCACTCCCCAAGATCCCCATCTCAATGCTAAGACCCAGCTCCACTCAAAGGCCAGCAAGCTCCAATTTTGGACACCTGATGCCAAACAACTAGCAAGACAGGAACACAACACCAGCCATTAATAGAGAGACTGCCTAAAATCATAAGTTCACAGACACCCCAAAACACACCACCAGACATGGTCCTGCCCACCAGAAACACAAGAGCCAGCCTCATCCACCAGAACACAGGCACCAGTCCCCTCCAACAGGAAGCCTACACAACCCACTGAACCAACCTCACCCACTGAAGGCAGACACCAAAAACAACGGGGACTATGAACCTGCAGCCTGGGAAAAAGAGACCCAAAACACAGAAAGTTAAGCAAAATAAGAAGATAGAGAAATATGCAGCAGTTGAAGGAGCAAAGTAAAAATGCATCAGACCAAACAAATGAAGAGGAAATAGGTGGTCTACCTGAAAAAGAATTCAGAGTAATGAAAGTAAAAGTCATCCAAAATCTTGGAAATTGAATGGAGTAAATACAAAAAATGTTAAACAAGGAACCAGAATTACTAAAGTTCAAACAAAGAATGATGAACAACACAATAAATGAAATAAAAACTTCTCTAGAAGGAAACAATAGCTGAATAACTGAGGCAGAAGAACAGATAAGTGACCTGGAAGATAAAATAGTGGAAATGACTACTGCAGAGCAGAATAAAGAAAAAAAGAATGGAAAGAATTGAGACAGACTCAGAGACCTCTGGGACAATATGAAATGCAACAATGGTTGAATTATAGGGGTCCCAGATGAAGAAAAGAAAAAGAAAGGGACTGGGAAAATATTTGAAGAGATTATAGTTGAAAACTTCCCTGAAATGGGAAAGGAAATAGCCAATCAAGTCCAGGAAACACAGAAAATCCCAAACAGGATAAATCCAAGAAGAAACACGACAAGACACATATTAATCAAACTATTGAATATTAAATACAATGAAAAAGTATTAAAATCAGGAAGAGAAAAGCAACAAATAACATACAAGGGAATCACCATAAGTTTAACAATGGATCTTTCAGTAGAAATTCTGTAAGCCAGAAGGGTGTGGCAGGATATATTTAAAGTGATGAAACAGAATAACCTACAACCAAGATTATACTACCCAGCAAGGATATCATTCAGATTCGACAGAGAAATTAAAACCTTCACAGACAAGCAAAAGCTAATAGAATTCAGCACCACTAATCAACTTTACAACAAATGATAAAGAAACTTCTATAGTCAGGAAACACAAGAGAAGGCAAAGACCTACAAAAACAAACCAAAAACAATTAAGAAAATGGTCATAGGAACTTACACATTGATAATTACCTTAAATGTAAATGGAATAATGCTCCAACCAAAAGACATAGACTGGATATATGGATACAAAAACAAGACTCATATATATGCTGCCTAAAAGAGACCAACATCAGACCTAGGGATACATACAGACTGAAATGGAGGGGATGGAAAAAGATATTCCATGCAAATGGAAATCAACAGAAAACTGGAATAGGAACTCTCATATAAGACAAAATAGACTTTAAATTAAGACTATTACAAGAGACAAAAAGCACACTACATAATGATCAAGGGATTAATACAAGAAGAAGCTATAACAATTATAAATATTTATGCACCCAACATAGGAGCACCTCAATGCATAAGACATATACTAACAGCCATAAAAGTGGAAATCAACAGTAACACAATCATATCAGAGGACTTTAACACACCACTTTCACCAATGGACAGATCAACCAAAATGAAAATAAATAAGGAAACACAAGCTTTAAATGATACATTAAAGAAGATGGATTTAATTAATATTTATAGGATGTTCCATCCAAAAACAACAGAACACACTTACTTCTCAAATGCTCGTGGAACATCTCCAGGATAGATCATATCTTTGGTGACAAATCAAGTGTTGGTATATTTAATAAAATTGAAATTGTATCATGTATCTTTTCTGACCACAATGCTATGAAGCTAGATATCATTTACAGGAAAAAAAAAAAAACTGTAAAAAATACAAACACATAGAAGCTAAACAATACTCTACTAAATAACAAAGAGATCACTGAAGAAATCAAAGAAGATATAATAAACTACCTAGAAATAAATGACAATGAAAACAAGACCACCCAAAATCTATGGGATGCAGCAAAAGCAGTTCTAAGAGGGAAATTATAGCAATAAAAGCCTACCTCAAGAAACAGGAAACATCTCAAGTAAACAACCTAAAATTACACCTAAAGCAATTAGAGAAAGAAGAAGAACAACAACACCAAAAAACAAAGTTAGCAGAAGGAAATAAACCATAAAAGTCGGATTAGAAATAAACGAGAAGGAAATGAACAAAACAACAACAAAGATCAAGAAAAGTAAAAGCTGGTTCTTTGAGAATATAAACAAAATTTATAAACCATTAGACAGAATCATCAAGAAAAAAAAGAAGGGGCTTCCCTGGTGACACAGTGGTTGAGAGTCCACCTGCCAATGCAGGGGACACGGGTTTGTGCCCTGGTCCAGGAAGATCCCACATGCCACGGAGAGGCTGGGCCCGTGAGCCATGGCTGCAGAGCCTGTACATACAGAACCTGGAATCTACAATGGGAAAGGTCACAACAGTGTGAGGCCCACATACAGGAAAAAAAAAAAAAAAAAAGGAAGAAGACTCAAATGAACAGAATTAGAAATGAATAAGGAGAAATAATAACTGACATTGCAGAAATACAAAGGATCATGAGAGTTTAATACAAGCAACTATATGCCAATAAAATTGGCAACCTGGAAAAAATAGGCACATCATTAGAAAAACACCACCTTCCGAGACTGAAACAGGAAGAAATGGAAAATATAAAGAGATCAATCACAAGCAATGAAATTGAAATTGTGATAAAAAATCTTCCAACAAACAGAAGTCCAGGACAAGATGGCTTCAGAGGCGAATTCTATCAAAAATTTAGAGAAGAGCTGACACCTATCCTTCTCAAACTCTTCCAAAATATAGCAGAGGGAGGAACACTCCCAAACACATTATACAAGGCTACTAACACCCTGATACCAAAACAAGAAAAAGATGTCACAAAAAAAGAAAACTACAGGCCAATATCACTGATGAACATAGATGCAACAGCCTCAACAATATAGTAGCGAACAGAATCCAAGAGCACATTTAAAGACCATACATCATGATCAAGTAGGATTTATCCCAAGAATGCAAGGATTCTTCAATATATGCAAATCATTCTATGTGATACACCATATTGACAAACTAAAGGATAAAAACCATACGATCGAGACTTCCAGGGAAGATGGCGGAAGAGTAAGACGTGGAGATCACCTTCCTCCCCACAGATACACCAGAAATACAGCTACACGTGGAAAAACTCCTACAAAACACCTACTGAATGCTAGCAGAAGACCCCAGACCTCCCAAAAGGCAAGAAACTCCCCACGTACCTGGGTAGGGCAAAGCGGAGGGATTCCCGCACAGAGGATTGGTGCCGACCAGCACTCAGCAGCCCAAGAGGCTTGTCTGCTCGCCTGCTGGGGCAGGTGGCGCTGGAAGCTGAGGCTCAGGCTTCAGTCAGAGAGCAGGGAGAGGAGAGGGGCTGGCGGTGAGAACTCAGCCTGAAGGGGGCTAATACGCCACAGCTAGCCAGGAAGGAGTCCAGGAAAAATCTGGAGCTGCCAAAGAGGCAAGAGACTTTTTCTTCCCTCTTGGTTTCCTGGTGCACGAGGAGAGGGGATTAAGAGCGCTGCTTAAAGGAGCTCACAGACGGGCATGAGTCACAGCTGAAAGGGCGGAGCCCAGAGAAGGGCGGGGGACGCTGGGGCTGCTGCTGCCACCGCCAAGAAGCCTGTGTGCGAGTGCAGGTCACTATACACGCTGCCCTTCCAGGAGCCTGTGCAGCCCGCCACTGCCGGGGTCCCAGGATCCAGGAACAGCTTCCCTGGGAGAATGCACAGCGCGCACTTCGGGCTGGTGCAACATCACGCTGGCCTCTGCTGCTGCAGGCATGCCCCGCACTCCGTGCCCCACTCTCCCCCCCCGGCCTGAGTGAGCCAGAGTCCCCGAAGCAGCTGCTCCTTTAACCCTGTCCTGTCTGAGCGAAGAACAGATGCCCTCCGGTGACCTACATGCAGAGGCGGGGCCAAATACAAAGCTGAGACCCAGGAGCTGTGAGAACAAAGAAGAGAAAGGGAAACCACTTGCAGCAGCCACGGAAGCAGCAGATTAAAGCTCCACAATCAACTAGAAGTACCCTGCGTCTGTGGAATACATGAAGAGACAACAAATCATCCCAAATTGAGGAGCCAGGAGTCAGTGCTGTGCCTCTGAGGTGGGAGAGCCAACTTCAGGACATTGGTCCACAAGAGACCTCCCAGCTCCACATAATAACAAATGGCGAAAATCTTCCAGAGATCTCCATCTCAACACCAGCACCCAGCTTCACTCAACGACCAGCAAGCTACAGTGCTGGACACCCTAAGCCAAACAACTAGCAAGACAGGAACACAACGCCACCCATTAGCAGAGAGGCTGACTAAAATCATAAAAAGTCCACAGACACCCCAAAACACACCACCAGACGTGGACCTGCTGACCAAAAAGACAAGATCCAGCCTCATCCACCAGAACACAGGCACTAGTCACCTCCACCAGGAAGCCTACACAACCCAATAAACCAACCTTAGCCACTGGGGACAGACACCAAAAACAACGGGAACTAAGAACCTGCAGCCTGCAAAAAGGAGACCCCAAACACAGTAACATAAGCAAAATGAGAAGACAGAAAAACACACAGCAGGAGAAGGAGCAAGATAACAACCCACCAGACCTAACAAATGAAGAGGTAATAGACAGTCTACCTGAAAAATAATTCAGAATAATGATAGTAAAGATGATCCAAGATTCTATTTCCAAGATCCAAAATCTTGGAAATAGAATAGACAAAAGGCAAGAAACAGTTAACAAGGACCTAGAAGAACTAAAGATGAATCAAGCATTGATTAAAAACACAATAAATGAAATGAAAAATACTCTAGATGGGATCAATAGCAGAATAACGGAGGCAGAAGAACGGATAAGTGAGGTGGAAGATAAAATATTGGAAATGACTGATGCAGAGCAAAATAGAGAAAAAAGAATGAAAAGAAAAGAGGACAGTCTCAGAGACCTCTGGGACAACATTAAATGCACCAACATTCGAAATATAGGGGTTCCAGAAGAAGAAGAGAAAAAGAAAGGGACTGAGAAAATATTTGAAGAGATTATAGTTGAACACTTCCCTAATATGAGAAAGGAAATAGTTAATCAAGTCCAGGAGGCACAGAGAGTCTCATACAGAATAAAACCAAGGAGAAATATGCCAAGACACATATTAATCAAACTGTCGAAAATTAAACACAAAGAAATCATATTAAAAGCAGCAAGGGAAAAACAACAAATGACACACAAGGGAATCCCCATCCGGAAAAGAGCTGATCTCTCATCAGAAACTTTACAAGCCAGAAGGGATTGGCAGGACATAATTAAAGTGATGAAGGAGAAAAACCTGCAACCAACATTACTCTACCTAGCAAGGATCTCATTCAGATTTGATGGAGAAATTAAAACGTTTACAGACAAGCAAAAGCTGAGAGTTCAGCACCACCAACCCAGCTTTACAAAAAATGCTAAAGGAACTTCTCTGTGCAAGAAACACAACAGAAGGAAAAGACCTACAATAACGAACCCAAAACAATTAAGAAAATGGGAACAGGAACATACATATCGATAATTTCCTTAAATGTAAATGGACTAAATGCTCCCACCAAAAGACACAGATTGGCTGAATGGATACAAAAACAAGACCCATATATATGCTGTCTACAAGAGTCCCACTTCAGACCTAGAGACACATACAGACTGAAAGTAAGGGGATGGAAAAAGATATTCCATTCAAATGGAAACGAAAAGAAAGCTGGAGTAGCAATTCTCATATCAGACAAAATAGGCTTTAAAATAAAGACTACTGGAAGAGACAAAGAAGGACACCATATAATGATCAAGGGATCGATCCAAGAAGAAGATATAACAATTGTAAATATTTATGCACACAACATAGGAACACCTCAATACATAAGGGAAATACTAACAGCCATAAAAGGAGAAATCGACATTAACACAATCAGAGTAGGGGACTTTAACACCCCACTTTCACCAATGGATAGATCATCTAAAATGAAAATAAATATGGAAACACAAGCTTTAAATGATACATTAAACAAGATAGACTTAATTGATATTTATAGGACATTCCATCCAAAAACAACAGAATACACATTTTTCTCAAGTGCTCATGGAACATTCTCCAGGATAGATCATATCTTGGGTCACAAATCAAGCCTTGGTAAATTTAAGAAAATTGAAATTGTATCAATTATCTTTTCTGACCACAATGCTATGAGACTAGATATGAATTACAGGAAAAGATCTGTAAAAAATACAAACACACGGAGGCTAAAGAATTCACTACTTAATAACGAAGTGATCACTGAAGAAATCAAAAAGGAAATTAAAAAATACCTAGAAACAAATAACAATGGAGACAAGAGGACCCAAAACCTATGGGATGCAGCAAAAGCAGTCCTAAGAGGGAATTTTATAGCAATACAATTCTACCTTAAGAAACAGGAAACATCTCAAATAAACAACCTAACCTTGCACCTAAAGCAATTAGAGAAAGAAGAACAAAAACATCCCAAAGTTAGCAGAAGGAAAGACATCATAAAAATCAGATAGGAAATAAATGAAAAAGAAATGAAGGAAACAATAGCAAAGATCAATAAAACTAAAAGCTGGTTCTTTGAGAAGATAAACAAAATTGGTAAACCATTAGCCAGACTCATCAAGAAAAAAAGGGAGAAGACTCAAATCAATAGAATTAGGAATGAAAAAGGAGAAGTAACAACTGACACTGCAGAAATACAAAAGATCATGAGAGATTATTACAAGTAACTCTATGCCAATAAAATGGACAACCTGGAAGAAATGGACAAATTCTTAGAAATGCACAACCTGCCAAGACTGAATCAGGAAGAAATAGAAAATATGAACAGACCAATCACAAGCACTGAAATTGAAACTGAGATTAAAAATCTTCCAACAAACAAAAGCCCAGGACCAGATGGCTTCACAGGTCAATTATATCAAGCATTTAGAGAAGAGCTAACACCTATCCTCCTCAAAAGCATCATCCTCAATGGTGAAAAACTGAAACCATTTCCACTAAGATCAGGAACAAGACAAGGTTGCCCACTCTCACCACTCTTATTCAACTTAGTTTTGGAAGTTTTAGCCACAGCAATCAGAGAAGAAAAGGAAATAAAAAGAATCCAAATTGGAAAAGAAGAAGTAATGCTGTCTCTGTTTGCAGATGACATGATACTATACATAGAGAATCCTAAAGATGCTACCAGAAAACTAGTAGAGCTAATCAATGAATTTGGTAAAGTAGCAGGATACAAAATTAATGCACAGAAATCTCTGGCATTCCTATATACTAATGATGAAAAATCTGAAAGTGAAATCAAGGAAACACTCACATTTACCATCGCAACAAAAATAATAAAATATCTAGGAATAAACCTACCTATGCAGAAAAAAGACCTGTATGCAGAAAATTATAAGACACTGATGAAAGAAATTAAAGATGATACAAATAGATGGAGAGATGTACCATGTTCTTGGATTGGAAGAATCAACATTGTGAAAATGACTCTACTACCCAAAGCAATCTACAGATTCAATGCAATCCCTATCAAACTACCACTGGCATTTTTCACAGAACTAGAACAAAAAATTTCACAATTTGTATGGAAACACAAAAGACCCCGAATAGCCAAAACAATCTTGAGAACGAAAAATGGAGCTGGAGGAATCAGGCTCCCTGACTTCAGACTATCCTACAAAGCTACAGTAATCAAGAAAGTATGGCACTGGCACAAAAACAGAAAGATAGATCAATGGACCAGGATAGAAAGCCCAGAGATAAACCCACACACATATGGTCACCTTATCTTTGATAAAGGAGGCAGGAATGTGCAGTGGAGAAAGGACAGCCTCTTCAATAAGTGGTGCTGGGAAAACTGGACAAGGACATGTAAACGTATGAGATTAGATCACTCCCTAACACCATACACAAAAATAAGCTCAAAATGGATTAAAGACCTAAATGTAAGGCCAGACACTATCAAACTCTTAGAGGAAAACATAGGCAGAACATTCGATGACATAAATCACAGCAAGATCCTTTTTGACCCACCTCCTAGAGAAATGGAAATAAAGACAAAAATAAACACATGGGACCTAATGAAACTTCAAAGCTTTTGCACAGCAAAGGAAACCATAAACAAGACCAAAAGACAACCCTCAGAATGGGAGAAAATATTTGCAAATGAAGCAACTGACAAAGGATTAATCTCCAAAATTTATAAGCAGCTCATGCAGCTCAATAACAAAAAAACAAACAACCCAATCCAAAAATGGGCAGGAGACCTAAACAGACATTTCTCCACAGAAGATATACAGACTGCCAACAAACACATGAAAGGATGCTCAACATCTTTACTCATTAGAGAAATGCAAATCAAAACTACAATGAGATATCATCTCACATCAATCAGAATGGCCGTCATCAAGGAATCTAGAAACAATAAATGCGGGAGAGGGTGTGGAAAAAAGGGAACACTCTTGCACTGCTGGTGAGAATGTGAATTGGTACAGCCATTATGGAGAACGGTATGGAGGTTCCTTAAAAAACTACAAATAGAACTACCATATGACTCAGCAATCCCACTACTGGGCATATACCCTGAGAAAACCATAATTCAAAATGTGTCATGTACCAAAATGTTCATAGCAGCCCTATTCACAATAGCCTGGAGATGGAAACAACCTAAGTGTCCATCATTGGATGAATGGATAAAGAAGATGTGGCACATATATACAATGGAATATTACTCAGCCATAAAAAGAAACGAATTTGAGCTATTTGTAATGAGGTGGATGGACCTAGAATCTGGCATACACAGTGAAGTAAGTCAGAAAGAGAAAGACAGATGCTGTATGCTGACACATATATATGGAATTTAAGAAAAAAAAAATGTCATGAAGAACATAGGGGTAATACAGGAATAAAGACACAGACCTACTAGAGAATGGACTTGAGGATATGGGGAGGGGGAAGAGTAAGCTGTGACAAAGTGAAAGAGTGGCATGGACATATATACACTACCAAACGTAAGTTAGATATCTAGTGGGAAGCAGCCGCATAGCACAGGGAGATCAGCTCGGTGCTTTGTGACCGTCTGGAGGGGTGGGATAGGGAGGGTGGGAGGGAGACGCAAAAGGGAGGGAATATGGGAACATATGTATATATATATAACTGATTAAATTTGTTATAAAGCAAAAAAAATATCATCTTAGTAGACGCAGAAAAAGCTTTTGATAAAATTCAACACAGATTTATGATAAAAATATCCCTCCAGAATGTAGGCACAGTAGGAACTTATCTCAACATAATAAAGGTCATATATGACAAACCCACAGCCAATATCATTGTCAATGGTGAAAAACTGAAAACACTTCCACTAAGATCAGGAAGAAGGCAAGGTTGCCTTCTCTCACCACTATTATTCAACATAGTTTTGAAGTTTTAGCCAGAAAAATCAGAGAAGAAAAAGAAATATAAGGAATCCAAATCAGAATAGAAGAATGAAAGCTGTCATTGTTTGCAGTTGACATGATACTATATGTAGAGAATCCCAAAGATTCTACCAGAAAACTACTAGAGCTAATCAATGAATTTGGGTCAGTAGCAGGATACAAAATTAATGCACAGAAATCTCTTGCATTCCTATACACTGATGAAGAAATATCTGAAAAAGAATTAAGGAAACACTCTCATTTACCACTGAAACAAAAAGAATAAAATAACTAGGAATAAAACCACCTAAGGAGACAAAACACCTGTATTAGGAGACTGTAAGACACTGATGAAAGAAATTAATGATGATACAAAAGATGGAGAGATATACCATGTTCCTGGATTGAAAGAATCATCATTGTGAAAATGATTATACTACCTAAAGTAATCTACAGATTCGACACAATCTCTATCAAACTACAATTGGCATTTTTCACAGAACTAGAACAAATATTTCACAATTTGTATGGAAACACAAAAGACCCCAAATAGACAATGTAATCTTCAGAAAGAAATACGGAGCTGGAGGAATCAGGTTCCTGGACTTCAGACTATACTACAAACTACAGTAATCAAGACAGTATGGTACTGGCATAAAAACAGAAATATAGATCCATGGAACAGGATAGAAAGCCCAGTGCTAATCTCACACACATATGGTCATCTATCTTTGATAAAGGAGGCAATATACAATGGAGAAAAAACAGCCTCTTCAATAAGTGGTGCTGGGAAAACTGGACAGTTTCATGTAAAAGAATGAAATTAGAATACTCCCTAACGCCATATACAAAAGTAAACTCAAAATGGATTAAAGACCTAAATGTCAGAGTAGACACTATAAAACTCTTAGAGGAAGACATAGCAGAACACTCTATGATGTAAATCACAGCAAGATCCTTTTTCACCCACCTCCTAGAGAAATGGAAATAAAAACAGAAATAAACAAATGGGACCTAATGAAACTTAAAAGCTATTGTACAGCATAGGAAACCATAATCAAGACAAAAAGACAATCCTCAAAATGGGAGAAAATATTTGCAAATGAAGCAACTGACAGAGGATTAAGCCCCAAAATATATAAGCAGCTCATGCAGCTCAATATCAAATAAACACGCAACCCAATCCAAAAATGGGCAGAAGACCTAAATAGACATTTCTCCAAAGAAGATATTCAGATTACCAACAAACACATGAATGGATGATCAAACATCACTAATCACTAATCTAATATTTATAATTAGAAAAAGACAAATCAAAATTGCAATGAGGTATCACCTTACACTGGACAGATTGACCATCCTCAAAATATCTACAAACAATAAATGCTGGAGAGGGTGTGGAGAAAAGGGAACCCTCTTGCACTGTTGGTGGAAATGTATAGTGATAGAGCCACTGTGGAGAACAGTATGGAGGTTCCTTAAAAAAACTAAAAATAGAACTACTGTACAATCCAGCAATCCCACTACTGCACATATATGCTGAGAAAACCATAATTCAAAGAGAGTCATGTACCACATTGTTCATTGCTGCACTATTTACAATAGACAGGACATGGAAGCAAGCTGTCCATCAACAGGTGAATGGATAAAGAAGATACAACACATACATTTAATGGAATATTACTCAACCATAACAAGGAATGAAGCTGAGTTATTTTTACTGAGATGGATGGACCTAGTGTCTGTCATACAGAGAGTGAAAAAAAATACCAATACTAACACATATATATGGAATCTTAAAAAAAAAAAGTCTTTCTGAAGAACCTAGGGGTAGGACAGGAATAAAGATGCAGACGTAGAGAATGGCCTTGAGGCCACAGGGAGGAGGAATGATAAGCTGGGATCAAGTGAGAGAGTGACGTTGTCATATATACACAACAAAACGTAAAATAGATATCTAGTTGGAAGCAGCTGCATAGCACAGGGAGATCAGCTCAGTGGTTTGTGACAACCTAGAGGGGTGGGATAGGGAGTGTGAGAGGGAGGGAGATGCAAGAAGGAAGAGATATGGGAACATATGTATATGTATAACTGTTTCACTTTGTTATAAAGCAGAAACTAACATACCATTGTAAAGCAATTATACTCCAATAAAGGTGTTAAAAAAATCATATGATCATCTCAATAGATGCAGAAAAATCTTCTGCAAACTTCAACATACATAAAAACTCTCCAGTAAGTGAGCATAGAAGCAGCATACCTCAACATAATAAAGGCTATAGATGAAAAACCCACATCTAACATCATTTTCAAAGTGAAAATCTGAAATCTTTTCTTCTAAGATCAGTAACAAGACAAGGATGCCTACTGTGATCACTTTTATTCAACATAGTATCGGCAGTCCTAGCCACAGCAATCAGACAGGAGAAATAAATCAAAAGAATCCAAATCATATAGGAATAAGTAAAACTGTCACTGTTTGCAGATGACATAATATTATACATAGAAAGTCCTAAAGACACTACCTGAAATCTAGTAGAGCTCATCAATGAATTCAATAAAGTTGCAAGATACAAAATTAATATATGGAAATCTGTTTCATTTCTACACACTAATGATGAACTATCAGAAAGAGAAGTTAAGGAAACAATCCCATTTACCATCACATCAAAAAGAATAAAATACCTAGGAATAAACCTACCCAAGGACGCAGAAGACCTGTACTTTGAAAACTATAAGACACTGGTGAAGGAAACGGAAGATGGCCCGAACAGATGGAAAGATATACTGAGTTCTTGGATTGGAAGGATTAATATTGTTAAAATGACCATAATACCCCAGACAATCTGCAGATTCAATGAAATACTTATCAAAACACCCATGACATTTTTTCCAGAACTAGAACAAATAATTTTAAAATTTGTATGGAAACACAAAAGACCCCAAATTTCCATTTCTTTTATAACACAAACTAGATTATAACTGAAATTTCCTGTATACATATACACAAATAAGAAATTTTGAATTTTAATGTAGAGTTAGTTTTCAATATTTTGTTTACAATTTTCAAGTATGTATAGATTAGATTGGGATATTACAATAACCTTATCAATTTATTTGAATAAATTAGAAGGTGTTTAAGGATAAATAAAGAGACCAAATCCTATGTAGTTGTATATGTTTGAAAATATATTTTCCTTTAGAACTTGGTAAATTTGATTGTAAAATGATTTGATATTATGGTAATTATATGTCTCAGTATTTAAATTCTAATATATATATTTTTAATGCTTAGAGTTCTGTTCTGAGTTTATCTTTCTTCCTAAGACACCTCTTGGAGGTAGTACATTTTCTGTGAAAACGTACGTTCTCCCTAATATTTCAAGTTTGTAAAAATAACTGTTTATAAGTTTTTCCTTTAAAAATTACTGCTGCTTCTGCACTTACATACTCCTTTTTATTTACATTAAGTGTCTTGCTTCTTCCAGTTCCTGTCTTCATCAGTGAGGCCAAGGTTTTGTCTTCTTTATAAAGGTTTGGTCTTGTTTCTTTTTAATCTTCTTCATTGCATTTTCCCACTACTCTGTTAGTCTTTTTTCTTTTCTTTCTTTTTTTTTCTTTTAACTTTTTAAAACTTTTTGATTTTATGTTATTTTATTCCATCTTATTTTTCCCCTTTAAAAGACCTTTTTGTTTTAAAAGAAATTGATTCTAAATGCCTTCAATTATCTTCTTATTTGCATACTATAATTTTTTATTTAACTTTTTTGGAGAATAGTTGATTTACAATGTTGTGTTACTTTCTGCTATACAGCAAAATGAATCACTTATACATATACATATATCCATTATTTTTTTAGATTTTTTTCTCATATAGGCCATTACAGAATATTGAGTAGAGTTCCCTGTGCTATACAGTGGATCTTTATTAGATAACTATTTTATATTTAGCAGTAAGTATATGTCAATCCCAATCTCTCAGTTTGTCCTTCCCCCCTTACTACCAGGTAAAAATAAGTTTGTTTTCTACATCGGTGACTCTATTTCTGTTTCTTAAATAAGTTTCATTTGTACCTTTTTTTTTAGATTCCACATATAAGCCATATCACATAATATTTGTCTTTCTCTGTCCGACTTATTTCACTCAGTATGACAATGTCTATGTCCATCCAGGTTTCCAAATTATGTTTTAATAGACTATATTTTTTATTTGTTGAATTATACATATTATATGATATCTATATCACCTCTATTGTTATTTTTCTTCCTTTAATTATATACTTAGAATTGCTTTCAATTTCTATAACTATGAGGTGTTTTAGTAACATTTTAAAAATTTTTAAGTTAATTGATTTTGTCCAAAAAAATGTATTTTGTATGCTACAGATTCCTTGGAATTTGTTAAAACCTATTTTATGGCCTAAAATATGGTTAGTCTTCAAATATGTTACCAGGGTTCTTTAGAATATTCTGTTCATAAAAATCAAGAGTATTAATTATGCTGTTCAAATCCTTTAAATCTTTACAAATTCTTTTATTACTGATATAACAATTCCTGAGAGAAATATGTGAACAGTTTCCAATTATAGAGTGTTAATTCTTTATTTATACTCTGTGACATTTTGATTTATATATTTGAAGTTGTTTTTGCTGTCCTTTTGTTGGTGATAAATTCCTGGAATTTGATATTAGACTCCTTCTTTCTATTTTTCATATCTCTTAATATTACCTTATCTTTCAAACAATGTGCAGAATTATATTTATTTCCCATGCCTATGTTCTGGTTTACAAATTTACATTTTGTCTGATATGAATTTTAATCTATTCAGCAAGGAAATTTTTAAACATTTCAATTATTATATATTTAAAATCTCTAAGTCATTTAGAAATATTTTTAGTATATATACATGTTTTTAGTATTTTTCTTCTTGTTAATCCATTTTCTTAGATTTTTCTGGCATCCAATCCTATTGCTTATTAGTTCTTGTATTACTTTACTCATGATAGTCTTTTTTTCTTCCTTCCTTTCCTTCTTCCTTCTTTCCTTCCTTCCTTTCTTTTTCTTTCTTTCTTTCTTTCTTTCTTTCTTTCTTTTCCTTGTTTCATTTTCTTTTTACTATTTGTAGTTTGCTTTCCTTCTATTTTTTTTACTTTTGTTTATTATAAATTTAAATTATCAGAGTGTTTTTGTAGGTCTTTATAGTTTAGCATTCTGGAAGGCCAAGGTTGGGTTCTGACTGATATGTAATTTGTATTATTTTCTTCCAAACTTCTTGAATATTCTCAGACAAGACTATCTAATGTTTATCCTTAAGCATAGAGTTCATGGGTCAAACAGATTGTACAAATTCTATCCAAAAATACATGTGAGGTTAAACTTGTATCTATAAATTCTTTAGAATATATAGAATGTTGATGTTTTTTCTTGCCACTCTTATATAATTGTTGTTGTTGTTTAATTCTGTCTTGATTCAGTTTTGAGACTTTGGCTAGAAGCCAGTTTCTATTTTTGAGCAAATGATTAAGGCTGTACACCAACCACTTCCTTTAGTAGACTCTCACACTCCAGGCCATTATGCACCCTCCTTAATTGTCCCAGGGCCAGGTATCAAACAACTAGGGCAGCCCCTTTCCCCAGAATCCTGTGAAATTATCCATAACAGACAATCCATAGGGAGCCCCAGAGAAACCTATTAATACCAACCTACTTGCCATACCTAGGCTGCCCCCTACAACTCCAGCTTGCTCTTTTCCTGTCCCCATGTGCAAACTCCTTTGTGGCCTTGTCTGGACTCCTTTCTCATTTAGAACTCCAACACAAAAATGTTTGCTTTTCATCTATCCAAGTGCCTGTGTGTTGGGTTCACCCTAAAAGGAATCTTTACATTTTATAAAACAATTGGCTTTAAAAGCACAATAACATGGCTATGACCACTGACCCTTGGATAGGTTTTGGGCGGAGAAGGAGTGCTCTTGGATTAGTGATTGATTTCAGAGCCCCTGGCGAGTGGCTTGGGTCAGATCTACCCAAGTGGGAAAGTTGTGTTTTAGCTTTGTTGCTTATTGGTGGGTCTGCAGGTGGTTGTATGTTTTACTCAAGTTTCCTATGGGGGGAGAGGGTTTAAGAGGTGGATGTGGAGGTGCACCTAGGGCAATAGGAGTAATGTGGGTGTAATTTCATGGGTTGGGTGTTCAGGTATGTTACCAGTCACAGCTTGTATTTGGTAGATGCCAAGTCCAGGGGCCCATCACTTCTTCAGTGTTGGTGTTTCTTTATTAATACTCAGGACAGAACTCTGGTTTGCCCTTGTTTAGGCAACACTTGTGGGGGAAAGTGTTGGTTGAACTTCTAACACTAAAGAAATAATACCATCTTCTCATTGTCCAAATTACTCAGTTGGGGAAAGCAGCCTACCTGTCTTCTTGATGTTGCATAGGTAGTTGCTAACACCAGTAAACTTCAAGCTACCCAGATCCTCAGCAGCATGTGTGGGTTACACCTTTAGAGACCAGTAGCTCGTTATTTAATCCAAAGGGGTGTCTGGGACAATGAGATGAATATTTCATCCTTGTACACCCTGTCCTCACCCTGCCACACAAAGAAAACTGTCCAAGTTACTCAATTGTTTAAATAATGTGAGACCCCTAGTTAATGTGTTTGGGCCTCAAGTAAGTGCCTCCACATATCATCATACAGAGGGACTGATACTTCAAATGGGGGCATTAACTTTGCTGCCCCAAGAAGCTTGTTATTGATTTCTTAGGTTCAAATCAATCCCTCAAGGGTGAACTGGGTAACCTTGGAACAAGATGGCTGCCTATGAGACTGGCCACCCTGCCTCTCCCTCTTGCCTGTGTCAAAAGTTGATTTGAAAAAAATGAAACCAACAAATCACTTAAGTAGTAATTAGTAATAGTTTCATGTGCACAAACCAAAAAGACAGTTTGCAAGCTGGACATCCTCAAACCAAAACATGAGGCTCAGAGGTATGTTGTTATAAAGCAGCTGATATAATGTGAAGGCAGTGTTTATTCTTAACAGTAATTGGTTACAATATTAGAATTTTCTGAAGTGAAAGGGAATTGGTTAGTGGTTGCTTCATATCAATTTTCAGGAACTATTTATGTTTCACTTACGATTTTCAGAAGCATAAGAAAGAAGTGTCCCGGTTCATGTTAAACTAGCTTGTCATCAAAATAAGCTAAATTAAGCTTTGTGTGTATGACTAACTGGTTTCATCTGCTCAGGGAATTTGCATGTCTTGTTTCTGTGTTTGATATTAACACCTGTAACTGCCTAAAACTTTGCACTATTGAGTTAGACAGAGAGGGAAACTGAAAACCGAGGCTTTAGGTGTCTGAAAACCCATGAGGAGGGAAAAGGCAGCAGCAGAGGGTGGTTTGATAAGCTCTTTCACTGCACGATTCTGAAGCCTGTACCTCTGTTGCACTAGAAATTTAATCCTTTGGGTATGAGGGGAGGACACCTATGGCACCTCTGTGGCATAGGGAAGGGGTTAAGTCAAATCCATGTTAAAGCTGAAGTTCCTATGGCATAGAATCATTACTTCTTGTGGTGGCAGGTGTTCCTTACCCTGACTGATTTGAAGCTCTGGAGAGGAAAAAAAAAAAAAATATATATATATATATGTATATATATATATATATACATATATATATACATATACATATATAGACATGAACTATGTAAAGAGAACTTCCTTAAAGTTTATCTAGTAAAGACAAAAATGGAAGGAAGAATAGAATGGAGGAAGGAAGGAAGGATGGGAGGTTGGAAGGAAAAATCCTGGATATGGCGGGGAAGATGTAAAAAAGAAAAAAAAGTATATATATATATATATATATATATATATATATATATATATATATATATGTATGTATGTATGTATTATTAAATTAAAACAAAGTTCCATAATTTGACCCAATTGGAAATCCACAATTTACAAAAATAATTTATATAAAAAAACATTAAGAGGGTATTTATTTGCTTTTGTACTTCAAGAACATGTTCTAAATTAAGTTTAACATTTGCTACAATACACCCATTGGCAGATTTTCATGGATTTATTAAATAACAATGTTCAAATTACAGTTATTCCTGGCGAATCTCACTAAATTTGAACATGAAATCCCTATAATCTTGAGTGTAACTAAATATAAAATAGAATAAATGTTGTTATACTTCATTTTATAGGCTTGCCTAAATTTCCCATGGTCAGTACCCATTGGCGTAAAATATCCCACAGTGGGCATAGGTGTTCTGACACAATGAGTACCAAATTAAAATTAAATTATTTACAAGTGGCTTAATAAAAGAAGGCCCCACTGATCCCCAATTAAAATAGTTAGTATGACCCAATGTAAGTAAAACATTGCCTTATAAGGATTAAAATTTCATATATAAGAAATGAATAATAAAGAGGTGATTATCCCCATTGCTTTTCCACTTGACAATTTTGCCCATTCTTCAGTTTAGAAAAAAATTATGCTTCACAGTGTATAACTACAACTTTAGCATTGGTGCTCATCAATTAATTCTCCTATACTGATATCTGATGTGTATTAAAATTAATAACTCCATCCTATCAGCATCAGGTCAATTATTTTGCTATTATAGATTTGACTAGTATGTTCTATTCAGTCTTTTTTCAACAGCTTTTCAACTAGTTTGCCTTAACCTTCAAAAGGGCACAATACACATTTATTAGACTACCCAAGGATTACATCAGCTGCTTGGCAATAACACACTATCTCTACACACAAGATCTTAAGTACATCTACTTCTAGCCAGGAACACAGGTATGACATTATTTTGATGATATATTTTTATGAGAAGATTAATTTAATACATTAATTAAGGAAGCTACTACTTTCAAATCTGCCCATCTTAAATGGTGTCCCCTTGGCAAAAGACTCTAGAATATGTCCAAATTATAATCAACAGGCACTCCCATTAGTGCCTTCCAGACTCCTTCAGTAGACGGTTTTGTAACATCCTTCTTGACCATGGAATCTCTTGGACCACCTATAATAGTCATAACTTTCCCATGGGTTTCTGATATAAATAACTGCCTTTCTTGGCTCTGTGCTATACATGATTGGAATGAAAATTGTTGGTTACATACTGGATTTTCCTGGAAATGGAGGTTCTCATTAACTCTGGGATTGTGGACTTTAGTACCCATTTTCCCATTAAATCTTGGGTCATGAAAACAGTACTCCACAAACTTGGCATGGCTATGAAGACATACTTAGTACAGAATAGAGACAAATTCTTATTACAAAATGGGCCCTCTGGCATATTCCACCAGAGGATGGGGTGGGCTCCCCATCCCCAGTCCTTTGCCAGAAGTCATGGTCCTGAGGAAGACATTCCTTTCCCAGACCCTTTGGCTACCTGGGGAGGCCCTTGGGATTAATTGCCTGAATAGCAATGGCAGTTCATGGACTATAAAAATGTCAGTGCTATCATCATAAATGGTGGAGCTCACTATAAGGTAGCTGTTTTCCACCCCCTAACTATGATATCCCCAATAAGGGATGGGACACAAGAGTCAGCACAATTGCCCAAATTTCAGGCAGTCATTTTAGCACTGGATGCCCTTTCTAACACAGCAAAAAATGTGCTCCATCTACACATTTACAAACTATTGGATCATTGCCTAAGACTTGTCCCCTCCAGGGTGAATATCTCTAGGAATCTCTTTGTCTCTCCCATACCCAACATATCAAAGTTGCACATGCTTCTACGTATAATAAGGCCACAATATAAAGCCTCACTAGATCTTCCTTTCAGAGTTCTAGACATTACTGAGAGTAACTAAAGTGCTCATTTCACTTCTCAGAATATACAATGCTGGGGTCTTTGAAATGACACTGAATATAACTTTCAACTCCCCAGTAGGTCTCAGGCAGCTAGTTTAATGGAAAGACACAACAGAACTCCTTTTAAAATTTCTGTCTGACAAATGGACCCCTACATGGCTCTCCATCTTGTCTCAGGCCTTAATTTTTCTTCATTCAAGGCCCCTTAGCTAAATCGCAACGTACATCAGCTTTTAAAAATACATTCCCCGTGTTTTGTCTTATATTTCAAAGGGGCTACGTATCATTACCATGTATATGATGAGAGGAATCTTAGGGCAGTTAAACAATCCTGTATGATTCTATAGTGATGGATATATTTATTATACATTTATTATGCATTATTATACATTTATCCAAACCTTTAGAATGTACAACACTAAGAATGAACCCTAATGTAAACTATGTGCTTTGGCTAATAATGATGTGTCAGTGTGGGTTCACTGATTGTAACAAGTGTTCCCTCTGGTGCAGGATGCTGATAGTGAGGGAGGTTATGCATGTGTGTGGGCAGGGGATTTATGGGAAGTACTCAATTTTGCTGTGAACCTAAGAATGCTCTAAAAATTACAGTTTATTTGTTTAAAAGAGTTGATAGTAACCATAACTTCTTTGTGTGATTTCAGTATTCTGTTTTGAGTTCCCTATTTTTTGTGTTTTGCGGGAGGATGACCTGTGTATGTATGTATCTGTGTGTGTGTGTGTGTGTGTGTGTGTGTTTGGAGGTCAGCTATTAATTTAAAAATATATACACACAGTACATTTGTATAACTTTATGAAATTTATGTATACTATCACTTTTTAATATATACTTTCTCTACTATTTTTTGAGTCAAGGAATGCCCAGCAAACAATCTTTTTTTTTCTTTTTTCCATGAATTTAATCTTTCTCAACTCTTTCTTGTTCAGTATGATTTGATGTTCCCATTATCTGTACTCATTTTGAATATCACATTGTTTATTTTGTCTTATTATTAGAAAATTTCACTCATATGTATCTGAATCTTGGTGTCAATACTCACAGACTGTGAATCCTCTGTGTATTAATTTCTCATTACTTACTGGTAAGAAAATAGAAGGTATACTCTTTCTAGACTTAAAATAATTTAAAACTAACAGTATAGTGAAGCATTATTTTTAGAAGTAATGGATATGAACATTTACCACAATTATTATATTTATAGTCAATGTTTCAGTTTTTAAAATAAATTTTAATGAAATTTTTGTTCACTATTGCTTTTTACAGTCCAACCTTCCCTTCTGATTTCACTTCTCTTTTGGCTGGTGTATATCTTTTCATTGTTCTTTCAATGAAGCTCTGTGGCTTACAAATATTCTGAAAATGCTTGTCTGAAATTATATTTAGATCACTTAAATGTCAAATAATAATATAGCTATCAGATGGATTCTATATTTGTTACCCTCCCACAGTACTTTTAATGATACATCACCATAAATTTTTTAAGTTTAGTGTTATTGTAGCTGAAACAATATGGCACCTTAACAGTACTAGTTAGGATGCTATTCACATTTGAGATGTTTAATGGGCATAGTACCATACAATCCTCTCTGGACTTTCCAATCTAGACTTTCTCAAAATATTGTATCCAAGAAACATTTTCTTTGTTTGTTTTATTTTATTTAAAATTTTTGAGCATGGGAATAATTTATATAATCTATCGTGTCTTTTCTTGGAGACTTTTAAGGAATATAGGTTAACATATGATTACCTATTATCTAAAAATATTAAAGTTCCCTTTTCTTTTTTCATGCACATCATATTTGGTCAGTCAGATATAACTCTCTTTTTTACTGAAATTTAAAATTCACATAAATGTATATAAAAAGCACACCATATTCACTTATATTTTACTAAAATCTTCTATAACTGAAGAGTTTTCACAAACCCATCATTTCCTGCATATTTCCAAATGTCTCCTATCTTCTTCATCATTCTAGGCCTGATACAAGGCTGTCATCCTGGATTCTTTCTAATTGCACATATATAGTAGTTCTACCTATCTCTTTGGGTTAATTTATCTCTTTTTATCTATCACTGACACTTTATTTTTAATGAAAGGGTTCTTTCTATACACGTATCTAAAAATATCTTATTTGCCTTTAATTGCATTTTCTGCTAATATCTTGGCATTTTAATGCATTCTACGATATTTTATTTTATAATTAAAAGTAATAAATAAAGGTCAATTCAACTTGTACAGCTTATACCATTTAAAGGCACATATACCTCATTTTAAAAATTATATTTAGCAAACCATAACTTCATAGGTAAAGAATTAATATGATTGTAATAATGATAATATCTGCCACTTTGTGCTTTACCTTTTGCTACTGTACTAGTTTCATCATATATATCACTGCTTAAAAATTGAATTATGCTTACAGATATAATATTAATTACCAGTGTAATATTAACTATTAAAAGATAGAGTTTCAAACTCATGTCTGGCTTGGATCAAAGCTCATCTGCCTGACTTACTACTTATTTACTTGTTTTCTTACTAGTCAATACTACCTTATACCACATAATATAGTCAAATTTATACTATGTTCATCAAACAAGATAAATCTAAAATAATCCATATTATAAAACACTGGAAATGAAATTCCAGAGAAGGTTTATTTTTCATAGTTCTATGGTTCTAAGTAGTTATTTTAATAATAACAAATTCACCTATCATATGCTACTATTTTCTTTTCATTTTACATTGAAGTTACAGAACAATCAACTACAATATTTTTTTTTGTTACTCTTGGCATGTACTTATGCTAGTATTTGAAGAAAACAAAAATTTTTTTCCAGGGAAAATACCTATACACAGGACAATGTATCCAAAGTATTGATAAGGTAATTAAAACACTCAAATATTAAATGTTTATAGAGTTTGGATTGATGAGTCTTAAATAAAATATAATATATGGAAAAAAAATTACTCCAGAATACTTTTCTGAGTACAGTTTTTTCATACTCTTCCCTCAAAGCTAAGTTTGAGATTAGCTCACAATTACAAATATTACATTGCATAGTATCCTGACTTTCTGGAAAACAACACAAAGATTCAAAGACACTGAAATAATTTGGAGGCACTGAAAATCTAAAATATAGATTTAGAGAAAAATGAACAACCATAGCAACAAAATTGCTAAATCTCTTTATTAACACAGTTTGACTAATAGCTGCAGTAAGCTTTATCAAAATACAAAAAAAAATCCTTTTATCCATTTACTTGACAAAATAACAACTTATCAAAACTATTTAAAATAAATAGATACATTCATGCATACATACATACCTACATGTATGCATGCATATATCTATACAAATACATACTTTTTCTTGTAGACTAATTTTAGCTCTTGTCCTTTGAGATATAGAAACTGTTTATAAGGTCCAAATACTATTCCAGATGTAGAAAGTTTAAAGACATTTCCCACCAGTCAACCATCATGTAATTTGATTTTTAATGGTTTGTAGTAAAATAAAAAAATATTTCATTAGAATGTTGACACCAGGAAAGAAAAAAGAGATATTAATAAAACTTTATGCATGAAGAAATGATAACTAATTGGATTTATGGGAAAAGAGATGTACATGTAAAAATTGTACTAACACTGATATGAAATCAGAAAGAATGTTTTCTTGTGTAAATGATGTCAAATGTTAGGTTAAGTTTGAGGATCCTTTCAAACCATGTAGCAGAGAGTAATCGAACAGTTAAGAGTTTGTATTAGTCAAGTTTTGCCAGAGAAAGACAACGAATGACACATATGTAAGTGGAACTGGCGTACATGATTATAGAGGCTGAGAAGTCCCATGATCTGCCATCTGCAAGCTGGAGACCCAAGAAAGCTGGTGGTGTAATACCAGTCTGTGTCTACAGACCTTAAAAATCAGGAAACACAGTGGTATAAATCCACACTAAGGGCAGGAGAAGACTGATGTCTAGCTGATGAAGAAAAATAAATTTCTCTATGGCAGGATGATCAAATGAAATCAGAATTGAAACGCACATAACATGCCCCAATTTTTGGTGGGCCTTTCCCAATGTGCATCTACATTATACATTAACCAGACCTCCTCAAGTCTGGAGAAAAATAGTCCCTTTCTTCTGAGGCTAACATTGCAATTTTAAGATTTATATTTCTTTCTCATCCTGTACACGTTGTCATATTGAACGAAAAGCTTGCTCTGAAGGTGCATACCTGACCAAAACGTCTCTGATGAGGTTTATGTGTTATGTTAATCTGTCAATATGAAACATACTTCCTTGTCTCAAAATGTATAAAACTGCATCTCTTAACTCCAGACCAGTAGAACAGAACTCAGTGTTTTTGAGATTTTGTGTCCCAAGTTACAGTGTTCAGTTTGGCTTAAATAAAATTCTCATTTTTCTTCTCAGTTTGATTGTTAATTGAATTTTGATGACACAACTGAAGCAGTGAAGAAAGAAGAAAGAGTAAGTTCCTCCTTCCTCTGACTTTGGTTGGATTCAGGTCCCCAAAGGATTGGAGGCTGTCCACCCACATTGGGGTGGGCAATCTAAATCTAATTTACTGAGTCTACCACTTCAACTACTAATCTCATCTAGAAACACTTTCACAGACAGACACGGAAATTAGGTTTAATTCAGGCACCCTATGGCACAGTCAAGTTGACAGATAAAATTCCCCAACACAGTTGTATTCATCCAGGTTAAAAAAATGAAAATGAATGTTGTCCCCCCCAGTTAAGAACATGAGATGTGGAGAAGACTGATTACCTGAAAGTAGAAAACCTTCACCTTTAGAGGATATAAGAACAAATTAATCAATAAAGGAAAGGAAGAGTAGTTAAAAAAATAAAAATTAAAAGCCTTTGAACATTTCTTTAAAGTTTTGCAGATATTTGTAACATAATTTTCATTAATGTGTCCATGTTGAATTTGCACAAAATCATGAGAATTACCCACACCAGTTGAATTTAGATGAGCCTTTGAACTTGGATGAGCATTTCTTGGAAATGCTCAGATTTCAATATATATTCTTGTGTACTCATTTGTAAGGAGCTGAGAATATACATATGCAAATCTGTGCCTACCTTTGCTTTGATTCATGCAATTTACCATGTTACCCCAACCAACAGGCAGCTATCAAGAGAGCAATGGACATTAAACTACTGAAGTAACCAAAAAGGATGCGTTTGCCTATGTAGTCTCCTTGCTGCAAATAAACTTTCTGACATCATTTTTTAATTTTCTCTTATTTCATTTGGCAGCTCTAGGTCACCCTCGGTCCTGATCCTGTCTGATTACTAAGCAGATATAGTGCTCAGCACTTGCTGTCAGATGTTGCTGCTATTTTCCCAGTGGGTGCATCCTGTGACCCTAACAAAGATGCATCATACCACTGATCCCTTTGATTGCTGTGATTATTTCTATGATTGTTGCCATCTGCTATACACATAAACAACAACAACAGAAAAAGAAAACTAGTGAAAAAAAAGTGCACAACTAATGAAATTACTCTCAACAGAAGAAGCCCAAAGTATGTATCTTATTTATTGCAACTCACAGACTGGAAATTAACTGAATATTCTGAACATCAAAAGCTTATAAAATTTAAGGTACATTTTAAATATCTTAAACTTTAATGTATGACAACATGCAACATCCTTGTAATTAGCTTTAAATGTGTAAGACAGATGGTTATCTTTACCTCCAAACAAGTCACAAAAGCAACACACAAAAAAAATTGAAAAATCTAAAGAACAACATCTAAAAGAAAACTTATAATATGTATTATCTGAATTCCCTGCCATATTGAATTAGGAAAATGGTTTTACAATTGATACATTTCTATGTATATTGTTTCAGTTAAAACTCAAAATAATACATTGAGAGAACATTATTTTTCCATATATAGATAGAGAACCATGATTCTGGTATTCCAAATAACCTCAATGTCATATGTATAAAATGTCAAAGTTAGTATATTATTCTGTTCTCTACTTGTAACCCACTAAACTTTCCAATATAATAGTACACATCCCAATGCATTTCATTTAGTTTTACTCTATAAATTTTAGAGTTTTTATAGATCAGAGTTTGAGGCTGAAAGCACAAAGAATAAAGCAGAATTATTTAATTGAACTACCAATGCCATGTGATGATATGAAACTAAAATGAAAAATCAGGATTCATTTGCAAGATAAAGGGGTTGACAATATATTTTTTTTCAAAATTCAGGAAGTATCTTTGACATAAAATGTCCCCTAATTTTTATGTGTATTGAAGTATGCTTCTTAAAAATATCACTAAGACTTTAGAAGATTAAGTCTGTAGAAATTTGAGAAATACTGAGCCCTTGATTTTCTTTCAATTTTGCATAGGATAAATACAAAAAACTGTAGCTTTCTGTTATCACTGAAAGTGAATAAAATGAAAATGATAAGTTAATCATAAAATATTTGAGATTTTTTTCAATATGCAGATATTTGACCAATAATATTTGTGCATTTGTTATTTGGCCAAAATGTGTATTTTTTTTTCTTTTTCTTTTGCAGTATGCGGGACTCTCACTGTTGTGGCCTCTCCCGCCATGGAGCACAGGCTCCAGACACGCAGGCCCAGTGGCCATGGCTAACGGGCCCAGCAGCTCCGCAGCATGTGGGATCCTCCGGGACCGGGGCACGAACCCGCATCCCCTGCATCAGCAGGTGGACTCCCAAACACTGTGCCACCAGGGAAGCCCAATGTGCAACTTCTTTATATCCACAGGTATATTTCTGCATATACTCTTCTTTTAATATATGTTGGTTATTTGCAGATGGTAAACTTGTTTTTCTAGTGAATTAACTACAAAACTATTAGAAACAATAAAATAATTCAATAAGTTGGCTGATCACAAAAGTAACATACCAGTACAAACATTATTTTATACACAAAAAACCCTTCTTTACAAATGCAAAATGCAATAGATTTCTTAAAAACTAGGAATAAACATAATAAAAATTCTAGTGAGGGCTTTAAAAATAATGTTAAAATACAAAAGCACTGTTTCTTAAAATTGCCCATTCTCCCTCATTATCTAAAATATTTGGAATTGAAGTTAAAATAACAGAATATTTTTACAGATTGATAAAATCATTATTTGAAAAGTGATTATTTGAATATTAAACTATATAAAAATAAAACATTTGAAATATACAAGCAATTAGTGGGAGAGCCCAACAAGATATAAAACATATTGTTTCACTTAATTAATAATTAAAATTGATTAGTATTGGAGATGATTTAAGTGAATGCTTCTGCTTATTAGAAATATAAATTGTTTTTTAGAAATAAGAAGAGTTAGCAGAATCACAGCTTAATTAAGTCAGAAACACTTGGGGTTAGTCCCAGGCATCACATTTTTTTTTTCAAAGTTCTCCCTTCTTCCAGTTGATTCTAATGTGCACCATTCATGATCTGTGTAAATAAATTCACCTGTAAAATCATCTAAGCACAGAGATTATTTGCAAATAACTGATATTTTCTCCAGTTTCCTTCTTGATTAGTCATTTGCTTGAATCTGGGTACATTTTTTGATAATTCATAGTTTCCCACAAACTCATTCATCTTATTTGCATTGATTTTAGCAAAAGGCACTCAAGATTATTTTAATACTCCCTGGTAATTTCCTATTTTGCATTTTTAATATGTTTTATTTGCACTCTGTGGTTTTCCATTACTTTTTATTTTCTTTATGGGATACCTTGGGTTTATTTATTTTGTTAGTTTTTACTAAAAAAGAACCAGCTCTAGGATTTCTTTTATAATTCTACACTTTTCTATTTTCTAATTTATTAATTTTCATTATTATATTAATCATTATTATTCTTCTGTTTCCATGAATTTATTTTATTTTCTGGCTTCTCAGTTAAGCTACTTAATTTATTTTTTTCTTTTTGTTTGTTTGTTTTCTTCTCCCACCTGCATTAGCATCCCTGATAGAAAACAGAGTGCTGGCCTGTGAGGTAAAATGATACCTCCTTCAGGTGAAAAAGCTCAGGGATATTCATAGACAAGCTCTCTAAGCAGATACATTCTGGCTGACACACCACACACACTCTGAAGTACTGGTCGCTTTCTTGTATCCTCATATCATCCAGCAAATATCTGGACTCTACATAAAGTTAATTGAGTCCCATCCTCCTTTCAAAGAGACTTCCATGGCTAATTGCACCATGTCTCACATGCTTGCTTGCCTTACCTGTCACCTGAGGGACAATCCTCTCAGACAATCTGGGGCACTCAAACCTATACTATTCTGCTTGTTTGTTTGTTTTATTTTTGCAAACATTTTCTCCCACACTAGCTTATGCCACCAAGCACTGCTTTCATGATTTTATGAGGAATTTTTGCTGGATCTACTTCCAAAATATGTTACTGCCTTAAAAAAAATGCTTTGCATCACCCTCACTTCTTTATTCCAGTTTACATGTCTGTTTACTGGTCTATGGACTCTACTGCAATGACCTTGTACTTGGTCTTCTGACATATCATTTGCCACATACTCCATTTTTCACAGTGCTGAGGGATCTTTTAAAATCAGAAAATCATATGATGTCATTCCCTTTCTAAAACCTTCCAGAACACTCTATGTAACTGTATTAAAATCAAACTCTGTGTCCTTCCACAATATGTACCCTGCTTCGATATTTTTCTGTAAGTTATCATAATCTCTTGACTTCTTGTTTTGAAAGAAAATTATTAAAATTTGTCATTCTCTCTCTCTCTTTTCTCTCTGTCTCTCTCTACACACACATACACAAACACACACACATTTTTTTTTAAACTTTCAAAAATTATTTATGGACAACATGACATTTTATCCCCAAATATTTCATATATTTCCTAAAAACATAAACATTCTCTCACATAAATCAAATTTAATCATCAGATTAGAAAGTAAAATGTTGATTTAAAATTGATGAAGATTAAAATCTAATGTAGTGTCTACACAAATTTCCACAGTTGTCCCAATGATGTCCTTTAGTGATTTTGTGAAAAACTGAAGACAATAATCTGCATGTAATTATAGCTGTTCTTGCTTCATCTCTCACTGTACTTCTGGCCTGGAGAAAACAAAATATTAGCCTTCTCATAATTTCATTTGTGCTTACATCTGAAGTAGTAGGTGTATTATCTGCTCTCTGACTTCTTCCCAGTTTTCCATTCAGTTTTCAACATACTTCCTCCTAAGCCCAGTACCTTCCATTTGGAAATCATTAATAAGAAGTCTCGGGGACGGAGGAAGATGGCGGAAGAGTAAGACTCGGAGATCACCTTCGTCCCCACAGATACATCAGAATTTCATCTACACGTGGAACAACTCCTACAGAACACCTACTGAAAGCTGACAGAAGACCTCAGACCCCCCAAAAGGCAAGAAACTCCCCACTTACCTGGGTAGGGCAAAAGAAAAAAAAATAAACAGAGACAAAAGGATAGGGATGGGACCTGCACCAGTGGGAGGGAGCCGTGAAGGAGGAAAGGTTTCCATACACTAGAAACCCCTTTGTGGGCAGGGACTGTGGGTGGTGGAGGGGGAAAGCTTCAGAGTAGCAGAGGAGAGAACAGCAACAGGCGTGTGGAGGGCAAAGCGGAGAGACTCCAGCACAGAGGATTGGTGCCCTCAGGCACACACCAGCCCGAGAGGCTTGTCTGCTTGGCCGCCAGGGTGGGCGGGGCTGGGATCTGAGGCTCGGGTATTGGGTTTCAGTAAGAGGGCAGGGAGAGGACTGGGGCTGGTGGCAGGAAGAGAGCCTGAAGGGGTTAGTGCACCACGGCTAGCCTGGAGGGAGTCTGGGGAAAAAGTCTGGAGCTGCCTAAGAGGCAAGAGACTTTTTCTTCCCTTTTGATTCCTGGTGCACGAGGAGAGGGCATAAAGAGCACTGCGTAAAGAAGCTCCAGAGAAGGGCACGAGCCGTGGCTAAAGGCACGGACCCCGGAGACAGGCGTGGGACGCTGGGACTGCTGCTGCCGCCATCACAAGGCCTGTGTGCAAGCACAGGTCACTGTCCACCCCCCTCTTCTGGGGAGCCTGTGCAGCCCGCCACTGCCGGGGCCCCGGGACCCGGGGACGGCTTCCCCGGGAAAGCACACAGAGCGCCTTGGGCTGGTGCAAGGTCACACTGGCCTCTGTTGCTGCAAGTCTGCCCCGCACTGCGTGCCCCTCCCTCCCCTCGGCCTGAGTGAGCCAGAGCCCCCGAATCAGCGGCTCCTTTAAACCCATCCTGTCTGAGTGAAGAACAGACACCCTCTGGCGACCTACATGCAGAGGCAGGGCCAGGTCCAAGGCTGAGACCCGGGAACAGTGAGAGCAGAGAGGAGACAGGGAAATCTCTCTGTGCAGTCTCGGAGGCAGCGGATTAAAGCTCCATGGTCTGCTAGATGTGCCCTGCATCTGTGGAGTGCATGAATGGACAGCGAATCATTGCAAAATGAGGACATGGACTTTGAGGACAAGATTTAAGACTCTCTCCCCCTTTCCTCTTTTTACAACGAATTATCCCAAATTAAGGAGGTGGACTTTGAGAGCAAGATTTTCAAATTTTTCCCCCATTCTCTTTTTGTGAAAGTGTATGTGTATGCTTCTGTGTGAGATTTTCTCTGTATAGTTTTGCTTCCACCATATGTCCCAGGGTTCTATCTGTCCGTTTTTTTTTTTCAATAATTACATTTTTTTTCAATAACGTTACTATATTTTATAATTTATTCTATTTTACTTTATCTTCTCTCTTTCTTTTTTTCATACCTTCCCTTCCTCCCTCCCTCCCTCCGCCCCTCATTTTTTCTTTCTCTGATTCTTTCCTTCCTACCTCCCTCCCTCCCTCCTGTCTTTCTTTCTTTCCTTCCTCCCTCTCTTCCTCCTTTGTTCCTTTCACTCTTTCTTTTTTTCCTTCCTCCCTCCCTCCCTCCCTCCTTTCTTTTTTTCTTTCTTCCTTCCTTCCATTCTTTCTTTCCCTCTCTCTTTCTTTCTTCTACTAATTCTTTCTTTCTACTTTTTCTCCCATTTATTCTGAGCTGGATAGATGAAAGGCTATTGGTGCTGCAGCCAGGGGTCAGTGCTGTGCCTCTGAAGTCAGAGAGCAAACTTCAGGACACGAGTCCACAAGAGACCTCCCAGCTCCACATAATATCAAATGGTGAAAATCTCCCAGAGATCTCTATCTCAACACCAGCACCCAGCTTCAGTCAACGACCAGCAAGCTACAGTGCTGGTCACCCTATGCCAAGCAACTAGCAAGGCAGGAACACAACCCCTCCCATTAGCAGAGAGGATGCCTAAAAACATAGTAAGGTCACAGGCACCCCAAAACACACCACCAGATGTGGACCTGTCCACCAGAAAGACAAGATCGAGCCTCAACCAACAGAACACAGGCACTAGACCCCCCACCAGGAAGCCTACACAACCTACTGAAACAACCTTAGCCACTGGGGACAGACACCAAAAACAACGGGAACTACGAATCTGTAGCCTGCAAAAAGGAGACACCAAACACAGTAACATAAGCAAAATGAGAAGACAGAAAAACACACAGCAGGTGAAGGAGCAAGATAAAAACCTACCAGACCTAACAAATGAAGAGGTAATAGGCAGTCTACCTGAAAAAGAATTCAGAATAATGATAGTAAAGATGATCCAAGATTCTATTTCCAAGATCCAAAATCTTGGAAATAGAATAGACAAAAGGTAAGAAACAGTTAACAAGGACCTAGAAGAACTAAAGATGAATCAAACATCGATTAAGAACACAATAAATGAAACGAAAAATACCCTAGATGGGATTGATAGCAGAATAACGGAGGCAGAAGAACAGATAAATGAGGTGGAAGATAAAAGAGTGGAAATAACTGCTGCAGAGCAAAATAAAGAAAAAAGAATGAAAAGAACAGAGGACAGTCTCAGAGACCTCTGGGACAACATTAAATGCACCAACATTCGAATTATAGGAGTTCCAGAAGAAGAAGAGAAAAAGAAAGGGACTGAGAAAATATTTGAAGAGATTATAGTTGAAAACTTCCCTAATATGGGAAAGGAAATAGTGAATCAAGTCCAGGAGGCACAGAGAGTCTCACACAGAATAAATCCAAGGAGAAATACATCAAGACACATATTAATCAAACTGTCAAAATTTAAACACAAAGAAATAATATTAAAAGCAGCAAGGGAAAAACAACAAATAACACACAAGGGAATCCCCATCAGGTTAACAGCTGAACTTTCAGCTGAAACTCTACAAGCCAGAAGGGAGTGGCAGGACATATTTAAAGAGATGAAGGAGGGCCTCCCTGGTGGCGCAGTGGTTGAGAGTCCGCCTGCCGATGCAGGGGATACGGGTTCGTGCCCCGGTCTGGGAGGATCCCATATGCCGCGGAGCGGCTGGGCCCGTGAGCCATGGCCGCTGGGCCTGCGCGTCCGGAGCCTGTGCTCCGCAACGGGAGAGGCCACAACAGTGAGAGGCCCGCATACCGCAAAAAGAAAAAAAAAAAAAAAAAAAAAGAGATGAAGGAGAAAAACCTTCTACCAACATTACTCTACCCAGCAAGGATCTCATTCAGATTTGATGGAGAAATTAAAATGTTTACAGACAAGCAAAAGCTGAGAGAGTTCAGCACCACCAACTCTGCTTTACAACAAATGCTAAAGGAACTTCTCTAAGCAAGAAACACAACAGAAGGAAAAGACCTACAATAATGAACCCAAAACAATTAAGGATATCGGAATAGGAACATACATATCAATAATTAACTTAAATGTAAATGGACTAAATGCTCCCACCAAAAGACACAGAGTGGCTGAATGGATACAAAAACAAGACCCATATATATGCTGTCTACAAGAGAACCACTTCAGACCTAGAGACACATACAGATTGAAAGTAAGGGGATGGAAAAAGATATTCCATGCAAATGGAAATCAAAAGAAAGCTGGAGTAGCAATTCTTATATCAGACAAAATAGACTTTAAAATAAAGACTATTAGAAGAGACAAAGAAGGACACTACATAATGATAAAGGGATCGATCCAAGAAGAAGATATAACAATTGTAAATATTTATGCACACAACATAGGAGCACCTCAATACATAAGGCAAATACTAACAGCCATAAAAGGGGAAACTGACAGTAACACACTTATAGTAGGGGACTTTAACACCCCATTTTCACCAATGGACAGATCATCCAAAATGAAAATAAATAAGGAAACACAAGCTTTAAATGATACATTAAAGAAGATGGACTTAATTGATATTTATAGGACATTCCATCCAAAAACAACAGAATACACATTTTTCTCAAGTGCTAATGAAACATTCTCCAGGATAGATCATATCTTGGGTCACAAATCAAGCCTTGGTAAATTTAAGAAAATTGAAGTTGTATCAAGTATCTTTTCCGACCACAATGCTATGAGACTAGATATCAATTACAGGAAAAGATCTGTAAAAAATACAAACACATGGAGTCTAAACAATACACTACTTAATAACGAAGTGATCACTGAAGAAATCAAAGAGGAAATAAAAAAATACATAGAAAAAAATGGCAATGGAAACATGACGACCCAAAACCTATGGGACGCAGCAAAATCAGTTCTAAGGGGGAAGTTTATAGCAATACAATCCCACCTTAAGAAACAGGAAACATCTCGAGTAAACAACCTTACCCTGCACCTAAAGCAATTAGAGAAAGAAGAACAAAAACATCCCAAAGTTAGCAGAAGGAAAGAAATCATAAAGATCAGATCAGAAATAATTGAAAAAGAAATGAAGGAAATGATAGCAAAGATCAACCAAACTAAAAGCTGGTTCTTTGAGAAGATAAACAAAATTGATAAACCATTAGCCAGACTCATCAAGAAAAAAAGGGAGAAGACTCAAATCAATAGAATTAGGAATGAAAAAGGAGAAGTAACAACTGACACTGCAGAAATACAAAAGATCATGAGAGATTACTACAAGAATCTCTATGCCAATAAAATGGAGAGCCTGGAAGAAATGGACAAATTCTTAGAAATGCACAACCTGCCAAGACTGAATCAGGAAGAAATAGAAAATATGAATAGACCAATCACAAGCACTGAAATTGAAACTGTGATTAAAAATCTTCCAACAAACAAAAGCCCAGGACCAGATGGCTTCACAGGCGAATTCTATCAAATATTTAGAGAAGAGTTAACGCCTATACTTCTCAAGCTGTTCCAAAACATAGCAGAGGGAGAGCACTCCCAAACTCATTCTACGAGGCCACCATCACCTTGATACCAAAAGCAGGCAATGATGTCACACAGAAAGAAAACTACAGGCCAATATCACTGATGAACATAGATGCAAAAATCCTCAACAAAATACTAGCAAACAGAATCCAACAGCACATTAAAAGGATCATACACCATGATCAAGTGGGGTTTATTCCAGGAATGCAAGGATTCTTCAATATACGCAAATCAATCAATGTGATACACCATATTAACAAATCGAAGAAAAAAAACATATGATCATCTCAATAGATGCAGAGAAAGCTTTCGACAAAATTCAACACCCATTTATGAAAAAAAACCCTGCAGAAAGTAGGCATAGAGGGAACTTTCCTCAACATAATAAACGCCATATATTACAAACCCACAGCCAACCTCGTCCTCACTGGTGAAAAACTGAAACCATTTCCACTAAGATCAGGAAGAAGACAAGGCTGCCCTCTCTCACCACTCTTATTCAACTTAGTTTTGGAAGTTTTAGCCACAGCAATCAGAGAAGAAAAGGAAATAAAAAGAATCCAAATTGGAAAAGAAGAAGTAATGCTGTCACTGTTTGCAGATGACATGATACTATACATAGAGAATCCTAAAGATGCTACCAGAAAACTACTAGAGCTAATCAATGAATTTGGTAAAGTAACAGGATACAAAATTAATGCACAGAAATCTCTGGCATTCCTATATACTAATGATGAAAAATCTGAAAGTGAAATCAAGGAAACACTCCCATTTACCACTGCAACACAAAGAATAAAATATCTAGGAATAAACCTACCTAAAGAGACAAAACACCTGTATCCAGAAAATTATAAGACACTGATGAAAGAAATTAAAAATGATACAAATAGATGGAGAGATGTACCATGTTCTTGGATTGGAAGAATCAACATTGTGAAAATGACTCTACTACCCAAAGCAATCTACAGATTCAGTGCAATCCCTATCAAACTACCACTGGCATTTTTCACAGAACTAGAACAAAAAATTTCACAATTTGTTTGGAAAAACAAAAGACCCCGAATAGCCAAAGCAATCTTGAGAACGAAAAACGGAGCTGGAGGAATCAGGCTCCCTGACTTCAGACTATACTACAAAGCTACAGTAATCAAGACAGTGTGGTACTTGCACATAAACAGAAAGATAGATCAGTGGACCAGGATAGAAAGCCCAGAGATAAACCCACACACATATGGTCACCTTATCTTTGATAAAGGAGGCAGGAATGTACAGTGGAGAAAGGACAGCCTCTTCAATAAGTGGTGCTGGGAAAACTGGACAGGGACATGTAAACATATGAGATTAGACCATTCCCTAACATCATACACAAAAATAAGCTCAAAATGGATTAAAGACCTAAATGTAAGGCCAGACACTATCAAATTCTTAGAGGAAAACATAGGCAGAACACTCTATGACATAAATCACAGCAAGATCCTTTTTGACCCACCTCCTAGAGAAGTGGAAATAAAAACAAAAATAAACAAATGGGACCTAATGAAACTTCAAAGCTTTTGCACAGCAAAGAAACCATAAACAACACCAAAAGACAACCCTCAGAATGGGAGAAAATATTTGCAAATGAAGCAACTGACAAAGGATTAATCTCCAAAATTTATAAGTAGCTCATGCAGCTCAATAGCAAAAAAACAAACAACCCAATCCAAAAATGGGCAGAAGACTTCAATAGGCATTTCTCCACAGAAGATATACAGACTGCCAACAAACACATGAAAGAATGCTCAACATCATTAATCATTAGAGAAATGCAAATCAAAACTACAATGAGATATCATCTCACACCAGTCAGAATGGCCGTCATCAAGAAATCTGGAAACAATAAATGCTGGAGAGGGTGTAGAGAAAAGGGAACACTCTTGCACTGCTGGTGGGAATGTGAATTGGTACAGCCACTATGGAGAACAGTATGGAGGTTCCTTAAAAAACTAAAAATAGAACTACCATATGACCCAGCAATCCCACTACTAGGCATATACCCTGAGAAAACCATAATTCAAAAAGAGACATGTACCAAAATGTTCATTGCAGCTCTAATCACAATAGCCTGGAGATGGAAACAACCTAAGTGTCCATCATCGGATGAATGGATAAAGAAGATGTGGCACATATATACAGTGGAATATTACTCAGCCATAAAAGGAAACAAAACTGAGCTGTTTGTAATGATGTGGATAGACCTAGAGTCTGTCATACAGAGTGAAGTAAGTCAGAAAGAGAAAGACAAATACCGTATGCTGACACATATATATACATGGAATTTAGGAAAAAAATGTCATGAAGAACCTAGGGGAAAAACAGGAATAAAGACACAGACCTACTTGAGAATGGACTTGAGGATATGGGGAGGGGAAGGGTAAGGTGTGACAAAGCGAAAAAGAGGCATGGACATATATACAGTACCAAATGTAAGGTAGATAGATAGTGGGAAGCAGCCCCATAGAACAGGGAGATCAGCTCAGTGCTTTGTGACCGCCTGGAGGGGTGGGATAGGGAGGGTGGGAGGGAGTGAGACGCAAGAGGGAAGGGATGTGGGAATAGATGTATATGTATGACTGATTCACTTTGTTATAAAGCAGAAACTAAAAAAAAAAAAAGTCTCAGTATCCCTTAGTTTATTTTATCTCCACTTATTATATCATGGTGGTGTAAGGGAAGGGGAAAAATGTTAGTCTCATGGGCATCTTCTGTTATGTTCTATTACTTTTCTGGCTGTAATTTTTCTCAATTTATTGATGAAAACAGTTATATTTGATGCTTTCTTAAACTGTGTCTGATGATTATGTTTTTGAGTTTTAAGTGGTTACTTATTTACATTATTCTAGATATTAAAATCTTGAGATTTTGTGATTGGACTTCTTTTTTTTCTAAAAAAGGATTACTAATTATTTTAAATTTAAAGGTTTTATCATCTATTACAACAGGAAATATAATTTAGGTGTGTGCACATTTAGGGAGGTAGGAAATATGAATAAGATTTAAAATAAGGAATAAAAAAATACATGGCTTTTTGAAACCTTATTATTTTAAATTATATCCAATTATAAATTGTTCTTTGAAATGAATTGTTTTGCTACATTTTCTTTACTGATAATTTTTTATTGTAAAAAAAATATTACCTGTACTTTACTTTTAAAACAGTTAGATATTCACTACAGAATAGGAAAAAAAAAAGGAAGAAGCACTTACTTTAAACAAAATGAGATATTTCTTCCAGCACCTACATCATATGGTATAATATTTCACAAATTCTGATAAGGTCAGGTCTGTAGAAATTCTAGTTAATCCAAAAGTTACTAGATGACACAATCCTATATCCAAAATCTAGACATAGAAAATTTCAGGAGAGAAAAACGGGATGTCTGCTGTTATAAGGTACTCAAAACCTATTATTCCTTATTTCATATCACAGTACATGGGCTATTTCTTCTGTCACCTACCTCCAGGCAAAAGTGCACCTAATCTATCAGAGAAATGAGTCTCTTCAATTCTTAAAATCTTTCTGGGAATTAGATATCGCAGTTCCTTTAATGTCAAAAAAACTTTATAATCATGAAGTCTCTCTTTGCACCTAATGCTTTGTACTTTATATTTAGTCCATTTTATTTTGTGTAACTTAACAGACATATTTGTAATTAATAAAATGCTTATTTGGCAAACAGAGATTTCCATCCACTTGGGCTTTCTAAAGTAAAATTAATTTGTTGCAAACTTTTAAGAAAGGGATGAGTGGCATGGAATTTATAGTTTAGAAAATTGTGGTAATCATAGAAAACACCAAAGGACACAGCTAGGGGAAAATTATTCAGAAAAGGTGTTGAATATTGGATTTCTTGTTACAGAGAATGGGAAGGAAAGTAAGAATGTGAGAGGTGATAAAAAGGTAAAGACTAATAAAATAGGATGGAGTCAAGAATACATGACTTAGATTAAATATGAAAAATAAGGTAGAAAAAGAGAATGATATTTTCAGAAAATTTAAAGGTTATCCTAGGAAAGAACATTTAACAAAGGCATATATGTACATGAGTGTGTGTGCACACTCATGCATGTCAGTTATGAATATATACAGTATTTGCTAATATAAAAATAGTACCAGGCTTACCTGGTGGCGCAGTGGTTGAGAGTCTGCCTGCCAATGCAGGTGATGCGGGTTCTTGCCCTGGTCTGGGAGGATCCCGCATGTCGCGGAGCGGCTGGGCTCGTGAGCCTGTGCGTCTGGAGCCTGTGCTCCGTGACAGGAGAGGCCACAGCAGTGAGAGGCCCGCGTACTGCAAAATAAATAAATAAATAAATAAAGACATACATGTATCTAATAATCACATTGTACACCTTAAATTTACATATATATGTCAATAATATCTCAAAAAAGCTGGAAAAATAAATTAAAATTTAAAATTAAAGAGCCATGGAATCTTCTCTAAAAATCTTAAAAAAAATAGTACCAACTTTATATATCATTTTAAAAATTGTTCATCTATTTAAAATTAATATTGCTATATAAATATCTGATTGACCACAGATTATTTAGTTGGTTTAACATTACTGTAATTTTAATTATTTGAGTACAAAATTTCAGAATGCACACATGAATCAATTCCCCACTAACTACATTTTTTTCCCTCAGTATACACCTTTGAGAATCTGGGCTTTCTGAGTGCAACATAACTTAATTTGTGTTAACTACAATGCCATAGATACCAGTATTACTATATATCTATATCATAATCTGTATTTAAACATTTCTCGAAAGCAAACTTGGTAATCTTGTGAATATTTTCCTTGCTAACATAAAAAATATCAAGTAATTTCCTATTGCCCTTTCAGAAACCAAGCTGTCTCAAGTACTAACTTAATTATGCTTTGTCAAATTATAAATAGCCTGTAATTAACAAGCCTCTCCTTCCATACAATGAGTAATCAATAATTCTAATGATAATATTCATGGATGAAATAGATGAGACATTCAAGTTATACAATAGATCAATGTAACAGAAATCATAAATTGTAATTGAAATAGGTCCTTTTAAAAAAACACTTTAAAAAAATGATATCATCTCTCTATTTTTAAAATAATTTTATCTTTATTGGAGTATAATTGCTTTAAAATGTGTTAGTTTATGCTGTGCAACAAAGTGAATCAGATATATGTATACATATCTCCCCATATCCCCTCCTTCTTGAAACTCCCTCCCACATTCCCTATCCCACCCTTCTATGTTGTCACGAAGCACCGAGCTGATCTCCCTGTGCTATGCAGCATCTTCCCACTAGCCATCCATTTTACATTTGGTAGTGTATATATTTCAATTCTACTTTCTCACTTTGTCCCAGCTTTCCCTTCCCCCACTGTGTCCTCAAGTCCGTTCTCAAGTCTGCATCTTTCCTGCCCTGCTACTAGGTTTATCAGTATCAATTTTTTTTTAGATTCCATATATGTGTGTTAGCATACGGTATTTGTTTTCCTCTTTCTGACTTACTTCACTCTGTATAACAGCCTCTAGATCCATCCACCTCATTACAAATAACTCAGTTTTGTTTCTTTTTATGGCTGAGTAATATTCCATTGTGTGTGTGTGTGTGTGTGTGTATATATATATATATATATATATATATATATATATATATATATACACACATCACATCTTTATCCATTCATCTGTTGATGGACATTTAAGTTGCTTCCATGTGTTGGCTATTGTAAATAGAACTGCAATGAAAATTGTGGTACATGTATCATTTGGAATTATGGTTTTCCCAGTAGTGGATTGCTGGGTCATATGCTAGTTCTACTTTTAGTTTTTTAAGGAAGCTCCATACTGTTCTCCATAGTGGCTGTATCAACTTACATTCCCACCAACAGTGCAGGAGCATTCCCTTTTCTCCACACCTTCTCCAGGGTTTACTGTTTCTAGATTTTTTTGATGGTGGCCATTCTGATCAGTGTGAGGTGATACCACACTGTGGTGAAAACCACATTCTTATGGAAACTTCTTTTGGTTCATTGCAAAATAACAGCAATATTATGCAAATTATTATGAATAAATAAAAGATTATAATAACTTCATCAAAAATATGAAAATTCTTTTTTTAATAAAAACTCTCTATGTTGTATACTATTAGGTATTTGTATTAGATAATGATTTTTTTTGTAATCCCAGCACCACCCTATTTATTGGTATACATACACACACAACTACATACACATACATTGCATAATATTTCTATGAATATTTACATATTGCAATAAATACATGTTATTGTTCCTTATAGGCTATTTTGTAGACTGCTTTTTTTTTTCTTTTAGTTTCTGCTTTATAACAAAGTGAATCAGTCATACATATACATCTGTTCCCACATCCCTTCCCTCATGCATCTCCCTCCCTCTCACCCTCCCTATCCCAACCCTCCAGGTGGTCACAAAGCACGGAGCTGATCTCCCTGTGCTCTGTGGCTGCTTCCCACTATCTATCTACCTTACATTTGGTAGTGTATATATGTCCATGCCTCTCTTTTGCTTTGTCACACCTTAACCTTCCCCCTCCCCATATCCTCAAGTCCATTCTCAAGTAGGTCTGTGTCTTTATTCCCGTTTTGCCCCTAGGTTCTTCATGACACTTTTTTTTAAAATTCCATATATATGTGTTAGCATACGGTATTTGTCTTTCCCTTTCTGACTTACTTCATTCTGTATGACAGACTCTAGGTCTATCCACCTCGTTACACATAGCTCAGTTTTGTTTCTTTTTATGGCTGAGTAATATTCCATTGTATATATGTGCCACATCTTCTTTATCCATTCATCCGATGATGGACACTTAGGTTGTTTCCATCTCCAGGCTATTGTGATTAGAGCTGCAATGAACATTTTGGTACATGTCTCTTTTTGAATTATGGTTTTCTTAGGGTATATGCCTAGTAATGGGATTGCTGGGTCATATGGTAGTTCTATTTTTAGTTTTTTAAGGAACCTCCATACTGTTTTCCATAGTGGCAGTATCAATTTACATTCTCACCAACAGTGCAAGAGGGTTCCCTTTTCTCCACACCCTCTCTAGCATTTATTGTTGTAGCTTTTTATTGATGGCCATTCTGACAGGTATGAGATGTTATCTCATTGTAGTTTCGATTTGCATTTCTCTAATGATTAATGATGTTGAGCATTCTTTCATGTGTTTTTTGTCAATCTGTATATCTTCTTGGAGAAATGTCTATTTAGGTCTTCTGCCCATTTTTGGCTGGGGTTGTTTGTTTCTTGATATTGAGCTGCATGAACTGCTTGTAAATTTTGGAGATTAATCCTTTGTCAGTTGCTTCATTTGCAAATATTTTCTCCCATTCTGAGGATTGTATTTTTGTCTCATTTATGGTTTCCTTTGCTATGCAAAGCTTTTAAGTTTCATTAGGTCCCATTTGTTTATTTTTGTTTTTATTTCCATTTCTCTAGGAGGTAGGTCAAAGAGGATCTTGCTGTGATTTATGTCATTGAGTGTTCTGCCTATGTTTTCCTCTAAGTGTTTTATAGTGTCTGTCCTTACATTTAGATTTTAATCCATTTGAGGTTATTTTTTTGTATGTTGTTAGGGAGTGTTCTAAATTCATTCTTTTACATATAGCTGTCCAGTTTTCCCATAACCACTTATTGAAGTGGATTTCTTTTCTCCAATGTATATTCTTTCCTCTTTATCAAAGATAAGGTGACCATAGGTAGTTGGTATATCTCTGAATTTTCTATCCTGTTCCATTCATCTATGCTTCTGTTTCTGTGTCAATATCATATTGTCTTGATTACAGTAACTTTGTAGTATAGTTTGAAGTCAAGGAGCCTAATTCCTCCAGCTCCGTTTTTCTTTCTCAAGATTGCTTTGGCTATTCAGGGTATTTTGTGGTTCCATACAAACCATGAATTTTTTTGGTCTAGTTCTGTGAAAAATGCCAGTGGTAGTTTGATAGGGATTGCATTGAATCTGCACATCGCTTTGGGTAATATAGTCATTTTCAAAATGTTGATTCTTACAATCCAAGAACATGGTATATCTCGCCATCTATTTGTATCATCTTTAATTTAGTTCATCAGTTTCTTATAATTTTCTGCATACAGGTCTTTTGTCTCCTTAGGTAGGTTTATTCCTAGGTATTTTTTTCTTTTTGTTGCAATGCTAAATGGGAGTGTTTTCTTAATTTCACTTTCAGATTTTTCATCATAAGTGTATAAGAATGCCAGAGATTTCTGTGCATTAATTTTGTATCCTGTTACTTTACCAAATTCATTGATTAGCTCTAGTAATTTTCTGTTAGCATCTTTAGGATTCTCTATGTATAGTATCATGTCATCTGCAAACAGTGAAAGCTTTACTTGTTCTTTTCCAATTTGGATTCCTTCTATTTATTTTTCTTCTCTGATTGATGTTGCTAAAACTTCCAAAACTATGTTGAATAATAGCGGTGAGAGTGGGCTATCTTGTTTTCTTTCGGATCTTCATGGAAATGGTTTCAGTTTTTCATGACTGAGGACAATGTTGGATGTCTGTTTGTCATATAGGTCCTTTATTATGTTGAAGTAAGTTCCCTCTATGTGTACTTTCTGGAGGGTTTTTTGTCATAAATTGGTGCTGAATTTTGTCAAAAGCTTTCTCTGCATCTATTGAGATGATCATATGGTTTTTCTCCTTCAATTTGTTAATATGGTGTATTACATTGATTGATTTATGTATATTGAAGAATCCTCACATTCCTGTGATAAACCCCACTTTATCATGGTGTATGATCCTTTTAATGTGCTGGTAGATTCTGTTTGCTTGTATTTTGTTGAGGATTTTTGAATCTATGCTCATCAGTGATATTGACTTGTTTTCTTTCTTTGTGATATCTTTGTCTGGTTTTGGTATCAGGGTGATTTTGGCCTCATGGAATGAGTTCGGGAGTGTCTCTCCCTCTGCTATATTGTGGAAGAGTTTGAGAAGGATAGCTGTTAGCTCTTCCCTAAATGTTTGAAAGAATTCACCTCTGAGGCCATCTGGTCCTGGGTTTTTGATTTTTGGAAGATTTTTAATCACAGTTTCAATTTCAGTGCTTGTGATTGGTCCATTCATATTTTCTATTTCTTTCTGGTTCATTCTCAGAATGTTGTACATTTCTGAGAATTTGTCCATTTCTTCCAGGTTGTCCATTTTATTGGCATATAGTTGCTTGTAGTAATCTCTCTTGATCCCTTGTATTTCTGCAGTGACAGCTGTTATTTCTACTTTTTCATTTCTAATTCTATTGATTTTAGTCTTCTCCCTTATTTTGCTTGTTGAGTCTGGTTAATGGTTTATTAATTTTGTTTATGTTCTCAAAGAGCTATCTTTTAATTTTTTGATCTTTGCTATCATTTCCTTCATTTCTTTTTCATTTATTTCTAAACTGATTTTTATTATTTATTTCCTTTTGCTAACTTTTTTTTTCTTTCTCTAAATGCTTTAGGTGTAAGGTTAGTTTGTTTATTTGAGAAGGTTCTTGTTTCTTAAGTTAGGATTGTATTGCTATAAACTTCCGTCTTAGAATTGCTTTTGCTGTGTCCCATAGGTTTTGGGTCATCATGTTTTCATTGTCTTTTTTTTTTCTATGTATTTTCTGATTTCCTATTTGATTTCTTCAGTGATCTCTTGATTATTAAGTAAGATATTTTTTAGCCTCCATGTGTTTGTAGTTTTTGAGATATTTTCCTGTAATTGACATCTAGTCTCTTAACATTGTGGTCAGAAAATATATTTGATACAATTATAATTTTCTTAAATTTACCAAGGCTTGATTTGAGCCCCAAGGTATGATCTATCCTGGAGAATATTACATGAACAGTTGAGAAGAAAATATATTCTGTTGTTTTGGGATGGAATGTCTTATAAATATCAGTTAAGTCCATCTTGTTTAATGTATCATTTAAAGCTTGTGTTTTCTTATTTATTTTCATTTTGGATGATCTGTCCATTGGTGTAAGTGGGGTGTTAAAGTCCCCTACTATGATTGTGTTACTGTCAATTTCCCCTTTTATGACTGTTAGTATTTGCCTTATGTATTGAAATGCTCCTATGTTGGATGCATACATATTTAAAATTGTTATATCTTCTTCTTGGATTAATCCCTTGATCATTATGTACTGTCCTTTGTTTCTTTTACTAGTATTTGTTTTAAAGCATATTTTTTTCTGATATGAGAATTGTTACTCCAGCTTTCTTTTGATTTCCATTTGCATGAAATATCTTTTTCCATCCCCTCACTTTCTTTCTGTATGTGTCCCTATTTCTGAAGTGGGACTCTTCTAGACATCATGTATACGGGTCTTGTTTTAGTATCCATTCAGCCAGTTTATGTCTTTTGGTTGGAGCATTTGATCCATTTACATTTAAGGTAATTATCAATATGCGTGTTCCTCTTATCTTATTCATAATTGTTTTGGGTTTGTTATTGTAGGTCTTTTCTTTCTCTTGTGTTTCCTACCTCAAGAAGCTCCTTTAGCATTTGTTGTCAAGCTGGTTTGGTGGTGTTGAAGTCTCTTAGCTTTTGCCTGTCTGTAAAGATTTTAATTTCTCCATCAAATATGAATGAGATCCTTGCTGGGTAGAGTAATCTTGGTTGTAGGTTTTTCTCCTTCATCACTTTAAATATGTCCTGCCACACCCTTCTGGATTACAGACTTTCTACTGAAAGGTCAGCTGTTAAGCTTATGGGGATTCCCTTGTATGTTATTGTTTTTCCCTTGCTGCTTTTAATATATTTTTTCTTTTTATTTAATTTTTGATAATTTGATTTATATGTGTCTTGGCGTGTTTCTTCTTGGATTTATCCTGTATGGGACTCTCTGTGCTTCCTGAACTTCATTAACTATTTCCTTTCCAATATTAAGGAAGTTTTCAACTATAATCTCTTCAAATATTTTCTCAGTCCCTTTCTTTTTCTCTTCTTCTGTGACCCCTATAATTCAAATGTTGGTGCACTTAATGTTGTCCCTGAGGTCTCTGAGACTGTCCTCTATTATTTTCATTATTTTTTCTTTATTCTGCTCTGTAGTAGTTATTTTCATTATTTTATCTTCCAGGTTACTTCTCTGTTCTTCTGCCTCAGTTATTCTGTTATTGATCTCTTAGAGAGAATTTTAAATTTCATTTATTGTGTTGTTCATCACTGGTCTTTGCTCCTTAGTTCCCCTAGGTCCTTGTTAAACATCTCTTGTATTTTCTCCATTCTATTTCCCAGATTTTGGATCATCTTCACTATCATTAGTCTGAGTTCTTTTTCTGGTAGACTGCCTATTTCCTCTTCATTTGTTAGGTCTGGTGGGTTTTCACCTTGCTCCTTCATCTGCTGTGTGTTTCTCTGTCTTTTCATTTTGCTTAACTTACTGTGTTTGGGCTCTCCTTTTTGCAGCCTGCCAGTTTGTAGTTCCCATTGTTTTTGGTGTCTGTCCCCAGTGGTTAAGCTTGGTTCAGTGGATTCTGTAGGCTTCCTGGTGGAGGGGAGTTGTTCCTGTGTTCTGGTGTATGATGCTGGATCTTGTCTTTCTGGTGGGCAGGTCCCAGTCTGGTGGTGTGTTTTGGGGTGTCTGTGACCTTATTATGATTTTAGGCTGCCTCTATTCTAATTGGTGGTTTTGTGTTCCTGTCTTTCTGGTTGTTTGACATAGGGCGTCCAGCACTGTTGTTTGCTGGTCATTGAGTGTAGCTGGGTTTTGGCATTGAGATGAAAACCTCTAGGAGATATTTCCTGTTTGATATTATGTGGAGCTGGGAGGTCTCTGGTGCATCAGTATTCTGAACTTGGCTCTCCCACCTCAGAGGCACAACCCTAATGCCTCTGTGGAGCATCAAGAGTCTGTCCTCCACACAGCTCCAAATAAAAGGGAGAAAAAAAGAAATATTTAAAAGGCTAAAATAAAATAAAGTTATAAAAATAAAAATTATTTTTTAAATTAACATAATTAATAAAAAGAAGAAAGAAGACAGCAACCAAACCAAAAACAAATCTGCCTGTGATAATAACACTAAAAACTATAATAAGAAAAGGAAAAAACAAACAAACAAAAAAACAAAAACGGACAAACACAGCCCTAGGACACACGGTAAAAACAAAGCTATACAGACCAAATCACACACAGAAGCATATACATACACAATCACACACACACACACAAAAAAGAAAAAGGAAAAAAAAATACATCATTGCTCCCAAAGTCCACCTCCTCAATTTTGGATGATACATTCTCTATTCAGGTATTCCACAGATGCAGAGTACATCAAGTTGTTGGTAGAGATTTAATCCACTGCCCCTGAGGCTTCTGGGAGAGATGTCCCTTTCTCTTCTTTGTTTGCACAGCTCCTGGGATTCAGTTTTGGATTTGACCCCACCTCTGAATTTAGGTTGCCTGAGGGCATATGTTCTTTGCTCAGACAGGACCTGTTTAAACAAGCAGCTGATTCGGGGGCTCTGGCTCACTCAGCTCCAGGGAAGGCAGGGTGTGGACTGCGGGGTGAACCTGCGGCAGCAGAGGCTGGCAAGACATTGTACCAGCCTGAGGCACACTCTTTTTTTCTCCCAGAGTAGTTGTCCCTGGATCACGGGACCGTGGCAGTGGCTTGCTGATCAGACTCCCAGGAGGGGAGCTGTGGATAGTGACCTGTGCTTGCACACAGTCTTCTCGGTGGCTGCTGCCACAGCCTTAGCATCTCATGCCTGTCTCTAGGGTCCCTAATGATAGCAGCAGCTCATGCTCATCTCTGGAGCTCCTTTAAGTGATTCTCTTAATCCCCACACCTCACACACCAGGAAATAAAGAGGCAAGGAAAAGTCCCTTTCCTCTTTGGCAGGTTCAGTCTTTATCCCAGACTCCCTCCCAGCTATCTGTGGCACACTAACCCCCTTCAGGCTGTGTTCACACAGCCAACTCCAGTCCTCTCCCTGGGATCTGACTGAAGCTGGAGCCTCAGCTCTCAGCCCCCACCCGTCCTGGCGGGTGAGCAGACAAGCCTCTTGGACTGGTGAGTGTTGGTCGGCACTGATTCTTTCTGTGGGGATCTCTCCACTTTGCCCTCTACACCACTGTTGCTGCACTCTCCTCCATGGCTCTGAAGCTTCTCCCCTCCACCACCTGCAGTCTCCGCCCAAGAAGGAGCTTTCTAGTATGTGGAAACCTTTCCTCCTTCACAGCTCCCTCCCACTGGTGCAGGTCCCATCCGTATTCTTTCGTCTCTGTTTTTTCTTTTTCCCTACCCAGGTACATTGGGAATTTCTTGCCTTTTGGGAGGTCTTAGGTCTTCTGCCAGCATTCAGTAGGTGTTCTGTAGTTGTTCCACATGTAGATGTATTTCTGATGTATTTCTGCATAGAAAGGTGATCTCCACGTCTTACTCTTCTGCCATCTGGAAGCTCCTCCCTCCCTCTTTTTGAATTGTGGTTTTCACAGGGTATATGCCCAGTTGTGGGATTGCTGAGCCGTATGGTAGTTTTATTTTGTAGTTTTTTTAAGTAACATCCATACTGTTCTCCATAGTGGATGTAACAATTTACATTCCCAACAACATTGAAAAAAGGTTGTTTTCTCCACAGCTTCTCCAACATTTATTGTTTGTAAAATTTTTGATGATGGCCATTTTGACCAGTGTAAGGTGATAACCTCATTGTGGTTTTGATTTGCATTTCTCTAATGATTAGTGATGTTGAGCATCCTTTCATGTGTTTGTTGGCAATCTGTATATCTTCTTTGGAGAAATGTTTCTTTAGGACTTCTGCCCATTTTTAGATTGGGTTGTTTGTTTTTTTTGATATTGAGCTGCATGAGCTTCTTGTATATTTTGGAGATTAATCCTTACTCACTTGCTTCACTTGCAAATATTTTCTCCCATTCTCAGGGTTGTTTTTTGGTCTTGTTTATGGATTCCTTTGCTATGCAAAAGCTTTTAAATTTCATTAGGGCCCATTTGTTTATTTTTGTTTTTATTTCCATTTCTCTAGGAGGTAGGTCAAAGAGGATCCTGCTGTGATTTATGTCATAGAGCTTCCTGCCTATGCTTTCCTCTAAGAGTTTTACATTGTCTGGCCTTACATTTAGGTCTTTAATCCATTTTGAGTTTATTTTTGTGTATGGTGTTAAGGAGTGTTCTAATTTCATTCTTTTACACGTAACTGTCCAGTTTTCCCAGCACCATTTATTGAAGAGGTTGTCTTTTCTCCATTGTATATTCTTGCCTCCTTTATCAAAGATAAGGTGACCATATGTGTGTGGGTATAACTCTGGCCTTTCTATACTGTTCCATTGACCTATATTTCTTTTTTTGTGCCATTACCATACTGTCCTGATTACTCTAACTTTGTAGTATATCGTGAGGTCAGGGATCCTGATTCCCCTAGCTCCATTTTTCTTTCTCAAGATTTCTTTGGCTATTCGGAGTCCTTTGTGTTTCCATATAAATTGTGAAATTTTTCGTCCTAGTTCTGTGAGAAATGCTGCAGTAGTTTGATAGGTATTGCATTGAATCTGTAGATTGCTTTGGGTAGAGTAGTCATTTTCACATTGTTGTTTCTTCCAAACCAAGAACATGGTATATCTCTCCATTGTTTGTATCATTTTTAACTTCTTTCATCAGTGCCTTATAATTTTCTGCATACAAGTCTTTTGTCGCCTTAAGTAGGTTTATTTCTACGTATTTTATTCTTTATATTGTAATGGTAAATGGGAGTGTTTTTGTAATTTCAGTTTCAGATTTTTCATCATTAATATATAGGAATGCAAGTGATTTCTGTGCATTAATTTTGTATCATGCTACACTACCAAATTCATTAATTAGTTCTCATAGTTTTCTGGTAGGATCCTTATGATTCTCTATGTATAGTATCGTGTCATCTTCAAACAGTGACAGTTTTCTTTCTTGTACTCTGATTTGGATTCCTTTTATTTCTTTTCCATCTCTGAGTGCTGTGGCTAAGAATTCCAAAACTATTTTGAATAATAGTGGTGATTGTGGGCAACCTTGTTATGTTCCTGATCTTAGAGGAAATGGTTTTGGTTTTTCACCATTGAGAATAAAGTTGGCTGTGGGTTTGTCATTTATGGCCTTTATTATGTTGAGTTAAATTCCCTCTATACCCACTTTCTGGAGGGTTTTTATCTTTAATGGTGTTGAATTTTGCCAAAAGCTTTTTCTGCATCTATTGAGATGATGATATGATTTTGTCCTTCAGTTTATTAATATGGTTTATCACATTGATTGATTTGCATATATTGAAGAATCCTTGTGTTCCTGGTATAACCCCAATTGATCATTGTGTATGATTATTTTAATGTGCTGTTGGATTCTGTTTGCTAGTATTTTGTTGAGGATATTTGCATCAATATTTATCAGTGATATTAGCCTATAGTTTTCTTTTTTTGTGATATCCTTTTCTGATTTTGGTATCAGGGTGATGGTGGCCTTGTAGGATGAGTTTGGGAATGTTCCTCACTCTGTCACATTTTGGAAGAGTTTGAGAAGGATAGGTGTTAGCTCTTCTCTTAATGTTTGATACAATACATCTGTGAAGCCATTTAATCCTGGGCTTTTGTTTGTTGGAAGATTTTTAATCACAATTTCAATTTCAGTGGTTGGTCTGCTTGTATTTTCTAGTTCTTTCTGGTTCAGACTTGGAAGGTTGTGCTTTTCTAAGAATGTGTCCATTTCTTCCAGGTTGTCCATTTTATTGGCATATACTTGCTCGTAGTAATCTCTCATAATCCTTTGTATTTCTGCAGTGTCAGTTGTTACTTATTCTTTTTCATTTCCACTTCTGTGGATTTGAGTCTTCTCCCTTTTTTTCTTGTTGAGTCTGGCTAATGGTTTATCAATTCTGTTTATCTTCTTAAAGAAGCAGCTTCTGGTTTTATTTATCTCTGCTGTGTTTTCCTTCATTATTTTTTTCATTTATTTATGATCTGATATTTATAATTTCTCTCCTTCTGCTATCTTTGGAGTTAGTTTGTTCTTCTTTCTCTAATTGCATTAGGTGTAAGGTTAGGTTGTTCATTTGAGATTTTCCTTATTTCTTAAGGTAGGATTGTATTGCTATAAACCTGGCAGTGGCAGGCTGCACAGGCTCCCAGGAGGGGAGGTGTGGATAGTGACCTGTGCTTGCACACAGGCTTCTTGGTGGCTGCAGCAGCAGCCTTCGTGTTTCATGCCCATATCTGGTGTCCATGCTGATAGCTGCAGCTAGTTCTCATCTCTGAAGCTGGTTTAGGCAGTGCTCTGAACCCCTCTCCTTGTGTACCCCAAAACAATGGTCTCTTCCTCTTCGGCAGGTCCAGGCTTTTACCCTGATGCCCTCCTAGCTGGCTGTGGTGCACTATCCCCCTTCAGACTGTGTGCACACAACCCACCCAAGTCCTCCCCCTGGGATCTGACTACCGAAGCCCGAACCTCAGCCCAAAATTTATAACTTTAATCCCTCTCTTGTCAGTATCAACTTTCTTGCCCTATCTTGACTGTACTCATCTTTGAGCTCTTAAACACTATTTAGTAAAAGACAGTACTAGGGATTGAAAACATTAGAAATTTGGGGCCTTTAACTTAACTGAGCCATCAATATTACCCATAAATTATATATGCCCATTGATACCCCATGCTTCAATTTAATGATGCAGAGTTTACAATATTTCTCCACTATCCTCTAATCCTACTTCACCAACTCTATCATCTGTCTTATCAGAAGGAAAATCCTTCAATATCCTGTCACTAAACTTTCAAGACTACGTATACATTTCTTCTTCCCTACTATTGCAATGAAGGGAACTATCTAACTAAGGCTAATCCTTACCAGAAAAAAGTGGATACCAAATTTTCCTCCTTCAAGGGGGTGTGCATCTATTATTTTGCCTATCCTGCAAAACTCCAAAACCCCTACTGACTTGCTTCCATAACTTTAAGCACACTCACATCTGTCTTATCCAAAAATGAATATCACCCACATATGTAATACACACAGAGTATCTCATAATTTCAGATACTTTTTCAGCTAATGTCTTCTATCCTCCCTTTGACTTCTCACTTACTCCTCAACCCATTTCAATGAGACTTCTACCCCTATCACCAGCTCAAATCTTCTCCAAGCAAATCATTGACAACATAACATTTTTTTTTTTCTTTTTGCGGTATGCGGGCCTCTCACTGTTGTGGCCTCTCCCGTTGCGGAGCACAGGCTCCGGATGCGCAGGCCCAGCAGCCATGGCTCACGGGCCCAGCCGCTCCGCGGCATATGGGATCCTCCCAGACCGGGGCACGAACCCGTATCCCCTGCATCGGCAGGCGGACTCTCAACCACTGCGCCACCAGGGAGGCCCAACATAACATTTTTGAGTATGTATTATGGATCTTTTATTTCTGAACATACTTAACTGTACCGAAATATTTTTAAGAGTTAAACTTTTCCTTGAAAAAAATTCTACTCTAGGATTTAAACACTTCAACCTCATAATATACATAAATATATTCCAATTGCAATGACAATAATACAGCATATATTAAATAGGATGAGGTATTTATTTATTCCCTCATTTATTCCATAAATATGTATTGAACATATGCAATAGCACACAAAATGTGTTAGTTTTCAGACTGCCTCAATGATTATGACAGATGCAAGAAATATTAAATTGTAGTTATGCTATTAATTATAAGATGAAAATAGAACCTAATACAAGGCTATGCAACTAGATTAAATTATCTAATCTGAGGAACAGTGAAGGGCTTCTCAGAGCTCTAAAGAAGTTGCCAGAATTAGTTCTGTAAGAAAAGAGGATGAGTTGAAGCCTTGAGGGGAAGCAAGTCTTTTCCCTTAGAAGGCTCAAAGGACCTGAAAGCAGGCCAGTGAGGTTGCGATATACAAGCAAAAGGACTGTTGAGAGAAGGTGGGATAATTAGATAGTGTCTTGTTTATTCAGGGTCTGATAGATCAAGTGCTTTGGCAGTTTATAGCATGAACTTGCAATAAAACTGTATGAGTGAATAATAATGGGAGGTCTTTTTTTGGTAAGGGAGATTAAGAGATTCACTGTTTCTATGACATTGATGATTGTCTTTAACAGATTTTTGCAGGCAGAGAAAGGTGATGACTGATGCCTTTCCAGATACAGAAGTGTCATAAGCAAATAAGTCAGGAAGAAAATTGTAATAAAGTGCTCAGTGGTGATATGATCTCATGCTTTCTAAAGTTGGTGTTCTGCCAGTGGGACATTGTGACTACTTTCTGTGTTCTGTACTGGAAAACATAACTAGTCCTTAAATTGCACTTTTTACTGTTCTGGGAGAGATTTGAGCAGTGAGCTTTTTAGTCACCAGATAAAAAGCAAATAGCTACCCAATATTTCAGATTACATATTTAAATATCATTTTATAATTCAAATTGGATGCGCTCATGAAGATCTAGAGGTTTTTATCTTTGAAATCTGGATTTATCTTAAATTAAAACATATAATATAGATAGATATAGATGATATAGATAGATATAGATATATTTGGCAGATGCACATGTATACTTCCATAAGTATTTGTTCACCAGAGAGCAAAAGCCCAGCCAAAGAAAAGAGGAATGTTCTTACCTACCCCTTTCTTTACTGCCCTCTTTTAAGAATAAAGGGTATTAGCAGAGAAAAGGATTTCTTCACTGTGGGGAAAAGTTTAGCTGTGACCTTTATATAACGAACTGGAGATAACTGAAGATATCTCTTTGAAGAAGGTCAATTGCCAGTTAATTGCTTTATTGTAACAGAATAGGTAAATGCTTGGTGGAATTAGTGAGAGTGACTTTTCAATTCTGAAACAAGGTTGAGTTTTACTGTAATCTCCTCAGTAAAAATAAAACCTATGTCCAGTCAACAGCTAATTCATTAAGTCTTTAGTTTCAAGAATTGTAATATTGAGGAGAGTGAGAAGCTTTCAGGAGATGGACCAGAAAAACCTACTCTTAAATTCACTTGAGATGGTACTATGGAGATCTCTCACAAATGAGTAAGGATGACATTTTTAGGATTGTTAATCTCAGACCAGTAGTCTAGAATGGCATTTGTACTAATCTTGATAAAAAGGAAGCACAATTTATTTAATATATAAATAAGAGACATATGGTAAATCAAGAAACATATGTTTACATCTTACATGATTAAGGAATCCTAATTTGTTACTTTTTTTTTAAACATAAAAGTATAACAAAACTTCCATCTACTCTCTTGTGTGTCATGACTGAAGGCTCTTTAATAGTCAGTAGTTCTGGAAAAATACAGTAAGAGAGAAAAAGGAATAAGAATAAACAGTTTAATATTTATTAGTGTGATGATATATAACTAAAATGAAAACAATTCCCTCAAAGCCACCCTGGACTGAGGGCAGGAGGAAGTGGGCAAATGTGTGGAGTTTGTCAAATAACATTCATTTTCAGGGATCTAAGTTGACTCTTCCTCTCTCCGTTTATAATTGAAGAAGTATGGCAAATTGATCCGATTTTTACAAAGAGAAAGAAAGAAACAGGAACAAAGATTATGTCAAGAGTAAAGTTAATCTGTACAATTTCATACAGATAAAGTTTCCCTTTTTTGAGAAAAAAAAATATTTATTCTGGCAACAGTAATATATTTGAATTTCACTTTTTCAACTAAGCATATTATTATTATAAATATATATACTATACTATATTATAATCTATATTAATTGAGATTATCATAGTGGGAGTATCTTTCAGAAATAAATTTACAATGAAAAGATTATATGATACACTCTCTCTGTCCATAGTGGTTTACAATGTAAGAAAAATAATTCTTTTGGAAAGGTTGCCTAGCAGCCTGCATTTATTTAAAAACCATACTTATCTGAATAAGGAAGTCAGTTTTTTGACTGATAAATAAAACAAAAGTAAAAATACACTCATATCTTCTGAAGCCTGCGTGCCTAGAGCCCGTGCTCTGTGACAAGCTAACACCACAATGAGAATCCTGTGCACCTCAATGAAGAGTAGCACCCGCTCGCTGCTACTAAAGAAAACCCGCACACAACAATAAAGACCCAATGCAGCCAAAAAAAATAAAATTAATTAACTAATTAAATAAGGAAACAAATACCCATTTCCAATTTTCTTGTAGTTACTATCCCCAACACACCTCTCAGATGCCATATAAATATGCAAAAGTGCATCCTTTCTATTATTAGCCTGTCCTACTTTAACATAAGTAAAATTCTCAGCAATTGCAATTCTATAGCACACCAGAATTTTTCCCACTTCACCTAATACCAGAGATGGGTCCGCATGACAATAAGGCAAGTTATCTGGATGACAAGTGATCCAACCACCAACCACAATCTCAGAGCTTGCTTCCCAGGACCGCTTCCTGTACCAAGTGTCTTAGACTCAATTCTCATAGAGTAGACACTAAGTCAAAGATTCAGGTGCAAATGATATATAAGGAAAAGTTACCAGGAGAAACCACTGGGGCCTGGGGAAAACAGAATAGGGAAGGAGAGAAAGCCAAACAACCTTGTAATTTCAGTTGGGTCCCAGACTAAGCCTGATCCTCTGGGGAACCCTGGAGAATAATTTTTACTTCTTGCATCAAGGAAAAGAGCTGTCCAGAGGAGGGGGTTAACGTCCGTCCTAGCACTAAACCTCCCAGCACTTTTATTTCTCATTATAAGAGGTTAAACAGCAATCTAGCATTAGATACAAACTGCTGTCCCACATGTTATTTTCATATAACTCCATATAATAAAAAAAAAATTTCAAAGTTGCATTCAGCTTCCACATCCAGGCGGCAGCAGACTGACCATACATATTTATATTTTCCCTCTCAGATTTCTATTGGTATGACAGTAAAAGAGTGCATGTAACATAAATTTATAATGACATGAAGGTTAAGAGAAAGGTTTATCAATTAAACAGAATTGTGGGTTTTTTTTTACAGTTTTCTGGAATATAGCAAGCTGATAACATTTGTCATGTGATTTATTCTACCAGGTAGAAGTGTGAGAATTCTTCAAGCTTTGACTCCATAGGCAACTTTTAAGGGAATCATTAATCAAGGATACTTCATGGGAAACCTGACTCAATTAGACACATCCCCACTTGGCTACCCTGCCCTAAGGAAAAGGCCATTTGCAAGGCTTTGAATTCAGGCAAAAGAAAAAAAAGAAAGGAAAGGAAAAAGGAAAGGAAAGGAAAAGAAAAGTAAATAAAAGTTTTCTGAATAGATTGCATAATTTGTCTTAGAAGGGCTGGGTTTAAATGTACAGTGGAAATATCTAAGAAAACAAGAGGGATGTGTCTGTAAGTGAATTAAATTCCAAACTTCTAAATCTCGTTTCTAGAGAGTTCATATATATTGTCAAAAGTAGCAGAATCAAGAATTAGAGGTGCAATCACCACAGAAATGCATTTAACTTAATGAAATTTAGCTGTAAGTCATTAGAAGAAAGAGAGGGGGGAAGGACAAAAAGAGAATTTCCCCAAGTAAGATTTTGAGGGAAGACAGAAAATTGCTTCTCTTCCAGTGTCAGTTCCCTTGTGACTTTCTGAGATGAGTACCTCGCTACCATTTGTGAGTCCAGTATTTATAAAGGATGTAGTTTTAATTAAAATAAATGGAATCCAGACACAAGACACCTAGTTTATATGGAGGTTTAAGCATGGAGACCTGTCTTTTCCAAAGCAGAGGGAACAAAAAAGCCATTATGAGATATCTAAGTATTTTAATTATGGTCTCCCAGATGTTAATTACTCTAACATTGTGCAAGAATAATTGTGACTTTATGAAACTTTTATCTAAGATGACTTGACACTTTCCTCAAGCTTCTAACAATACCAATGTCTAAGTATATTGCTTAAGGTACTCTGCAGTGATGGAAATGTTTTATTTCTTGCTGTCCAACTGGATAGCCACTAGACACATATGACTACTGAGAATTTGAAATTTCATTGTTGTGAATGATAAGCTGACTTTTTATTTTATTTTAATTAATGTGAATTTAAATAGCCATATGTAGCTAGTGGCTATTGTGTTGGACAGGGCAGTCTTAGAATATTCTAAGAACTAAACATTTATGTAATAAAAATGACTTCACTTGAGAATTGAAAACAAGAAGGGAAAAGAGACTAATTTTTTCTTTAATATCATTCATGGCTTTTCAAGTTTAAATTTATTACATGTATTTTTTATTATAATAATACTTTATAAATTAAACATGTATTTGCTAAGTGTCTACCATACTAAGCACTTTTCTCACAGTATCTTTCTGACCACCAAAGCAATATGTATGATATATATTGTTACTCCTTTTTAATGTATCAATAAATCCCAGAACATAATAACATTAATCTTAGGAAGACTATATTATATTTAGAGTAGATGGTGCTATCTGACATATGAGAATTATTCAGAAAATGACTGTGAATGAATGAATGCATGAACAATGTATGAATATAAGAATATTTGCATTTGGAGGATAAACTTGTATAAACTTGCATTGCAGTATATAAATACACATTTATCTCCTTTTGATGTATATAACATGCTTTTTAAATTAACCTGTCTCCTCCTTGAGTGGAAAGAAAACAGTTACCTGACCTTGGGGCAGGATAATTAGCCCCTCTTACAGGCATTCTTGGTTAGAAATGGGAATGGGAATACAGAAACTGGAAAGTTGAGATGGGAATACTTTATAAATGTAAAAGGCCTCAAATAATGCCTTAGACACAGGGGAGGTACAGTGGATTGTAATAGATACTATGTTATGGACATTACATAGATATAATATATCTATAGAACATATATAATATAGATAGATATTACATAATATACATAAATACTAGCATGTAATAAAAACATATTTTTCTTCCTTTAATTTAGGATTTGGAACACAATAACATGGTTATTTGGAACATGGACATTTCCTGGTTAGGTGCAATTGGTTAAGAGAAAAAAAAGCCTGTATCTCTCAAGATGTGATCTTGGATTTTCACACTGATATTGTGCTGACATTTTAACCTTTCATTACTGAGCTGTAATTTTAAATATGATTTGTAGCTCTTTGGAATTTCAGTGTATTTTTTCACCTTTGTTTTGAAGAGTCCCCTTTATATTAAATATATCTGTCATAGATATTCTGTCACTGGGTATAATAGCCTCATTATGTTAAAAATGAATCACACTATATTATTTGCTCATATCTCTAACACATCTCACTCCCTTTCTATTTCTCTCTGTTTTTTAGTGATTTTCAAGGCTGACAATTTAGGATAATAAGTTATTTTAGATAAAAGCCTGTTTACTATCATTTTTGAATCAGTGTGATTGAGGATGTCATGGATGACTTTTTCAATATGAAGCAAATTCAATACTTGGTGATATAGAGCTGTGCATTGGTGTCATGCTGGAACTGTGCTGTAACAATGCTCTGTGTGGCTCTGTATCATCATTGATACCTTTGTTCTCTTTCCTGGATATTGCTAATATTTATAGAACTACACTCGATGACAGCAAATTGATCTGGATTGAAATTATTTTTCACACTTTTCTCTGCTTCTGAAAATTATGCTTATTCTTCAAGGCATGACTGTGTGACAACTACCTTTTATTCTCCTAGTATTCTTCTAGTAATATTATCATTATTCATTTCAAGGATTTTGTTATTAAATATAATAATGGTTATTGAAAACAATGACTACTGCATATTAACCATTTAATGCATGTCAGGGTCTATGTTTATGAATTTGATGTGTGTGTGTACATGCAAGTAATTTATATGTTTGTATAAATATACGTTAAAAAAAACCTCATACTGCCCTTTTATAGATGCACCTGTCACATAACAACTGAAAACCACTAATCTATTCCCCATTTCTATAATTTTGACATTTCAGGAATGTTTTATGTATATACTTCATTCTGTATTTATATATTTATATTTTCAAAGTAATACTCTGAGATAGTCTTTGTATTTCAGGTGATAAAACTGATAAAACTCAAGTTTAGAAAAATTAAGTCCCGTGGCCCCACCTACATAGTGCACAATTGCAATTAATTACTTCTATAGATAGTAACAGTAAGTATATTTTAAAGAACACTTTATGAATTGTGAAATGAGAAAATTATTTATGTAAATAATAATTAGTCTAACTTTAGATAGGTTGTCCAGTCACAAAAGCAAAAGCATTGAGAATTACCCTTTGAGCTACCCTCTAAGCTTCACTCTACTTCTTCCCATGACTTACTTTGCTTTACTGCACATGTAATGAGCAGTAAATGTTGCATGTAAGGCTTATTGTCCAGCAGTCCATCTGGAATACTAGACTGCCACATAGCAACTAAGGTCAAAAAAGTCTCCACCTATTTATGACAGTGCAAATGTGGCTGGAATATGTCTAGACTGGAGTCCATTTTGGAATAATCTAGAAAATATCCTCTCAATTTCTTATGGGGAGGATAGACACTTTTAAAAATTTGCTGATAAGAGTTTTCTTTCATAATATTTTTATTATCATTAAATATTTTAATTAAGCTGTTTATTTTGAGATTAATTGTACATTTATATACAGTTGTAAGAAATTATAAACAGAAACTTTGTACACTTTACCTACTTTCCCCCAAGGGTAATACCTTGCAAAAATACAGTTCACTATAAAAACCAGGATATAGAAAATGATATATCAAGACCATCCAGGTCATTCCAAGAATGCCTCATATGTCCCTTTTATAGACATACCCATCTCCCCCACCCTTCACTAACAGAAGCCACTAATTTATTCTCCATTTCCATAATTTTATCATTTCAAAAATGTTATCTAGATGGAGTCATACAGTACAAATCCATCTACTGAGTTTTATATTTCAGTCATTTCATTTTTCTGTTCTAATATTAAAAACTGGTTCTTCATAAAGATTATTTTGAGACTTTCTATTTTTCCATTTGTTTCAATTTTCATGATTGCATGTTGAAGAATTTTTTTATGATGGCTGTTTTAAACTCTAGAGAGTCAAGTTTAAAATCTCAGTCATCTTGATGTTGTCATCTATTGATTTATTTTTTCATATGAATTGTGTTTTTCTGGTTAATTCTGTTTCTCTGGTTCTTTGTACAAGGAATGATTTTTAGTTGGAGTGTGCATGATTTAGATATTATGGTATGAGTCTCTGAATATTACTAAACATTCTGTTTGAGTTGGCTTTCACTGACAGTACTGCAGCAGGGAAGGGTGTGAGGACAATTAGTTATTGCCATATGAGGGTAGTGACCACATTCCTCACTTGGCCTCTGTTAACATCCAGGGGCAGGGGTTCCTCTTTATTAACGGGTAGGTGTGGGTGTTCTTTCTCTCCTCTAGGAGCCTATCTCTCTCTTCTTCTCTCTATCTCTATCTCTACCAAACAATGTCTTTCTTTGTGCATTTTAGCCACAGTTGTAGATTCACTTTTCCAACTGACTTCCTTTTAAAGGCCCTAGAGAATTTTTGATGATGGCCATTCTGATTGGTGTGAGGAGATACATCATTGTAGTTTTGATTTGCATTGTTCTCATGATTAGTGATGTTGAGCATCTTTTCATGTGTTTGTTGGCAATCTGTATATCTTCTTTGGAGCGATGTCTATTTAGGTCGTCTGCCCATTTTTGGATTGGGTTGTTTGTTTTTCTGATATTGAGCTGCATCAGCTGCTTGTAAATTTTGGAGATTAATCCTTTGTCAGTTGCTACATTTGCAAATATTTTCTCCCATTCTGAGTGTTGTCTTATGTCTTATTTATGGATTCCTTTACTGTGCAAACGCTTTTAAGTTTCACTAAGTCCCATTGTTTATTTTTGTTTTTGTTTCCATTTCTCTAGAAGATGGGTCAAAAAGGATCTTGCTGTGATTTATGTCATAGAGTGTTTTGCCTATGTTTTCCTCTAAGAGTTTTATACTGTCTGATATTACATTTAGGTCTTTAATCCATTTTGAGTTTATTTTTGTTTATGGTGTTAGGGAGTGTTCTAATTTTATTCTTTTACATGTAGTCCAGTTTTCCCAACACCACTTATTGAAGAGGGTGTTTTTTCTCAATTGTATATTCTTTAGTCCTTTATCAAAGATAAGGTGACCATATATGCGTGGGTTTAACTCTGGGCTTTCTATCCTGTTCCACTGAACATTTTCTGACTTACTTCATTCGGTATAACAGACTCTATGCCCATCCACCTCATGGCAAATAACTAATTTTCATTTCTTTTTATGGCTGAGTAATATTCCATTGTATATATGGCACATCTTCTTTATTCATTCATCTTTCGATGGACACTTAGGTTGCTTCCATGTCCTGACTATGGTAAATACAGCTGCAATGAGCTTTGTGGTACATGACTCTTTGAATTATGGTTTTCTCAGGGTATATGCCCAGTAGTGGGATTGCTGTGTCTATGGTAGTTCTATTTTTAGTATTTTGAGGAACCTCCATATTGTTCTCCATAGTGGCTGTATCAATCTACATTCCCATTAACAGTGCAAGAGGGTTCCCTTTTCTCCACACCTCTGTCATACAGAGTAAAGTAAGTCAGAAAGAGAAAAACAAATACTGGAAGCTAACACAGATATATGGAATCTTAAAAAAAAAAGATTCTGAAGAATCTAGGGGCAGGACAGGAATAAAGATGCAGACATAGAGAATGGACTTGAGAACAAGGGAAAGGGGAATGATAAGCTGGAACTAAGTGAGAGAGTGGCATGAATATATATACACTACCAAATGTACAATAGATAGCTGGTGGGAAGCAGCCATATAACACAGGGAGATCAGCTTGGTACTTTGTGTTCACCTCGAGGGGTGGGATAGGGAGTGTGGGAGGGAGACGCAAGAGGGAGAATATATGGGTATATATGTATCTGTATAGCTGAGTCACTTTGTTATAAAGCAGGAACTAACACACCTTTGTAAAGCAATTATACTCCAATAAAGATGTTAAAAAATAAATAAATAAGTAAATATATACATATATATATGTATGTATATATATATATATATATATATATATATATATATATATATATATATATATATATGCCATAGAGATATCTTAAGTATGTTTGAGGAATCTCATCCAATTTCAAACACAATCCTCATTGTATGCTGCTTATTGAGGGCAATATTATTAATCTTCTTGCTCCAAGATTTGATAATTTAGTAACTTCTGGGTGTAACTGATAGGAAAAGATGAACTGTCTCTTTACACTTGTCCACTGTCATAGAGAAGATTTCTGCTTAAATATTTCTAATATGCTGTTCATAACTTATAGATAAATCTTGCACTAAAGATTTATCTATAAGTAATCAAATCTTTATCTTTACTGGAGATGAAGGTAGTTTGAGATTTATCTTTTCAAGTTAGTTTATTTTAATACATAGTAAGCTAGTAGGGAATCTGGCATTTTTAGTTTGTTTTCCCAACTTTGTAATATTTCACAAGCTTTTAAAAATAATCATTTAAAATTGCATTTATGAACATTTCTGTGTTAGAGCTATTTGGAAATAAGTAGAAATTAGAGCCTTGAAAAATATTATGAAATTGTTTCCTCCATTTTCCAATTGCATTTTTAAATTTCTGATTTTAGCTATTTCAATCCAAAGTGATAATAAAAGAATGTTTCATTCCTCATGATCAGATGGTGGAATGGGTGATTCTGTCTAGTCAAAAAACAAAAAGACATGAAAAATGTTCAGGATGTCATGGAGTTTTCAAATGAGCTGCTCAGCTGAGCACTGTGTTCTGCCTCTGGCTGGTGTGGGGGAGTATGTGTCTGTGCCTCTCAAGTTTCTGACAGAGATTCTGATATTCACAAGTTCTATAACCCAATCAAGGCAAGACTCACTTCTCTCAACTGTCATCACCCTGAAATTATCAGACATATGGTCCCGTTTTAGCAACCCTCCAAGCTGTCTGTCAATCTAAATCATTTGCTAGGACAGTTGAATGTAAGCAGTTGGTGATTCTTGTCTAATTTTCATTCAGCATTTTATCTGTCCCTTTTTGTAAATGACTCCACCTGTGGCCATTATTCTAAAAATTAAATGTAGATGTTCTGTGAAAAAATCCCTAACATATTTCAGATCACCTAGCTTTCATTAATGTATCCTAAATGTACCGATGCTAGAAACTTTTACAATTATATGCCTCATTTGGCCTTAAAATGGTATATTTCACACACACAAAAGAACAATAGAATAAAACAGCTGCTGTGAAGCTCTGTTAAATGATCTAATTGCAAGCGAGCAACCCCAAAAACACTGTTGTCATGAATGGAAGCTCAATTTCAAAAGATATTTTGTTGATATACATTGATTAAAGAAAAAAGGAATGAAGAGATGACCTGAAACATCAAGGAACCTCCTTCTCCCACTATCACCTATACACACATGCACACATGCACACCACTCACACACAGGCATTCAACTCTAATATTTTATAGTCTCATGTCCTATAATTAGTATGGCTTGTTATGGAAGAAGCTTTATCTATCAATAGTTTTTAAATTATTTTGCTATAAGTCTTATTCTAGATTACTTATCTGATTATACATCATAGAATCATAATGAAACATTCTTCAGCAGCTTAAACATGACCAAATTTTTTTTCTGTATCACTTCTCATTCAGAGTGAGACTATTCTTTTCACTTGAATCTGGTCTGTGCTTTTACTTTGACCAAAAGAATTTGATGGAAGTAATGGGTACATTATGGGATTTGGCCACAAGAGGTTTTGATTCTTCTACCTTCTTCTAACTGCTCAGAAGCCTGTTTTGAAACTGCAATATGAAGAGGTTGATACTGCTACTAACTAGAGTAAGAAAGCAACATGAAGGAGAAGTGAAGGACCCCAGTTAACAAGCAGTACTATCTAGCAGACAAGAGCGAGACCTTCTTGGACGTCTGATCTTTCAGGTAAATGCAACCACATGAGTGAAGCCTGAGAAAACAGTACAGGAAAAATACAACCAACCCATAGGATAAAGAGGAAAAAAAAAAACAGACTATTGTTGTATTAAACAAAAGGCTTTTGAGGTGGTTAACTGTGTAGCAATAGTCAGATAATCCAAATGTAGACATTAAAACACAATATGGGAAATAATGCTTTGCTAATTTTCAAAGAATTTATGGCTTAATAACAAATTCTGAGTGGAATCAAGGTAAAAATCTATTTCTTATATTTATTCCTGAGACAATGATTTGGTTCAGTGTTATGAGTAGATATCTGAAATAACATTTCTGACTTTACAAAAGTTATATTTTAAACTTTTGCTGTGCAAGAAAGTATAGAGGATTCAAAATGTGAAAACTTGGATTACAGTACTAATTCTGTCATTTACAAATGTGTGAAGATAATGACTGGCATGTATTTTTCAGTTATTTGTTAATCTATGAGATAATATATGAAAATATATTTGGGAAATATTCTTAAATTATCTCATAGAGAAGATAAAGCAAATAAATATGGAAGTATGTAGATGTAAATATATTTAAATAAATGTGTATATATATATATATTTTGCTTGGGGTTGGGGCAATACTACTATTCACTAGTATAAAGGTCTTATTTTCTGAAAATAAGGGAGAGTCTCACTTCACTGTCCCTTTAGAATAAGGTATAACTATATAATTTGTCCTAGTCAATGAAATAAGAGTTTATACCACTTCCAGTTGGAAATGTTAAACAGGTTATGTGGTTTTCCATCTTTCTTTCTTCTTTGTCATTCTGGGACTTTCCAGTTGCTTACATCTAAGTTCTGAGCATATGAAACTACATTTTCTTCTGGCCAGCATTGGACATGTAGGATGAGTAAAAAATAAACCTTGTTACTTTAGGTCACTGGATTTTGGAGTTATGTCCGCTGACTAGGTTATCTTCCTCACCCAGTGTCACTGATACACTGTGGAAATGCATATAAATTTGCGTAATTGGATATAACTTAATTCACTCAGAGCAACACTTCTATGTGGTTTGGATCCAACTTTGATTTTATGATAAAATAGTGCCATTTGTTTCAATTTAAATGCATAACCACAGAGCTAAATAAAATGTAACATTTCATTTATCCAACTCAGTGTTACTTTACATTTTATAGTGAAGAAATTATGTTTATTATTTTAGTATACTTCCCAGTATTTCATATCTAGTATGATATTCTACTAGCATTATTAATTCCTTTTTTACCTTTGTTAGATAAATAAGACACAGATTTCTTTTTATGACTAGCTATATCAACATGATTATGGCCCATAAATTCCACTAAATTTAGAAACATTCCAGCATTTGGACTTAAATAAATTCTTCTGATTTTCTAAGGTGTAAATTACTTTTTGTACAAAACATAGCACCCTCTAAAATAACTCACCAGGTATTTTGCCATTTTTATTTCTCTTGCACTATCAACCTCTGCAAAGCATCATCTATTAAGATATATTTGAACATTAAAAAAAAACACTTCTGCTTTAGAAAAACATCATAATGAAAATTGTATTTTTTTGTGGTCACAGGTTCTTTTTAATTCCTTCCAGTCTTTGAAAACTTATTTTGAATTGCAAATATTTGACATTGTTGTATTATTACTAAAAAAAAAAAAGATACCTGGAAAATATATAAAATAAACATGATGCTTTCAAATAAATGAATCAATCATGATGAATTAACTTACCACTAGAACTTATTAAAAACAATTTTTGAAAAATTTTGCCTGCCATGTGAAATAGATTTTCTAAAATCTGCGTCTTCTCTTTGATTGGTTCCATGGTCTTCTAAAATCACTTTTACTTTATGAAAAATTATGTCCATGGAGTAGGATTATTAAAATTTATTTCAAATGGCATCTTCTTATTTTCATACTTACACTCATATTTTCACCAGTGTCTGAAATTTTTAACATTACACTTTCTTTTTTTTTCTCATGATTTGAAGAAGATTAACTAGTTAGCTCATCAATGTTAGAAACTCAAGACTCCATAGTTTTCCATTTTCAAGCATAATTGAAAATTATGGAGTCCTGTCATACTGTATTTTTATAACCAAACTTGTAACATGCTCTATAATTTTAACCCATTTCTACACAAAATTTCCTAAGCATTACACCACTTGACTTTTTAGGTGTCTTACTTTTCTAAAAAAAATTTTTTTGTGCATTTAAAATATACTTATTTTAAGTCAATACAATATTTAATTAGAGTAGATACAATAGGTAACAAATATATACATAACTTTTATTATTTAACTTAACATAAATTATATTTAATAATTAAGTGTTGTACATAAAATTTGTACATATATATATAATTTCTGTTTTTAAATCAGTAGTTACACACAACATAAAATTAAGCCCAAATTCCCAGACAAATTTTGTGAAAGAAGTAAAAGCAGTGAACTATATTTCAAATTGTTATTGCTAATAGAATATTTTCTTTAATAGTTTCTCTTTTGTGACTATGGATTTAGAAGAAATGTACTGAATTTTGTAAAACAGCCTTGTATTTTGCATCTATTTTGAACTCTCTTGTGAGTTTTAATATTATATGATTATTGATCTTTTCCTAGAATCATCTAAGAAAAAATCTATCTTCTAATAATTACACTTCTTATGCCTTTTTGTTTTATGGTGCTTGCCAAAATTTCCAAAATTATGTTAAACAATATTTGTTATATTTATATAGTTTTCTTCAAAAGAAATAGAAAACTCACTGTTTATACAAGTTTATATACAATGTGACATAAGGCAATAATTAAATGTATTACTGAAGTCTTTATAGTTGATTAGGCCATGTGATTATACTTCAAAAATGTAATGTATATTTTCTCCAATAGATATGAACATTTAGTTTTTCTTAATAGGAAGAGCCAGTCAGCTACAAAAGCAGGCAACAACTAATTAAAAAGCTTCAAATGCTTGTTTTCTAGCATTTTATGATTCCATAGTCACCCAAAACTCTAAAATAGAGTTTCTTTCTAATGTTGAAGTAACTTTTATAGTGGCAGATTTCCCATCAACATTTTCTCTTTAATTTGGTCTCATTTACTAATACTTGATGTTGCTGGTTTTTGGCTTCCCTCCTGGAACAATTCATTATCAGAATATGGAAATGCTTAGCTTTTTCTAGGATACTTCAATTTCTTCACAGTATTTATCTATGTCTGTCTTTATAACAGGGCCTCCTTGAACAGGTGATTTATTTTGAATGTGTGTGATTTATCCTTGAAAAATGACTGCTACAAATCGTTTAATAATCAACATTTACCACTTCTTCATCCCTTTGAAATTATAGGAATGTTCCATTTATCTATTACTTCTTAACAAGCCACATAAATCTTAGTCCCTTAAGCAACAACTATATATATATATATAGTAACTATATATAACTAACTATAACTAACTAACTAACTAAAACTATATATATATATACACACACACACACACATATATATATACACACACACACATATATATATATATATATATATACATATATATATATATATATATATATATATATATATATATATATATATAGTGAATATGCAAGTTGAACAAAGCTCAGTGGTGACATGCCATCTCTGGTCCATTTGGCATCAGCTGAGTTGGCCCAAAGGCTGAGGGTTAGTGTCAGCTAAATTCTAGCTTACTCCCATGTGTAGTAGTTGATACTGGCTATCATTGAATGTTTAGCCAGGAATGTCAGCTAGACACATGACCTATTTATATTTCCTGGACTTCCTTACAAGATGGTAAATTAAGTTACAGCGTGGGTATTCCAAGAGATAGAGAGCTGTATTACATCTTTATTACATTTTTTAACCTAACATCAGAATCACATAAAATCAATACAACCATATTTTTTTTTCAGATGCTTGTCATTAAAGCTAGTCCACATCCAAAGGAAAAATAATCAGTTTACAATTTTGATGAAGTATCAGAGATTTTGTGGATATGTTTTTAAAACCACCAGAGTGGATATCTGCTGGGGATTTCATTGATATACTATCTATAAATCTTGAACATTTTATCAAAGAGGCTTTTTTCTTTGTTTTATCTTGTTTTTTGACTTCCCACATCCTTATAGCAGGTCCTTGTATGTAATCATTTTTTCAACCTGGTCAAATTAACACTGTCACAGATTCCTTTCTTTTGTAGAATTTATAAGATATGTTTATCTTGTTTCCATTTCTTGCTAGTTTCCATATTTATTTTCATTTATGTTGATAAATTTTGGCTTAATTTTGGTGATACATAAACAAAGATATGAGCTTGTGATGCAGCAATGTTTTGGAAAAATTGTAAGTGTCCTCACTTACACTTGATTCTTCATTTTAGAAAAGCTTAATACCTCAATACCTTTGGGTATTTTCTTTTGGTTAATTTCCCACTCTTATGCAGTATTGTTCTAAGTATTATTTTAGAAAAGAATATATCACTCATGAAGAGTATGAATGTGTTCATATATGAGAGTACCATTCTGTTACCATCACCCATGCACAATGGAGTAATTTGGTATAGAATTTGTTGGTTGTACTTTTTTTTCTGAAAATTTTGGCATTTCCATGTAACACTTTAAATCACGCTGGGGAACCTGAGTTCTGACCTTCTTTCCAAGTAATATCTTTAACTTATTCTTTTTTATATGAATTTTATTTTGCATTCCCTATGTAATTATATAATTATTCAAAAAATATTTTACCCAAAATTCAACAAAAACCTTTGATTTTTATCCTGTAGTATATTTGTAACTTTGGGAGTATTTGTATTATACATTTGAATATTTTCTATATCTCTTATCCTATTCTTTGATTTAAAAATAATTAGAGTATTGTTGATTTACAATGTTGTGTTATTTTCTGCTGTACAGCAAAGTGAATCAATGATACATATACATATGTCCACCCTTTTTAAATTATTTTCCCATATAGGACATTACAGAGTATTGAGTAGAGTTCCCTGCACTATAGAGTAGGTCCATATTAGATACTGATTTTATATATAGTAGTGTGTATATGTCAGTTCCAATCTTCCAATTTATCCCTCCTTCCTTTTTACTCCCTATTAACCAGATTGTTTTCTACATCTGAAATTCTATTTCTGTTTTGTAAATAAGTTCATTTGTACCATTTTTTTTTACATTCCACATATATATGATATTTGTCTTTTTCTGTCTGACTTCACTCAGTATGACAATTTCTACGTCCATCCATGTTGCTGCAAATGGCATTATTTCATTCTTTTTTATGACTGAGTAATACTCCATTGTATATATGTACCACATTTTCATTATTGATTCATCTGTCAATGGACATTTAGGTTGCTTCCATGTCTTGGCTATTGTAAATATTGCTGCAATGAACATTGGGATGCATGTATTTTTTTCAAATTATGGTTTTCTCCTGGTATATGCCCAGGAGAGTGTTATTGCTGAAATATACAGTAGCTTTATTTTTACTTAGTTACAGAACTTCCATACTGTTCTGAAGCATGACTGTACCTATTTGCATTCCCACCAACATTGTAGAAGTGTTCTCTTTTCTCCACAACCTCTTTGGCATTTATTATTTGTAGATTTTTTGATGATGCCCATTCTGACCAGTGTGAGGTGATGCCTCATTATAGTTTTGATTTGCATTTCTCTAATAGTTAATGATGTTGAGCATCTTTTCATGTGCTCCTTGGCCATCTGTGTGTCTTCTTTAGAGTAATGTCTATTTAGATGTTCTACCCATTTTTTGACTGGTTGTTTGTTTGTTTGTTTGTTTTGGTTATTAAGCTGCATAAGCTGATTGTACACTTTGGAGATTAATCCTTTGTCAGTCACTTCATTTGCAAATGTTTTCTCCCATTCTGAGAGTTGTTTTCTTGTTTTGTTTGTGGTTTCCTTTGCTGTGTAAAAGCTTGTAAATTTAATTAGATCCCATTTTTTTTTCATTTTGGATTCTATTTTCATTACTCTAGGAGGTGGATCAAAAAAGATCTTGCTGCAATTTATGACAGAGTGTTCTGCCTATGTTTTCCTGTAAGAGTTTTATATTATCTGGGCTTACATTTAGGTCTTTAATACATTTTCAGTTTATTTTTGTGTATGGTGTTAAAGAGTGTTCTAATTTCATTCAGTTACATGTAGTTGTACAGATTTCCCATTACCAATTATTGAAGAGACTGTCCTTGTTCCATTGTATATCTTACCTCCTTTGTCATCGATTAGTTGACCATAGTTGCATGGGTTTATCTCTGGACTTTCTATCTTATTCCATTGATCTATTTTTTTCTGTTTTGATACCAGTATCATACTGTTTGGATCACTGTAGCTTTGTAGTATAGTCTCAAGTCAGGGGGCCTGATTCCTCCAGCATCATTTTTCTTTCTCAAGATTACTTTGGCTATTTGCAGTCTTTTGTGTTTCCATACAAATTGTAGAAATTTTTGTTCTAATTCTGTGAAAAATGCCATTGGTAATTTGATAAGGATTGCATTGAATTTGTGGATTGCCTTGGGCAGTATAGTCATTTTGTTAATATTGATTCTCCTAATCCAAGAACATGCTATATGTCTCCATCTGTTTATGTCATCTTTTCTTTCTTTCATCAGTGTCTTATAGTTTTCTGAGTACAGTTCTTTTGCCTCCTTGGATAGGTTTATTCATAGGTATGTTATTCTTTTTGATGTGATGGTAAATGGGATTGTTTCCTTAATTTCTATTTCTGATCTTTCATTGTTAGTGTATAGGAATGCAAGTGATTTCTGTGTATTAATTTTGTATCCTGCAACTTTACCAAATTCACTGATAGGATCTGGTAGTATTCTGGTAACATTTTTAGGATTTTCTATATATAGTATCATGTTATCTGCAAACTGATGATTTTACTTCTTCTTTTCCAACTTGGATTCCTTTTATTTCTTTTTCTTCTTTGAGTGTCATGGCTAGGGCTTCCCAAACTATGTTTAATAAAAGTGGTCAGGGTGGATATCCTTTTCTTGTTCATGATCTCAGAGGAAATGCTTTCAGTTTTTCACTGATGCAAATGATGCTTGCTGTGGGTTTGACCTACATTTATTGATTTGCATATATTGAACAGTCCTTGCATCCTTGGAATAAATCCCAGTTGAGCATGGTGTTGATCTTTTTAATGAATTGCAGGACTTGTTTTGCTGATATATTTTTGAGGATTTTTGTCTATGTTCATCAGTAATATTGACCTTTAATTTTCTTTTTCTGTGATATCTTTGTCTGGTTTTGGTATCAGGGTGATGGTGACCGCATAGAATGAGCTTAGGAGTGTTTCTTGCTCTGCAATTTTTTGGAAGAGTTTCAGAAGGATAGGTGTTAACTCTTCTCTAAATGTTTGATAGAGTTCACATGTGAAGCCATCTTTTCCTGAACTTTTGTTTTTTGGAAGTTTTTAAATCAGTTTCAATTTCATTACTGGTGATTAGTCTATTCATATTCTTCCTTTCTTCCTGGTTCAGTCTTGGACAGTTGGTTGGGTTGTTTATGAGACTTTTCTTGTTTCCTGTGGTGAGATTGTATTGTTTTAAACTTCCCTCTTAGAACTGCTTTTGCTGTGTCCCATAGGTTTTGGATAATTGTATTTTCATTGTCCTTTGCCTCTAGGTATTTTTTGATTTCTTGCTTTGACTTCTTCAGTGATTCATTGGTTATTTAGTAACATATTGTTTGGCCTTCATGTGTTTGTGTTTTTTACCATTTTTTTCCTCTAACTGATTTCTAATCTCATAGCATTGTGGTCAGAAAAGATGCTTGATATGATGTCAATGTTCTTAAATTTACTAAGGCTTGATTTGTGGCCCAAGATATGATCTGCACTGGAGAATGTTCCACATGCACATGAGAAGAAAATTTATTCTGCTGCTTTTGGATGGAATGTTCTATAAATATCAATTAAATCTATCTGATCTAATGTGTCATTTTGGGCTTGTGTTTTCTTATTGATTTTCTATCTGGATGATCTGTCAATTGGTGGAAGTGGGATGTTAAAGTCACCCACTATTATTGTGTTACTGTCAACTTCCCGTTTTATGGCTGTTAGCATTTAGGTTATATATTGAGGTGCTCCTATATTGGGTACATATGTATTGTATTTAAAATTGTTATATTTCTTAGGATTTGTCCCTTGATCACTATGTAATGTCCTTCCTCTCTTGTATCAGTCTTTATTTTAAAGTGTATTTTGTCTCATATGAGTATTGCTACTCCAGCTTTCTTTTGGTTTCCATTTGCATGGAATACCTTTTTCCATCCCCTCACTTTCAGTCTGTATGTATCCTTAGGTCTGAAGTGGGTATCTTGTAGACAGCATATATACAGGTCTTGTTTTTGTATCCATTCAGCCTGTCTGTGTCTTTTGGTTGGAACAGTTAATCCATTTACAATTAAGGTAGTTATCAATATGTATGTTCCTACCGACATTTTCTTAATTGTTTCAGATTTGGTTTGCTAGGTCTTTTTTCTTCTCTTTCTCTTTTGTTCTCTTCTCTTGTGATTTGATGACTAACTTTAGTGTTGTGTTTGGGTTGCTTTTTCTTTTTTTGTGTGTGTATCTATTGTAGGTTTCAGTTTGTGGTTACCATGAGGTTTTGATGTAGAAGTATATATATATATAAATGTTGTTTTAAATTTCTGGTCTTCTAATTTCAAATGCATTTCCAATATCCCACATTTGCACTCTCCTCACAGTTGCTGGTTTTGATATCATATTTGTGTGGATGATTTCCTACCTTTATGTATGTTTGCCTTTACTGGTGAGCTTTTCCATTTGTAATTCTGTTTCTAGTCATGGCTCTTTCTTTTCCACTTAGAGAAGTTCCTTTAGCACTTGTTGCTTAGCTGGTCTGGTGGTGCTGATTTCTCTTAGCTTTCATGTGTCTGTAAAGCTTTTGATTTCTCTGAATGAGAACCTTGCTGGGTAGAGTATTTTTGGTTGTAGTTTCTTCCCTTTCATCACTTTAGATATATAATACCAATCCCTTCTGGCCTGCAGAGTTTCTGCTGAGAAATTAGCTGATAACTTTATGAGAGTTCCTTTATATATTATTTGTTACTTTTCCCTTGTTGTTCTTAATATTTTTTTATTTGTCTTTAATTTATGTCATTTTGATTACTATGTGTCTTGACATGTTCCTCCTTAGATTTTTCCTGCCTGGGATTTTCTTCACTTCCTGGACTTGGGTGACTATTTCCTTTCTCATATTGAGGAAGTTTTCAGCTATTATTTCTAATATTTTCTCAAGTCCTTTCTTTCTCTCTTCTCCTCCTGGGAGCCCTCTACTGTGAATGTTTGTGTGTTTGACATTGCCCAAGAGGTCTCTTAGACTGTCTTCATTTATTTTCATTCTTTTATCTTTATTCTGTTCTTTGGCAGTGATTTATACCATTTTGTCTTCCAGGTCACTTATTTGTTCTTGGGCCTCAGTTATTCTGGCATTGATTCCTTCTATTTTTTTTTTTTCATTTTAGTTATTTTATTGTTCATTTCCATTTGCTTGTTCTTTAATTCTTCTAAGTCTTTGTTAAATATTTCTTGCACCTTATCAATCCTTGCCTCCATTTTGTTTCTGAGTTCTTGGATCATCTTCTCTATCATTATTCTGAATCCTTTTTATGGCAGGTTGCATATCTCCACTTCACTTAATTGTTTTTCTGCTGTTTTATCTTGTTTCTTTATGTGAGACTTATTCCTCTGCCATCTCATTTTGTCTAAATTTCTGTGATTGTGGTTTCCATTCTGCAGGCTTGTAGTTCTTCTTGTTTATGCCATCTGCCCTGGTGGATGAGGCTGTCTAAAAGGCTTGTGCAGTCTTTCTTATGGGAGGAATTCCACTGGTGGATGGAGCTGGGTCTTGTTCCTTTGATGGGAAGGGCCATGCTCAGGAAAATTTTAAGCAGCCTGTCTGCTGATGTTGTGCGACTGTGTTCCACCCTGTTGGTTGTTTGGCCTGACACTTCCCAGTACTGGAGGCCACAGGCTGTTGGATGGGGCTAGTTGTGGCGTCTGGGAGGGCTCACACCAACAAGTACTTCCCAGAACTACTACTGCCAGTGTCTGTCCCTGACGTGAGCCACAGCCACCTCCCACCTCCACTGAGGATCCTCCAATAATAACAGGTATGTCTGGCCCTGTCTCTTATAGGGGTAACTGCTTTTTTTCCCCCAGAGTTCTGGTGGCCACAAGACATTGTGTACACTCTGCAAGACTGGAGTCTCTGTTTCCCCCAGTTCCATGGATTTCCTGTGATGAAACCCCACTACCATTCAAAGCCAGATTTTCTGGGGTCTTCTCCTCCTGTTGCTGGACCTGCAGGCTGAGAAACCTGATGTGGGGCTCAGGACTTTCACTCCTGTGGGAGGGCTTCTGTGGTACAATTGCTCTCCAGTCCATGGGTCACCAACCTTCTGGGTATAGGATGTGATCTTATTGAGATTTCACCCCTCCTCCCATTTCGTTGTGGCTTCTTTGTCTTTGAGTGTAAGGTATCTTTTTTGGTAGGTCCCGTGTTTTTCTGTTGATGGTTGTTCAGCAGTTAGTTGTGATTTTGGTGTTTCCCTAAGGGTGAGCCCATGTCTTTCTACTCCACCATCTTGAACTCAAGATCTCCCTGGTTCTGTTTCTGAGCTGTGTTTCTGATCCTTGGTGAGGGGTAGGCCAGATTGGAGCACTGCCACTGGAAGAAAAGCCACTGAGTTTTCCTCCTTTGGAGATGTTCACCTGTGAGTGCACTCTGTTGTGTCATTTTTCACTCATTGTACTGGCTCACCAATTACACTGTTGTTGGAACAGCTCTCAGCCCCACCCTAACTGTAGGTATGTTGGTAATTGGTCCTAGTGTCTTTCAGACATTGTTTTCACTATGCCACCAGCACAGATCCACCAAATTCAGGTCCCAGGACTTCAGTGATCATGTACCTGGACCTGCTGTGTGAGCCATGGAAGCAGCTCAGATTCTGACCTGGGTACATCCCTGCATGTGCATAACCACAAAGTCCACAGCTGCTAAAGCTAGACCTATCTCAACTACAAGAGCACTCATCCATTTAGACGTCCCCCATGCCTCGATCTTACAAAACCCTCAGCAGGTGTGTGAATCTACAGTTCCCACAGTCATGAGGAGAAATTTCAGTCTTCTTCTTCAGTTGCATGGCACTTAGGGCTCAGCTGTGGTTTGAGCCCCACCTCTGTGTCTGTTCTTCCTACCAGCATCTTTCCAAACATGCCTGCCCAGGTGGGAGGGGGTGGAGGTAGTGATGGGCATGGAACAAAAGCCTACCAGGGCTGGTGGGGCTGGAGGAGGCTTTGGCAGGAAGGGCACATTAGGCTGCTCAGGCAGGTAACCCTCCTAGTATCTGTGGAGGCAGGGACCAGTGTATGGGGAAGGGGATGCAATGACAGCCCCACCCCTTGTGTGCCACTCAACAATAGTGCCCTGCTTCTATGGCAGCATGGGCTTCTTTCACAAACTTTCCCAGTTGTGGAGTTCCTTACTCCCATCCCTTCAGGCTGTCTATTTGCAGCCAGCAATTGTCCCTTACCTGGGTCTTCTCTCCAAATCCCATGTTCTAGCACCCAGCACCTGTTCACACTAGCAGACACACAACTCAGGCTGGGGCACTCAGAGCTGTGGTCTGGGTCATCAATGTAGGTCTTACTCTGTGCTGCCTGTCACAAATCACTTGCTGCTCTCTCCTATGAGCCCCCGAAGATCCCTCTCTGTCCCAGTTGATCATCCCACCAGTAAGGGAGTTTTCCTGAGTGTGGGAACTTCTCTTCTCCTTCAGCTCCCCACCAGGGGTGCAGGTCCTGTCCCGTTGCCTCTTTTCTTTTTTTTTTCTTTATTTCATCCCACTCAGTTGCACAGGGATTCTTATTGTCCTTTTAGGTGTTTGAGGTCGTCTGCTAGTGTTCAGCAGGTACTCTATGGAACTGTTCCATTTGTAGATGTATTCTTGATGTACTTGTGGGGAGAGGTGAACTCCTCATCCTCCTATTCTGCTATCTTCTGTTTTCCTATTTTTCTGGGCTTGTCACTAACTATTATATCTTCCAGGTATTTCAGTAACTTGTGTATCTGGATATGTCAGTAACTTGTGTATTTATATTGTGTGGTCTCTTTAGACATAGATGTTTTTATATATGTTTATATTCTCTTTACTTGGTTGTAAGCATTCTTAATATTCTCTATTACAGATCTTCAAAAACATGCTTATTTCTTATATGAAAAGCAGTATGGCATAAAGGTTTGTAGTAAATATTTTCTACTTGCTTCTTCAGACCCACTCTTGATTTAAGTGTTTGTGCTGCAGACAGCAAATTTTATCACTTGGTTCCTTTGTTTTGTGGGTTTCATTTGAATTTAGAGAGGGCATTTATAGTCAGTTCTGCTAAAATGTAATATGTGTGTTTCTAATTTCTAATATTCCATGTAAAATTATGCAGTTAAAAGAACAGGGCTAATGGAAAAAATTGATTTGGGTGGTTTAACACTCAAAATCTTACCACTGATACATTAAGAAATTAAGATATAAACTAATGATAATGGTTGCACAGTATTTTACTGTTAATAAGTGTATAAATGGTACAATAAATATGGTTATTTCTCTTGAAAGGGACTCACACTTTGCTTCTGGATGTGGACATGAAAGAGTTGCACATTAGGAATTATTGTGAAGTTGGGGAAGGAGAGTTACATGACATGGGAGAGAAAGTTGTAATACCAGATTCAAATAACATGGCTCATATCACACACAGTGAATGAAGTACAGTCAGCCCTCTGTATCTATGGGTTCTATATCCACAGATTTTTTTCAACCACTAATCAAAAATATTTTTGAAAATTTCCTGAAAGCAAAACTTGATTTTTTCTTTGCACTGGCAACTATTTACATAGCATTTACAATTTATTAGGTATAATCAGTAATCTAGAGATGATTTAAAGTATTGTGATGGATGTTCATAGGTTTGATGCAAATATTATATTATTTTATATAAAGTACTTGAATTTTGGTATCCGTAGGGGATACTGGAACCAATCCCCTGTGTATTCTGATGGGCAACTGTAGCTAGTAGACACTTGAAATATATGTATATCTTTGTTTGTGTATCCCCACACTGCTCTGCTCACTAGGTTTTCTTGTGAATAACAGGAAATTATAAACACACAAATAAAGAAACATTAAATGTTTCTTACAAATAAGCAAAACCAAATTTTTTCTACACAAATCTTCTCTAGTATATCAATTGTATTGGAACAAATTCCCATTTTTGAAGCAAGTATGGTATTTAACTGGTTCTTTCCTTGTGTTATTATAGGCTGCAAATTCTCTGTTCTTCTACTGAGGGCCACAGATCTTTCAAGGAAACCTTCTCCTTCCTACCATTATAGAGTGCGTTAAAGCTTCTTCTGAGTTCCAGGCATCTCTTGTCTCTTGATCCTTCTGGCATGGAGGGATGATGTGTCACAATCATCTTTTGTTAGTTCTCCTTAGTCCTTCCATTATATATTTAATCAGTTTCTTCATAAACCTTTACAATTAACACATTCAATTGTGCCATCTGTTTCCAAAATCCATACTTATTAATACAGATGAAATTCAGACCTTAGGTAGCTCTGGTTTTAATATTGGCTTATTCAATACCCAGTTGTATACCTGGGAAAATTAGTCATTCTGAAATTTCATTTCCTCATCTATATGATGGAAATTATGGTAGAACTTACCTCATAAGATTGTGTAAAGATTTAAAAGAGATAAATACATGTGAAGTGTTTAATGTAGCGCCTAGAATGTATCAAGAATTTTCAATACTATACAGCATACTTTCTTTACACAATCTAATTCAGTCTAAATACACATACATCCAACACTACTGTTTACAAGAACATTTATCTTAGTTTTGGAAGCAGTTTCACATTATGCTGCTAATGGACACTATTTCTTCTTCTTTCATTATTGCTTAAGGATGCCTTTAACTGTACTTTGATCTTGAATTGTACTTTGATTTTCACAGTGAAATGTGTCATCATTGACTGTGTCCAGAAGTCATAAATTTGACAATCATCACTGAGGACATATCCAAAATTACAAATGCTGTCAATTCTATTTCCTTGATTTTATTTTAACTACTCTTTTCTACATGCCCATCTGCTAGTATTTAGCATAAGCTCTCAAGTCTCACCTACACTGCTAAACAGAACCTTAACTATTATTATTCCTCTCAGTCTTACCAAAGAAATTATTCAGCATATTGTGATAAAATAAATGTTTATGGTGTGACACTATTGATTATTTAATCATTCATTCATACATTTACTTTTTTTCTCAGCTTTATTGAGACATAACAATGTGTAAGTTTAAGCAAGACGATATACAAATATATTGAAAAATGATTACCACAATAAGATTATTTTTTAAATGTAATTATGTGAGATACAAAAACTTTTATGATAAGGAAACTTGTGATGACTGCCAGTTGCATCCAGGATAGAACCCAAACTTTTAATATGTATGGTCCACAAAGTTCTTTGTCCTTCAGAACTTTTTCACAGTATAAGCATGCAATTCTCTGTGTGTAGGATGTTCTGAGACCCACAGCCCTCCCTCCCCAGTAACTGCATGTATTGATTTAGTAGATATCTATTAAAAATCTTCTCATTTTAAAAAACTCAGTTAAATTATTATATTAAATATTGAGTATGATAAACTAAATATCTTTAATGAATTATCTTCTGTCTTCCCCAGCCCCAACCCCACTTTAAAGGGTTGGCATAAAACTTATATATATTTTTTCATCTCTTTCTTCTGTTGTGTAATCTCCAGAAAAGTTTCATTAATAGATTTTGCTCCACACTTCTCTTTCTATCTTATTTGTAGGGGAAAGTTGAAGGTGAAAATTTGTGCAGCATAATCTTCTAGGTACCTGATACTTTTTGAATATGAACAATATGGAATATAAATATCAACCTTCATTTCAGATTTGTGTTCACCAACGTGGACTCAGTGTGTGATAAGGATAAACTCAAGTGTAAAAATTAGGGAGAGAGTTAGCAGTACTTGATGGATTAGATTTAAGGCTTAGCTGTGTTTAGATTTAGGATGTGAAGGAAAGAGAATGATTAACAGTAAGTCCTGGACTTGTGGCGTGATTATCTGAGAAGATGGTATTTATATTTCCTGAAAGGAAGTAAAATGGGATGTGAATATGTTATAAATCGTATCAATCCTGCATTATTTTTGGCTTATCTTTCATATAGTTTGTGCTTGTGGTACTGCTCATTTTTCTTCTCCAAAACTCCAAAATATTTCTGACCATTTATTTCTTATTCTCATAAACTTAAGTTTTATACAGGGATCCTGCTATCTGTCATTTACCTTTAAGATCTCTACTTCTCAAACTTTATTATGCATACAAATAAGCTCAGAAGCTTGTTATAAGGCAGACTCTGAATCAATAGTATGAGGCAAGACCTGAAATTCTTCATTTCCTACAAATATTTAAAAGACTGATGATGCAGTTGATTCCGGTGTGTTGGAGTAATAAAGTATCAGATTAAAAAACATTAATCCAAATTTTTGTATACTGGGGATCTAAAACTGTAGTATTGTGGCAACAGGTAGGAGATGAGGGGCTCTAGAGGAAATCCTGAAACTCTCAAATATTACTTCATAAAGAAATTTTGTGTGTCCACATAATTGTCTGCTCTCATTAGAATAGCCTATGTGAAATGAACTAAAAATCCTTTACCAAGCTGCATAAATCTGACCATAAATATATTTGCAAGATATGAGGTACCTAGGTGTATTTGCTAACACTTTCTGTTCTGTGAGCAATTTATCAAAAGCTCACTTCAAATGGCCATGTTCAGCCATACTGAGTAAACTGTGTAGAACAAAGACCTCCTGCCTGTCCAACAAAGGATCACACTAGGCTGGAGTCAGTATTTGTGGACACGAAGGGAAAAAAATGACTCAAGCTAAGCAATTTAGTGCAAAGTAAGATAATGGCTAGTATAGTCAGTTGAATTAAAATCAATGCTTTAATTAACTGCACATGGTATTTTATAAATTATAGCACCTGTGAGCTAGCATGCTTTTCCATTATTACTGCATTGTGTTTTACATGGAGTATCTTATTTAATGCTTACAATCATCTAAAGTAGGTATTATTATTTTCACCATTTTATAATTAACTGCTTAAGATGACACCTCTCGTAAGTGGTAGAGTCCAGAATGTAATCCATATATACTTGACACCAAAGCACACACTTTATACTTCTACTCTGTACCCTTTTTTTTTTCAAATTTGTATTTATCAACTCCTATACATATGCTACATAACGAGCTTATAAAATAGAACTGATCTAGAAATTTTAAAATATGGAATTTTGGTTAGCATTGGTGAAAGTTTGTGGACATTAAAAATTCCCTGTGCATTTATTTCATCTCATTCATTACCATTGGATCTGTGTTGTCTTCCCTAAACAGACATTGTGGGTTTTAAGTAAATTATTCTTATAAAATAGTTTAAATACTATTTTTAGCAAATGTATGTTTAGATTTTCTATCTTTACAGCACAGATTCACAGAAATTAAGGCTGTGATTATTCTGTAACTTAAATCATTATGTACCCACAAATTTATGTTGGTATATTTACATATATAATAAATTCTATATAATGCTAAACTGAGTAAGTTGAAATAAATACTTTGAATCTTCATTATATAATGGAGAAAAATAATATCTTCATATTTGCATTTTAAAATAATTCATTAATGAAATAATTTTATTGATTATTTTCTATCCTCCCATTTGCTATAGGTCATATTAAAGATCGGGTGACTAAAGTGACATAGATATCACTTTAATCAATTTTGCCAAATTTTAATTCTCTGACTCAAAACTGCTAGTAAGAAAACAGGCAAACATATATATCATAATTTCTTAATTATTAATAGCCTCAGAAAATCTAAATAATTCAATATTCTATTTGGAAAAAATCGAATGTATGACAGTCAATGACAAATCATTTTGGTGATCTCTTTCTACGAAATGTGTACATTTCTAAATCTGTCTAAAACCTTGATATTCAAGATATGAATGAATATTGCCACAAATAGACATTTCAATGAATAAAACCATTTACACTTTAATTTTATATACACAAATGCACATATGTATCATGTACTTGTACAAAAAAGTAGAACCATGGATGTGTTCTACCTTCTGAGATATTATTAGTTTTAAACTGCTTTTTGTGTATCTTTTGCTCTGTCCATTGAAGAGATAAGCTAATTAGTCTTCTCCCTTTGCATTTTATTGGAACACATTGTCCTGTAATTTTATATACTATGGCACTAATTATATCAACTAGACTTCTTATTGATTATGCCTTCCTGCTCTCTCCCAAGATATTTAACTACATTTGATGATTTATTTTGAAGCTGTTTCCTTAGATGCTCACCCTTAGTAGCAACACTTTCCCCCCAAAAAAATTTCACAAAATGTCTCCAATCACCAGGGGAATGATAAAATACTAAAATATCTCTATAACCTCTGTGAAAAATAGTTGAATGGATTGAGAAGTATATATCAGACAAATATAAAATTATGAAGAAAGTTAAACGATGTGGTCTTCCTATTCATGCTTTTCTGTTTGTTTGTTTTTGTTTTTGTATTTGTTTTTTTACATAAAAGAGAAGTTAGAACCATATATTACAATCAGTTTCTTCCTTTATGTCTTAAATCCAGGATATCATTTCTGTCATTTCTTCACTCCACAGATTGTACTTGAGTTCCTATTTTATGTAAGGCAATGTGTGAGGAACTGGCCATACATGGGTGTCAGCAGGTTCAGGGTGCTCTAACAAGAATACCACAGAATGGGTGGTTTAAACAATATTCATTTCTCTCACAGTTCTAGAGGCTGGGTCCCAGCATGGTCAGCTTCTTGGCAAGAGTCCACTTCCTATTTTATAAATAACCACTTTATTGCTGTATTCTCACATGATAGAGATATCTTGTGTTTCTTTCCACTTATAAGGACACTAATCCCATCATAGGGGCTCTAACCTCAGGATCTCTTTCAAATCCAATTATCTCCCAAAGACCTCACCTCTGAGTACCATCATCTGGGGAACTGCAGCTTCAACACATGAACTGAGGTGGGGGGATGAAAATAGTCAGTCTATAGCAATGGGTCAGGAAAAACCAAGCACCAATCCTTTTGAGATTTCTAGATTAAAGAGTGAGGCAGGCATTCATAAAATAACCTCACATGTGGGTATATGTGAAACTACTACTGTGGTAATTGCAGAAAGAAGAATTTTTGATGCTTTGGAAGCATAGTTAGAAAGATAACATTTTCAGGGGATCACAGAAAATGTGTCTTAAAGAAACTGATCTAAAATTTTCAATATGAAACTAAGATAGAAATGTATCTAAGAAAAAGTTGTGTGTACTAGGAAGGAAAAGGTCTTTCCAAGCAGGGAGTTCACTCTGACATAAGATATATGAGGAAGAAGTAAGGGGAACATTATTACAAGATCTGAAGGAAGAGTACTGAAAGAAGTTACTGCAGAACATTTGACAAATTACTTTTACTCTTGGTCTTAATTTTCTCACAATGGATCAATGACAATAAGAATAAGGCCTTACAACGTTGAAGTGAATTATATGGTCTTGAGCTACTTAAACTTGACCAGTCTTACTGTCTTCATACTTCTATAGAAACAGGTAAATAATGTTTTATCCCAAAGCCTTGGACCACATATATTTTAGAGTTCAATTTTATTTTGTTTTGTTCTACGTGTTAGGTGTATAAAATATCCCCACCATGGTCTTCAGCAGCAAACCTATTTCTATCTTTTACTGAAATGGATGAATTTTCTAATCAATCTGTAAGTTTTGAGATGTAAATTCAGGTTATGTTTACTTCCTAGAGAGTTGTGGATAAATCTTAAATTTGGGACATTTTTGTATTTCAGTATCATGTTTAAGAAGTTACAGACCTGTAGTAAGACTTACACAGCCTTTCTCTCTAGGAAATAGTGGAATCAACAGTGATAATGTATATAAAAGCACATTCAAAATTTTAAAGAGCCAATATAATTCAAATTAATTTGGGGATGAAATGGGCTTTTGATTAAAGCTTTGTTGACAAGAGGTTACTGTAAGATCATTATAAAGCATTTTTAATACTTCCCCATTAACAATCATGCTTAATCATAAATGCAGACTAGTCCTAAATAAAGAAAATTTTATTTTCCCTTTAGAGCATGTATCCCCAAAAAGAGGAGCAGAGGTCATAGAACAACTTAAGGTGCAATTCTACAGATTACTTTATACACATCATATTCATACATTTCTTTTACACTTCAGAAAAATGTTATAATATCATATGATGCACTTCATCCTTATTTTTTGTCTTTACAAACAGTGACAATTAACAGTGAGTACTTCTTATCCTTTTACACTGAATATTACAAGTGCAGTTTTGCTCCTTCAGAATTTTTTTTTATTTTTTTTATTGTGGTGAAAGTCACATCATATAAAACATACTATTTTAACCACATTTAACTGTACAGTTCAGTGGCACTAAGTACATTCAGAGTGTTGTGCAACTCTCACCATCATCCATCTCCTGAACTTTTCACCTTCCTAAACTGAAACTCCGTCCCCATCAAACACTAACTCCCCATTCCCCCTCTCCACCCGCCCAGCCCCCCTAGCCCCTTGCATCTACCTTTGTACTTGCTGACTCTATGAATTTGGCTATGTTAGGTACGCTGTACAATTTTAATATAAAATTATAATACTGGAAGCTGGTCATGATTGGCATATCGGAACTCCCTCTTTTCACTCCTTCAGTTCACTGTTATTTTTATGTCCCAAGTACTGAAACCTGTAAATAACTGTTTCAGTCTTCAGGCTACAAAAAGTTGATAGAAGAAAGTTTTCTCTAAATCATAGAATTTTGTAACACATAAACATTTTGCAAAGCTCTTGGAAACTACTGCTACCACATTTTGTTAACTATAGGGTTGACTAAATCTAGATCTCCACAGGTTGGATGGGCTAATTCAAACCATCTTTTCTTCATCCCACAGCAGCCTTTGACCTATAATATACTGACTTTTACAGTGGGTTTACAGAGAGTCAATCAGGTACAGACAAAACCAAAATGCAGAATAGTATGCATTATATTATATTGACTAAGCCCAGCAGGCACGCCAATTAAAACACAGCTGATTGATTTTCTAACCTTTGAAGTATTTTGTATGTAAAGTACACACATTCTACAATACCATGTGTTTAACACTGAAACTGAATTTCAAGTTTAATGATACTGGGCATTGACTGCTAGTTTTGTTTTTTTGCTCTAAGATTATTAATTTCATTTTCTCTCTCTCTCCTATGTGTGTGCATATATGCATGCATGTGTGTGCCTTATATAAAGAACCCATTATTATCACTATATTTTATTTCTGAGTTTTTTAATGTTCTAACAAATATGTTTGAAGACAAGTTCCTATGGTAAACCAAAGAGGGCATGAAACTCATTGGCAAGGTCAGCCAAATCAATCTGCTATCTTAGCCATATTGCCTTCCTACCCAACCTCTCTCAATTAATTAATGATATCTATTTGAATTTAAGGACTGTTAGTTTACACAAGAGAAGTTAATGTTTCTACGATATGAAAGAGTGCCATGTTCTTCTTGTAAGATACTATGAAATTATGATGAAGAGCTAAAAAAATTATTTCAAAACATTTTGATACTTCATGCTGTTAATAATTGACATAGACTTCATAGCTATCCAACCGATGCTGAGAATGCTAAAAATAATCCTTGGCAATGGAAGCATATGAGTCAAATTATTCTATGACTATTTTGTCTCCCAATCTAAAATTCATATTTTTTTTCAAAACAACTATATTGATGTATAGTTGATTTACAATTTTGTGTTAGTTTCAGGTGTACAGGGAAGTGTTTCAGTTATAGATAGATATATTATTTTTCGATTCTTTTTCCATCATAGGTTATTACAAGATATTGAATATAGTTCCTTGTACTGTACAGTATGTCCTGGTATTTTATATATAGTAGTGTGTATCTGTTAATCCCAAACTCCTAATTTATCCATCCCCTCCTTCTCCATTTGGTAACCATAAGTTTGTTTTCTATGACTGTGAGTCTATTTCTATTTTGTAAAGTTACAAAATATATTTTTTATATTCTATATATAAGTGATATCATATGATATTTGTCTTTATCTGTCTGACTTACTTCACTTAGTATGATAATCTCTAGGTCTATCCATGTTGCTTCAAATGGCATTATTTCGTTCCTTTTTATGCTGAATAATATTCCATTATATATAATTGAATATTATTTTATTTCACAACTTTATCCATTCATCTGTCAATGGGCATTTAGGCTGCTTCCATGTCTTGGCTATTGTAAACAGTGCTGCTATGAACATTAGGGTGCATTATATTTTAAATGTAAAAATTAATTGCCCAAAATGTTGTTAACTTTTTTCTAGTCATTATTAATAAAATTGGGTAATTCAGCTATTGATTTCTATCATATGTGGAATAATCTTTCAAGTATCTTACTGATGTTCCTTTGAAGTTCTACAAGATATGTCAATGACTACCAAAGTTAAATATATTCCTAATTATTTGCCTTTACAAAGGAGAACATTTAAATCTAATATTTGACAGTACTTTTAAAGAAAATTTACAAATTACTATGTTAAGTTTCTTCTTCTATCTCTCATGCCTTCACTAAAACAAAATATATAGCACGGCGTCTATTATAGACTAAATTATGTACCTCAAAAATGTGTATGTTGAAGTCCTTACCCCTAGTATCTTAGAATGTGACCATATTTGGAGAGAGGATCTTTATATGAGCAATGAAGTTAAAATGAGGACCTTAGGGTTATCCCTAATCCAGTATGATGGGTGTTCTTTTAAGAAGAGGAAATTTGGACACAGACACTGATGGAGGGAGAAGATAGCCATCTACAAGGCAGTGAGAGAGGCCTGGAACAGAAGGAACCAACACTGCTGACACATTCATCTTGGACTTCTAGCCTCCAGAAGTGTGAGAAAATAAATGTCTATTGTTTAAACCAACTAGTCTGTGGCACTTTGTTTTGGTATCCCTAGCAAACTAATACACTAGCCTCATTTGATATAGCCATTGAATTGAATTTCTCTATTCCTCGAAGCACAGCAAAAGATATAGCTGGCAATAGGAAGTCAATTAAAGCCAAAACATTCCAGAAATAATGAAGGAGATTAATATCTTAGGTAATACCATAGATGGAACAGGTGAATGACCAGAAGTGGAAACCATTTATTCCTCTTTATGCAGCCGGGATGTATTGCTTTTTAATTTTTGCTGTTACATGTTTAATGAATAGGTATTATTACTGAGTGTTTAAAATTGGAAAGGCAGCATGATTTAGTGGATAGGCTGATCACCTTAGCTTTCTAACTACATTTAATTCTGACTTACTCTAGTGACCTAATACAAGTCACTTTATCATCATTACCATCTTATTATTATCATTATATTTTTATGACTCAAATGAATCTGGTTTGAACTCATTATAATAGTATGTTTCTCAGTGGACCAGCACATTTCAGTTAATGCTTTACTAGAATAGGAATGTCCTAATGAAAAAGAATGCATTTTAGAATGCTGCTACTAAATTAAACAATATTATAAATTTGCAGTTTCATTGAGAGTCGATCATGTACTTAGAATCATCAGCATTTGTCTCTATTTATGATTCTCAGTTCTTGCATTTACTTAAGTATAAGTTATTTTTCAGAGTTAGATTTCTAATCATGTAATATTAATTCTAAGAAAAAATCATTATTTTTCTATTTTTCAAAGGGGTTGATGTAAATATTATATTTCAATTATATTGGTATAACATTAATTGACTAGATATTTCTGACTTTACTACAAATATTTTTTTTTTCTTTTAACTACATGAAACCATTTTACAAATAATGCATTATCAATTATTTTAACTTTATGACAATATTTTGCCCATTATAAATATTTTGCTTTAGTATATTTATTGGCAATTACTTTCTTAAATATCCTTATGTATGTGAGTACATAAGGGTTTTCATCTATTTATTTAAAAAAATTAAGGGATTTTGCCATTTTGTAACAGCATTTTTAATACATGATTTTATATACTAGACTACAGTTATTTTTTTTAATTGTTTGTTCTGGGATACCTATAGGTTCATGTGTAGTTTTAAGCAATAAGATGGAAAAGTATAATGACTATGTATTATATAATGACCTTGTATATACTATTATCCCACAAAGCTCTCATCCTGAAAAACTGTAATACAATACTAAAATCAAGATATTGACATTGATACAGGCAGAATACAGAACATTTCCATCACCACAAGGATTCCTTATGTTGCCCTTTTATAGCCATACCCACTTCTCTCCCATCCCCAGTCCCCGTTAACCTCTCGCAATCACTATCTGATCCTATAGAAGAGATTTAGCTATCTACAGAACATTAATCTGTTTCTATAACTTTGTCATTTCAAAAATGTCATATAAATAGAATCAAACACTCTGTAACATTTTGGCGTTTTTTTCAGCATAATTCTCTGGTGATTCAGGCTGGTTGTTGCATGTTTTAATAGGTTGTTCCTTTTTGTTGTAGTATTCAAGTGTATGTAGTTACCACATAATGTATGTATGTAACCATTTCCTTACTAAAGAATATATACGTGGTTTCAATGTTTTGGCTACTGAAAATAAAGTTGCTATAAATATCTGTGTATTTGTAAAATAAATTTATTTATTTATTTTTATTTTTGGCTGCATTGGGTCTTTGTTGCTGCATGTGGGCTTTCTCTAGTTGTGGTGAGCAGGCGCTACTATTTGTTGCAGTGTGTGGGCTTCTCATTGTGGTGGTTTTAGTTATTGCAGATCATGGGCTCTAGGCACATGGGCTTCAGTAGTTGTGGTGTATGGGCTCAGTAGTTGTGGCTCATGGGCTCTAGAGTGCAGATTCAGTAGCTGTGGCACATCGGCTTAGTTGCTCCATGGTACATGAGATCTTCCCAATCCAGAGCTCAAACCACTGTCCACTGCATTGGCAGGCAGATTCTTAACTGCTGCACCACCAGGGAAGTCCCTGTGTATGGTTTTTGGATTAACCCAAGTCTTCATTTCTATGGTGTAAATTTCTAGGAGGGCAATATTAGATCATATGGTAGTTGCATGTCAAACTTTTCCACAGTGGATGTAGTTTTCCACGTTTCCAGCAGTGGTATATGAGTGACTCTGTTTCTTCACATCATTGTCAGCATATGGTATAACCTTTATTATTTTTTAATTTTACCTATTCTTATAAATGTGTAGTGATATCTCATTGTGGTCTTAATTTGAATTTTCTTAATGGTTAATCATGTTGGACATCTTTTCCTGTGCCTATTTGCCATATATATATATATATATATATATATATATATATATATATATATATATATATACATATATATATATATATATATCCTCTTGTGAAATGTTTCTTCATGTCATTTTTCCTTTTCATGATTAAAAAAAAAGCCTTGAAATCTAGCCTCTTAAAATTTTTTAAGTGTACAGTACAGTATTTTTAACTATAAGCATAATGATGCACAGAAGAGCTCTAGAATGTTTTTATCTTATGTAAGTGAAATTTTATACCCAATGAATGCCCCCCCCCCAGCTCCTGGTGACCACCATTCTAATTTCTACTTCTGTGAGTTTGGTAACTTTATATCGCTCACATAAGTAAAATTATGCTGTATTTGCTTTTCTACAAAAATAATAAATCAATTAGTTCGTTCATTTTTGGCTGCATTGGGTCTTCCTTGCTGCATGCGAGCTTGCTCTAGTTGTGGAGAACGGGGGCTACTCTTCTTTGCAGTGCGTGGGCTTCTCATTGCAGGGGCTTCTCTTGTTTCAGAGCATGGGCTTTAGATGCGTAGGCTTCAGTAGATGTGGCATGTGGACACAGTAGTTGTGGCTTGCAGGCTCTAGAGCACAAGCTCAGTAGTTGTAATGCACGGATTTAGTTGCTTTGCTGCAAGTGGGATCTTCCCAGACCAGGGCTCAAACCCGTATCCCCTGCAGTGGCAGGCAGATTCTTAACCACTGCACCACCAGAGAAGTCTCTGTATTTGTTTTTTTTTTTTGTGACTGACTTAGTAGAATGTCTTCAAGATTCACCCATGTTTTCACATAGGACAGTATTTCCTTTATTTTTAAGGTTAAATAATATTCTGTTGTATGTATATAGTCATTTTTCTTTAACCATCCATCAATTGGCATTTAATTCACTTCCATATATTGACTATTGCAAATAATGCTGTAATGAACGTGGGAGTGTGAATATCTCTTTCATATCCTGCTTTCAATTCTTCTGGATAAATATCCACCAGTAGGATTGCTGGATGCTATGTTAGTTCGATTTTTAATTTTTTGAGGGATTTTTATACTGTTTTTCATTGTGGCTATACTATTTTATAGTCTCACCAACAGTTTACAAGGGTTCTGATTTCTTCACATTTTTACCAACACTTTTTTTTTAATGATTGATAATGACAATGACCATCCTTACAGGTGTGAAGTGATACCTCTGGTTGTAATTTTTGATTTGCATTTCTTTGAAGATTAATGATGTTGAGCATCTTTACATATAGCTGTTGGCCATTTTTATGTCTTTTTGGAGAACTGTCTATTCAAGTCCTTTGCTCAGTTTTCAATCAGGTTATTTGGTTTTATGCTATTGCGGTGTAGGATTTCCTTATATACTTTTAATATTAACACTTTCTCTGATATGTAGTTTGTAAATACTTCTCTTTCTGTAGATTGCATTTTCACTCTTTTGATCGTTTCCTTTGCTGTGCACAAACTTTTTTAGTTTGCAGTCAATTTTGTCCATTTCCCTTTCATTGTCTGTGCTTTTATGTTATAACCAAGAAATCATTTCCAAGACCAAAATCATGAAGCTCCCCCTCTGTTTTCTTCAAGGAGTTTTATGGTTTGGGGTCTTACAGTTAACATTTTAAATTATTTGTTTTGTTTTTTTGTGTGTGTGTAGTGTAAGATAAGTGTTAAATTTAAACTTCATTCTTTTACCTGTGCATATATAACTTTCTCAACAGCATTTATTGAAAAGAGTGCCCTTTCTCTGTTGTGTATTCTTGGCACAGTTGTGGAAGGTAAGTTGACCACATATGTATTGGTTTATTTCTAAGCTCTCTACTCTGTTCTATCAATCTATATGTCTGTCTTTACGCCAGTACCATAAAATTTTAATTTGTTTTAATTTGTGATAGCTTTGTAATATGTTTTGAAATTAGGAAGTGTGAGGCCTCCAGATTTGTTCTTTCCCGAGACAGTTTTGACTATTCAGGGTTAATTTTGGCTCCATATGAAATGTAGGATTTTTCTTTTTATTTGTACAAACAAAATTTTGTTTGTTGATTTTGTATCCTGCAACTTTATTGAATCAGTTTATTAATTAGTTCTTATATCTATATTTGTGAATTCTTTGGGATTTTTACATACAAAATCATGTCATCTGTGAACAGAGATAATTTAACTTATTCCTTTCTCATTTGGAATGCCTTTTACTTGTCATTTTTAATTGAATTTTATTCTTCTTATTATTGAGTTTTGAGAGTTCTTCATATAATCTAGATAATAGTTCTCTTTTATCCATTTGATTTGCAAATATTTTCTCCCACTAAGTAGCTTTTACTTCATTATTTTCACAGTATTTTTGTGGAACAAACATTTTTTAATTAAAGTTTGAACCCTTTCTGTTATTTTGTATGACAATTAATTTTCTTTTTTTAACTGAATATAATGGACTTACAGCACTGTATGAGTTTAAGGAGTACAGCATAATCATTTGACTTACATCCGTTATGAAATGATTATCACAATATGTTTGGTGAACTTCTATCATCTCATACAGATACAAATTAAAGAAACAGAAAAAAAATATTTTTCCTTGTGATGAAAGCTTTTAGGATTTACTCTCTTAACAACTCTTTGATATAACATACAGCAGTGATAATTATATTTATCATATTCTACCTTACCTCCCTAGAACTTATTTACCTTATAACTGGAAGTTTGTACCTTTTGACCTCATTTACCTAATTCCTACTCCTATTCTGCCACTGCCTCTGGTAACCACAAGTTTGATTTCTTTTTCTATGAGTTTGTTTGTTTGTTTTTGTAGTACAATTGACCTAAAACTCTATGTTAGTTCCTGTTTTACAACATACTGATTTGATATTTCCATACATTACAGAATGATCACTGTGGTAAGTCCAGATACAATGTCACCATAAAAAGGTATTATGCAGTTATTGACTATATTCACTGCATTGTACATTTCATACCCATGACTCATTTATTTTGCAAGCGGGAATTTTTTTTTTTTTTTTTTTTTTTGCATTACGTGGGCTTCTCACTGCTGTGGCCTCTCCCGTTGTGGAGCACAGGCTCTGGACGCGCAGGCCCAGCAGCCATGGCTCACGGGCCTAGCTGCTCCACGGCATGTGGGATCTTCCCAGACTGGGGCACAATCCCGTGTCCCCTGCATCGGCAGGCGGACTCTCAACCACTGCGCCACCAGGGAAGCCCCTGCAAGTGGGAATTTTTACCTCTTAATTCCCTCATTTATTTAGTTCCTCCCTCCAAATTCATCCTTCAAGCTCTCTCCTATTTGTTATCTGTATCTATAACTCTGCTTCTCTTTTGTTATGTTTGTTCATTGTTTTTTTTTAGATTTCACATATGAATGAAATCATATGGTATTTATATTTCTCTGTCTGACATATTTCACTTATCATAATTCATTCTAGATCTATCCATGTTATTGCAAACGGCTAGATTTCATTAGTTTTTTTATGGCTGCGTAATATGTATATACCACATCTTTATCCACTTATTTATTGATGGACTCTTCCTGTGCTTCCATATCTTGGCTATTGTAAAAATAATGCTGCTGTGAACATAGGGATGCATATATCTTTTCTAATAGTGGCCTTATTTTCTTTGGACAGATACACGGGACTGGAATTGCTGGATCATATGGTAATTTTATTTTTAATTTTTGAGGAATCGCCATATTGTTTTCCATAGTGTAACACCACTTTACATTCCCACCAAAAATGCACAAGTGTTCTCTTTTCCACACCATCCTGGCCAACACTTTGATTTGCATTTCCCTGATGATTAGTGATGTTGAGCATCTTTCTTTGTGCCTGTTGTTCATGTGAACATCTTCTTTGGAAAAAATGTCTAATCAGATCTTCAGCCCATTTTTAAAATCAGGTTGTTTGTTTTTCTGATGTGGAGTTGTATGAATTATTTAAATCTTTTGGCTATTATCCCCTTATTAGATGTATTGTTTGTAAATATATTCTCTCATTCAGTAAGTGGCCTTTTTGTTTTGTTGATAGTTTCTTTACTGTAGAAAAGTTTTTAGTTTGATATAGTCCTATTTGTTTATTTTTGCTTTTGTTTCCCTTGCCTGAGGAGACATATTAATATATATATATATATATTACTAAGACTGATGTCAAAGAGTATACTGCCTAAGTTTTCTTCTAGGAATTTTATGGTTTCAGGACTTACATTTAAGTCTTTATTTTATTTTGAATTTATATTTGTGCATGGTGTGAGAGAGTAGTCTGGTTTGATTTTTTGCATGTAGCTGTCTAGTTTTCCTAACACCATTTATTGAAAAGATTGTCTTTTCTCTCTGTATATTCTTGCCTCCTTTTTCACAGATTAATTGCCTGTATAAATATGGCTTCTCTCTGGGCTTTGTATTCTGCTCCAATGATCTGTGTATCTGTTTTTATACCAGTACTATACTGTTTTGATGACTGTAGCTTTGTAGTATGGATTGAAATCAGGGAGTGTGATATCTCCAGCTTTGTTTTTCCTTTTCAAAATGGTTTTGGCTATTTGGTATCTTGTGTTTCCATAAATTTTTAGAATTATTCTAGTTCTATGAAAAATGCCATTGGTATTTTGATAGAGATTGCATTGAATCTATAGATTGCCTTGTGTATATACCACGTCTTGGGTAGTATTGTCATTTTAACAATATTAAATCTTCCAGTCCATGGACAGGGTATATCTTTCCATCTGTTTGTGTCATCTTCAACTTCTTTCATCAGTATCTTATAGTTTTCTGAGTATAGTTCTTTCCCTTCCTTTGTTGTATTTATTCCTAGATATTTTATTCTTTATGATATGGTGATAAATGGAATTGTTTTCTAATTTCTCATTCTGATATTTTGCTGTTAGTTTATAGAAATGCAACATATTTCTGTATACTAATTTGTAGCCTGTACTTTACCAAATTCACTATTGAGCTCTAGTAGTTTTTGGGTGGTGACTTTAGGATTTTCTATATATAGTATCACATCATCTGCAAACAGTGACAGTTTTACTTGTTTCTTTCCAATTTGGACTTGTTTTATTTCTTTTTCTTGTCTGATTGTTGTTGCTAGGACTTCAAATATCATTTTAAATAAAAGTGGTGAGGGTGGGCTTCCTTGCCTTCTTCCTGATCTTATAGGAAATGTCTTCAGCTTTCCACTGTTGAGTACTATAGTATCTGTGGGCTTATCATATATGACCTTTATTACATTCAGATATGTTCTCTCTATACCTACTTTGTTTAGAGTTTTTATCATCAATGGATGCCAGATGTTGTCAAAAAATTATTCCACTTCCATTGAGATGATCATATGATTTCTATTTTTCAATTTGTTCATGCAGTTTATCACCATGATTGATTTGATTATATTGAACTATTTTTGCATCCCTGAGATAAATGCAACTTGATTATGGTGTATGATCCTTTTACTCTATTGTTGACTTTGGTTTGAAAATATTTTATTGAAGAATTTTTATGTTCACCAGTGATATTGGGCTATAGTTTTCTTTTTTTCTCAGATCTTTGTCTGGTTTTGGTATTAGGGTGATGCTGGCCTTGTAGAATGAGTTCAGAAGTGTTCCTTCCTGTTAAATTTTTGGAATTGTTTGAGAATGATTGGTGTTAACTCTTCTCTAGAAGTTTGGTAGAATTTCCCTGTGAAGTCGTTTGGTCTTGGACTCTTGTTTCTTTTGAGTGTTTTATTTTAATTATTTATTTATTATTATTATTTTGTTTTGCAGTACGCAGGCCTCTCACTGTTGTGGCCTCTCCCGTTGCAGAACACAGAGTCTAGACATGCAGGCTCAGTGTGCATGGCTCACGGGCTCAGCTGCTTCATGGCATGTGGGATCTTCCCGGACTGGGGCACGAACCCATGTCCCCTGCATTGGCAGGCAGACTCTCAACAACTGTGCCACCAGGAAAGACCTGAGTATTTTAAATCACTGATTCAATTTCATTACTGGTAATTCATCTGTTCATATTTTCTATTTCTTCCTGGTTTAGTCTTGGGAGATTGTACATTTCTAGGAATTTGTTCATTTTTTTTAGGTTGTTCATTTGTTTGCCATGTAATTGTTAATAGTGATCTGTTATAATCTTTTGTATTTTTGTAGTGTCAGTTGTAACTTCTTCTTTTTCATTTCTGATTTTATTGATTTTGGCCCTCTCTCACTCTCTCTCTTTTTTTTTTTTCTTGATAAGTCTGGCTAAATGTTTATCAATTTTGTTCTTCTTTTCAGAGAACCAGCTTTTAATTACATTGATCTTTTCTATTTTTATGGGGGGTGGGTTGTTTTGTTTTCCTCTATATTATTTATTTCTCTTCGATTTCTTTCCTTCTACTAACTTTTGGTTTTGTTTGTTCTTCTTTTTCTAGTTTCTTTAGTTGTAAGATTGGGTTGTTTATTTGAGATTTTCTGCAGTATAAACTTACCTCTTAGAACTGCCTTTGTTGTGTCCCATATATTTTGGATCATTATATTTTTGTTTTCATTTGCCTACAGGTATTTTATTGATTTCTTCATTGACCCATTAGCTGCTTAGTAGCATATTGTTTAGCCTCCATATGTTTGTGGGTTTTTTTGCAGTTTATTTTTATTTTTTTCTTGTAGTTGATTTGTAGTCTCATAGGACTGTGGTCAGAAAAGATGCTTGATAAGATTTCAATTTCCTTAAATTATCTGAGATTGTTTTGTGTCATAGCATGTGGTCTATTATGGAGAATGTTGCATATGCCTTGAAAGAATGTATATTTTGTCTCTTTGGATGGAATATTCTATATGTATCTATTAGGTGCATTTGATCTAATGACAATTAAGGCATATGTTTCCTTATTGATTTTCTGTCTGGATGATCTGTTCATTGATGTTAAGTGGAAAGTTAAATTCCACTAATATTAGTGTGTTACTATCAATCTTTCCCTTGATGTGTATTAATATCTGTTTTATGTATTTAGGTGCTCATATGCTGGGTGCATATATATTTACAATTGCTATATCTCCTTCTTGGATTGATCACTTGATCATTATGTAAGGTCCTTCTTTGTCTCCTGTTACAGTCTTTGTTTTAAAGTCTACTTTGTCTGATTTAAGTATTGCTACCCCAGGTTTCTTTTCATTTTCAATTGTGTGGAATAACTTTTCCAACCCTCATTTTTAGTCTGTGTATTTCTTTAGATTTTGAAATGAATCTTTTGTAGGCATCATATATATGGGTCTTGTTTTTGTATCCATTCAGTCATTTTATGTATTTTGATCTAAATATTTAATCCATTTATATTTACAATAATTATCAATAGGTATGTACTTATTGCTATTTTGTTAATTGTTTCAGGGTTACTTTGTAGTTCTTTTCTGTTCCTTTCTACTTTTATTCTCTTCCCTTATTATTTCCCTTATAACACTTATCTTTAGTGTTATATTTGAATTCCTTTCTCTCTTTTGTGTGTGTATCTATTATACATTTTTGGTTTGTGGTTACCATGAGGTTTATATATAGCAATATTTGTATATATACACGTGATTATTTTATTTTGGTGATCTCTTAATTTCAAATGAATTTTAACATCCCTGAGTTTTTACCCACCTGCAACCATTTACTGTTTTGATATCATATTTCATATCTTTTTGTTTTGAATATACCTTAACTACTTGTGAATATTAATGATTTTATTACTTTTGTCTTGTAATCTTCCTACTAGCTTTGTACATGATTGATTTACTAACATTTATTTATTTACTAACTTTTATTTATTTGTTTGTTTTCTTTTCAACTTTAAGTACAGTTTTATTTAAGACATTGCATTTTCCACTTACAATCCAGTGCTTATGAAAGTGCAGTTATTTCCTTTTCTTGTGCACACTTTCCATGTTCAAGAATCAAGAATGCTCAGTTATTTACTATAGCAGCTCAACTGTAAAACTGCCATGGAATTTGCTACAAAGTTGGGTCCTTCAATATTTTGCATAGAACAATGCTTAATCTATTCTAGGTTGGCTTAATCAACCTCTTCACTGCTGTGCCCAAAGGAGACACCACCAGATGGAGGAGCTCCACCACCAGGGAAGTCCACAGGCATTCCTCCTAGCATTCCTCTTTGCATGCCTCCTGTGCTCTGATACAGCTTGGTAATGATGGGGATTCAGAATTTTTTCATTTCTTTCTGCTGATCTTCAATAATAACTTTATATTTGCCTTTACCACTGGAATTTTTCCTTTTCTATTATTCATATTTCTAGTTGTGACCATTTCTTTTTCACTTAGAGAAGTTCCTTTTAACATTTCTTGTAAAGCTAGTTTGGTGGTTGTGCTGAACTCTTTTAGTTTTGTTTGTATGTAAATCTTTTGATCTTTCCATCAAATCTGAATTAAAGCCTTGCCAATTAGAGTATTCTTGGTGGTAGGTTTCTCCCTTTCATCACTTTAAATATATTGTGCCACTCTCTTCTGGCCTTCAGAGCTTCTGCTGAAAAGTCAGCTCATAACTCCTAATGGGACTTCCCTTGTGGGTAATTTGTTGCTTTTCCTTTGCTGCTTTTAATATTCTCTCTTTATCTTTAATTTTTGCAATTTTTTTAACTACAGTGTGTCTTGGTGTGGTTCTCTTTGGGTTGATCTTGTGTGGGACTCTCTGAGCTTCCTGGACCTGAATGTCTGTTTTCACTCTCAGGTTAGGGAAATTTTCAGCTATTATGTTTTCAAATATGTTATCTGCCCCTGTCCCTTTCTCTCTCTTCCCCTCCTGGGACCTTGGGACCCCTATCATGTGAATGCTAGTATCCTTGATGTTGTATCAGAGGTCTCTTAAACGATCCTTATTTATTTTTATTCTTTTTTTTTTCTTCTATTCAGCTTCAGTGGTTTCCACTACTCTGTCTTCTGGTTCGCTGATCCTGTCTTCTTCTGAGTCATTTAATCTACCATTGATTTCTTCTAGTGTATTTTTTATTTCAGTTATTCTATTCTTCAGCTATGTTTCATTTGTCTTTATATTTTTAACGCTTTGTTATAAACCTACAACTTTTTACTCTATCATCTAATCTTCTCTCAAGTTCTTTCAGCATCTTTATCATTATTACCTTGAACTCTCTGCCAGGTAGATTGCTTATCTCCACTTCAATTAGTTCTTCTTGGATTTTAACTGCTTCCTTTATTTGGAAAATAGTTTTCTGTTGTCTCATTTTGCCTAATTCACTGTTTTTATTTCTATGTATTATGTAAGTTGATTTCATTTTCCAGCCTTGGAGAGTGGCTTTTTGTAGGAGATGTCCTATGTGTTCCAGCAGCACACACTCCTCTGGTCATCAAAACTGTATGCTATTGGGCTGACCCCTATGTGGCTCTGTGGTTCCTTTGTGTGTCTAGCTGACTACTGTGGGAAATCTTATAGTTATGGCTGGCCCCCAGTCTAGTTGGTTAACAGACTATGCTTTATGTAGAGGCTGCTGGTCACTTGTGGGTAGGGCTGGCTCATGAGGTAGCTGGCTGCAGTCCCAAATACCGTTAGGCTAACACTATCTCCAGGACCCCTAGAACCCTGCAGCAAGAGACCCTGGAATCTGACTCTGTCCACCAGTAGCCAGCATTATCCCCAGGAACACCAAGGGCCCAAGACTCACCCACCAGCAGGCAGACACAAGCTCCAAGCCACCTAGGATCCCTTAGCTGACCATCCTGGGATCCTGCCATACTCAGCATTGGGCTGACATCAGCTTTGAACACCTTAGACTGTAGCCTGCTGTATCAGGAACTGCCTCCACCCACCAGCAGGATAACACTAGATCTGGGACCCCTAGCTCTGCAATCAACCACCCTAGGACTCAGCCCTGCCCAAAAGTGGGTCAGCATTTGCCCTGGTTGCAGGGCCTAGGGATCCAGGATTTGCTATCAGCCCCACTGGTGGGTGGACACTGGGTTTGTACAGCTGGCTTTGGGGCTCCAAGGGGTCCTGTGGCTAGTGTCATTGCACTAGTGTGTGGGGATGGGTCATGGGCCCTCTGGTGGACAGGGCTAGGATTGGGGTGGCTGTGGCCTCAGGGTTCTTAAGGCACCTGACCTAATGGTGGAAGGACCTGTGTCCTCTCTTGGATAACTGCTTGGTCTGAAGCTTCCAGTACTGGTGCCACCAGTCATGGCTGGTGGGCAGGAATGGGTCTCACCAGCCATGGCTGGTGGGCAGGACTGGGTCCCACAGCTAATGAGACAGAGTGAGGATTCCAAATTGGTACTTGCCAGCACCAGCATCCTCATAGTAGAATGAGCTCCCCAAAATGGCTGTTGTCAGTGTCTATGTCCTCAGGGTGAGCTCCAGTTGCTTCCTAAGACTCTCCAAGATCATTAGGTGGCTTGACCCAGGATTCTTTCAAATTGTTGCATCTCTTTTGGGTCCCAGATCATGTGAGATTTCGTGTGTGCTCTTTGGGAGTTGATTATCTTTCCCTCAGGTCTCTGGCTCAGGATCCCCAGTTTGGGTAGCCCAATGTGGCTCTTGTACCCCTTACTCTTTGGGGTAAACTTCTACAATTGTAATTATCCTCCTGTTTGTAGGTCACCCACCTGAGGGTATGGGTCTTGACTATACTGCATCTCTGCCCTTCTTACCTGTCTTGTGGTTTCTTCTTTATATCTTTAGTTATAGAATATATTTACTGCTAATCTTCTGGTCTTCCTCATCAATTGTTGTTCTGTAAATAGTTGTAATTTTGGTGTGCCTATGGGAGGAGGTGAGCTTAGGGTCTTCCTACTCTGCCACCCTAGCCACTCCCTGAGGAATTTTCCTATTATGGACATTTTCCTATTATGTTATGGATCTCTGGATCTTATATAAACCATCTCTTTTAGCTGTTTTTTTTCTGACAATGTTTTTGCTTGAGAAAAGTTGGTCATTCTCTCCTTAATACCAGGTGGAAGTGGAATTGCAGGTTCCTCACTCAGTCTCTATTGATACCCAAGGTTGGGGAGAGGCCTCATTACTGCTGGTCAAAGACAGGATCTTTATTTCATCTCCATAACCACTGTGGTGGATGTGTACATATTATTGTTGTGCAAAGTTGAATGTCCTGACTCTCCACTAGACATGCCCTGAAACTCCCTACTGTGAAGAGGTAGGGATACCATATTCCTTCAGTGTGGACATGGAAGTTCAGGCTTTGCATGTTGTCTCCAGTGATACCATGTGGGGGAGAAGATAACTTGTTACTGCCAGGAAGAGGTGAGAACCCTGGCTCCCTACTTAGCCTTTTTGATACTACTCCAACAGTATAGTTGAGTACATCCTCGCAGCCCCTCAAGGTTGGAAGTTCATGTTCCCCTCATTGCCTTTGCTGTTGTGGGAGAGGTTGAGATTTTGTTTTTTTCTGAGATGTTTGAAATGAATAGCACTGTTATTATCTAAAAGTATTTACTTTTTGCTAAGTTTCTCCTTTATCTAGAGAGAGCAAGCTTTGGTTGAGCTGTTTTTGTTTGTGCCTGTTGGTGTTTTTAGATTCCCAGCTTTTTCAGCTTCAAGTCTTTGATTTATGAGGTAAAAAGAAAACTCAGGGAACTCACCACTGTGTAGTTCCTTGGATCTTAAGTTTCCTAGCTTCCCTGTCTTCTTCTTTTTCTTTAAGTCTTAAAATATTTTATATATAACGTCCAGGATTTTTAGTTGTATTTAGCAGAAAATATAGGGCAAATGTATGTCTACTTCATTTTTTCAGAAGCGGTAGTTAAGTTTATATTTTAAGACACTTTTTGAAAGACACATTTTTATTTTCCATATCACATTTGTAGGAACATTTATATCAATTTCAACTACAGTGAAATAAAGCATCTTTATAACACTTTTCTTCTATTGATACTAAGTAATAATGAAGGGGATATGCTTGATTTATCATTCTGGAGAGAGGTAGGGTTATATATTTAATGTCTATTGTTTTAGTATGTTTGCCTTGAAATAGGAGGAGAGATTAATCAATCTAGAGAATTAACAATTAGACCTTGCCTTAGGCTATACTATTTGAATAATCAACTTGTTCAGTAAAATTATTTACAAGAGTTACTTAGTAAGCCTTTCAAAATTTAAATGTTTGGAGGCAAAATGTAGAAAAATAGGCCAATCTGGAGAATTGATTACAATTAATTTTAATGTCACCTTGAAATTTGTTCAAATTTGTGAAAGTAATCAACTGATCTTTGAGAGTTTACTCAAATATACAAAAATGCAACTGAAATACATTATAAAATATGGAAAATGTTTTATTTATTGAACTGTTAATATAATATGGGATGGAAAATACCTTCAAGAGTTTTGAACTTTACAATGATCTTCATTTGGCCATGTGTCCCTTCCTTTTCTCCTCTGTCACCATTACTGTACTGCAGGATATACAAGAGAATATATATATTAACATCAGTTTTTGAAGGATTACCCAGACATGGAAAGGAAGACACACGTATTACTGTTTAACTCAAGCTTTTTTATTTTGAGGTTATTGTATATTCACATGCAGTTGTAAGAGATGATATAGAGAAATCCCATGTACTGTTTACCCAATTTCTCCTAAAGTTGACATCCTTCAAAAACTATAGGACAATAACACAAGTAGAATATTGGCATTCATACAGTCAAGAAACAGAGCATTTCCATAACCATCCAGATTTCTCATGTTGTCCTTTTATAGCCATATCTGCTTTCTTCTCACTCACTTCTCCTTAACTTCTAATAACCACTAACTTATAATAATAACCACTTATAATAATAATAATAACCACTTAACTTAACTTCTAATAACCACTAACTTATAGCCATGTCTGCTTTCTTCTCACTCACTTCTCCTTAACTTCTAATAACCACTAACTTGTTATCCATTTCTATAATTTTGTCATTTCAAGAATATAATTTAAATGGAATTATAATGTATGTAACCTTTTGGGATTTATTTTTCACTCAGCATAATTCCCCAGAGATTCAGACACATTTCTGTGTTTTTTAATGTTTTTTTTCCTTTTTATTGCTGAATAGTATTCCATGATTTGAATGCACCATAAGATTGTTTAATCATTCTCATATTAAAGAACATCTGGGTTATTTCCATGTTTTGGTTATTATTAGTAAAGTAACAACTTTATTAAATATTAATGTACAAGTTTTTATGTGAACATAGGTTTTCATTTCTCTTGAATAAATTCTTAGGAGAGAAATTTCTGGTGGTTAGCTGTTTACATATCACTACTCACCTATCAGAATGACAAACATAAAACAAATATATATACCGGCAACACCAAATTCTGATGAGGATGTAGAGAAACTGGAACACTCAAACTTTGCTAATGAAAAGGTAAAAACATATAACCACTCTAGAAAACACTTTGGAAGTTCCTTCAAAATCACAAATAGATTTTAGTTCAACTTTTTGGAGCTCATGATAGGCTCCCAGGTATCTGGAGCTGTGGAGTTAAAACAGTTCTTTGGAGTAGCAGTTTCTACAAATTTCCTTATTGTTTAGCTCCACATGTAAAAAAACAATGTTTTTGAGTACACCTTAATAAATACATACTTACATGGAAATTATTTATATACCCTATGGTTCTAGTACAAAATGTACATTGAAAAATATATACAAGATATACATTTTTAAAAATACATAAAAATAAATGTAAATCAAATGTCAAAATTCTGATTTAATTATTTGTGTATTTTTTCTCCACACACCAGTGGCTCACCGAACATAGTCCTTAGTGCTATTCCCAAATGTGGAGATAGCCAACTTATAGTCACATAGCATAGCAGCTCAAATAGAAAATATATGCATTGGAGTAACTGAAGCATTCCCCTCTGGTCTCTAGTCCAATTGTCTTCTACAAGGATATTAGAGTGTGAGCATTGAAATTCACAATGGTTGGAGGTTTATTCTTTCATGGAGTTTGGAGAAATCACAAACTTGTAAAAGTCTGAGACTTCAGCAGCAGCAGCAGCAACAGTCAAAGAGTTATGTAATTTATGGAGTATCGCCTGCCACTGTGTAGTAATCTAAGCAGGAATATATTTTAGGTACTGTATACCCAAAATAAATATTAAGGCTATATTATAGCTAATTCATTGCCCTAAATTATTTTCTGATATAGCATTTTTAGAGAAAATTAGTTACCTCTTAATGAGTCTATTGAAGTCAATGACTATTCTATTTAATACATATTGATCTTTTTCTTAAGATCCAGATTAAGAATTATAGCAGGTGATCTGGAGTACTGTTTCATGCCAGAAAGAGATGTTGATCCAATATTTTCAAATGGAGAAAGTACTTCTAGCAGAAGAGTAGAAGGTAAGGGAGTTTGGAGGCAGTGAACAGGAAGTCATGTAACCATGACAGTTGGTATTGGTCCCAGGTAGCTCTGTGGCAGTCTAGAAGAAGATACTGGGTTAAATGAAGCATATGAAGATAGAAGAATGATTATAAAGTTTATTTATTGTGATAAGCAGGGGCTGTTGACTCAATTATTTTAAGTTAGGGAGGTCAAGTAACCAAAGATCAACCAAAAAGATGGTGAACTGCTGCCAATTATGTGCAGCCTGTTCCTCAGGATGGACTTTTATTAAAATAAGCCAGTCTGAGTGACTTCCAACTTAAAACAATTTTCATATCAAGGCCACAGCACTTACAAAAGTTTCAGAAGGAACTAATCCTTCACTTTGGGGAAGAGTTCAAAGTGTCTTTGCTCAAAAGACATGGTGATTTTGTATTTCTATAGAACCATAATGAGCAGAAAATGGCTTCAGTGTTTTTTTTTTTTATTTCCAAGCATATTAGAGTAATGGGCAATCAGTTTAATAACTGAGTTAAGAGAGCCCAAAGGAATGTGCCTACTATTTCTTTGCAAAATTGGAAAAAAAAAAAAAAAAAAAAAAACCTCAATAATAGAGCTTCCTGCCCTAGTGAGAAAAAACTGTAGTCAAAATAACCCCTGAGGCCATCCCTGGTGTAGAAAAGAAAGAAACATTGTCTTAGTTTTCATCATGAATATGGGTTCCATATCAAAATCATTAAATGCTTCACATCCTTCTAGCACTGTTAGAGAACTAGACAAACAATTGCTAAAGTACTAATATTCTCCAAAGACTGCTTACAGCTGAAATAAAGCTTACACAAGAACACATAATTAAAAGACATGCACCTTAATGGGATAAATCAAGGGATTTATTACCAGTTTAGATACTGAGCTGTTAACATTAAATTTAGAAAGAAAAAAGACTCTCTTCAAGGTAACTTATTTATTCAATGACTCAGTATTATGACTTTAGATTCCTTTAAATCAAAACAATAAGGGAAAAAAATAGTTAACTACATCACTTATGTGAGGTGATGACCATATTAATTGTCTTGATCTTGTTAATCATTCCACGATGTATATGTATATCAAATCATCAAGTTATACACTTTAAACATACACAATTTTTATGTCAATCATTCCTCAATAAAGTTAGAAAAAAAAGAAAAATAATAAAACCCTTAAAGATAGCAGCAACAGGGTTCCCCCAAATATGGAGTCTTGAAACCCAAGTCTTACCAGAATCAGGATGAGGGGGTGGTGGGTCTAGGTGGAGTCTTGCAGCCCAAGTCTTACCAGAATCAGGATGAGGGAGTGGTGGGTCTAGGTGGAGCTATTGGCTATGCCCCTGCTTGCGGCCTATCTGCACATACTCCCCCCATCCTCCCCACCCCCCCCAGCTTTCCTCCGCTCTTCATTCATGGAAGTCATCAGGCAAATTTTTTTACCTAAAAGAGACCGAGCATCTTCTACCAAGACTCTGTGGGTGTGGTTTGAATTCCGGAGATAGTCATGCTTTTATATGGTTTTACAATGTCCACCTATGATTGGTACAATATATGGGAAGGTCTGACCCTCAGGTTTCATAGAGTGATTGTCCTCAATTTCCTAGGTTTTGGCTTCAGTGACAAACCAAGACCACATCACTATTTCATATTTGAGCAGACCAGCATCATGGAGGCGTTTTTGCAGCACCTGGTGTTCCAGAACAGTAGGATCAACTTGTTGTCTCATGCCTGTGGGGATATCTTTGCTCAGGAGCTGCTCTATAGGTTCAAGCAGAATAGATCTGGTCAGCTTACCATTAAGAGTCTCTGTCTGTCAAAGGGAGGTATATTTCTTGAAGCTCACCTTCTTCTCCATCTCCAAAAGCTTCTCAAAGATGGAAGCAAGGTGTCATCCATCCTCACGTGACTGATGAACTTTGTATTCTCTCGAGGTCTCTCCTCAGATTTTGGGCTGTACACCTGACCCTCTGAGAGTGAGCTGTGGGACATGTGGGCAGGGATATGCCACAATGACAGGAACTTGGTTATCAATAGTCTCTTGCAGTATATTAATCAGAGGAAAAAGTGTAAAAGACGCTGGGTGAGAGCTCTTGTCATTGTTTATATTCCCATTCATTTTATCTAAGGGCCATTGGATCTGGTGAATCCCTATCCAGAGTCTTTGGAGCTGTACAGGAAAATGTTGCCGCAGTCCACAGTGTCATTCTGGATGACCACATTAGCCACTATCCACAGCTAGAGGATCTTATGGGCTTCTTGGATACATATATGGGCTTCATCAACTCCTTCTGAGCTGGAAAGAGTAGCTTGCCTGTATTACTTCCCCTATTCCCTTATCTGTTGTGTATTCCACTTAGGAAGAAATGTCCCAAAAAGTCCTGGCCACCAAACACATTCTGTCACAAAAGTCCACCTGACTCAAAGGCTAGCAGAAGCTCTATGGGTGACCTAATATTTCACCTCCCATTCTTTTGACATCTGATCAGGTGTATGGACTTGCCTTTGTCTTTGTGTTATTAGGAAATTTTGATGGGCATACTACTCACTGATACAGAAAAACAGACAGACATTCTTTTGCATAAAAGTCTTTGAAACACTTCTATGGACTTTTCTGGAATATTATATTTAGAAACGCTCATTTCTGGCCCAACCCTGATATATAGTAAATAATAAAGTGGTGCCACCTTAACCTTGCCTAGAATGGCTTTAAGTTCTCTAAGCAATACAACTTTAACTGAGAGCAAGTCTGCCTTGTCATAAAGTTGGATTTAGTTTCATTAGCTTCTTCTAATTGAAGACATTTTGTTAGATTTTGATTTAAATAAAGCAGTATTCTAATTATGCTTTAAGACTATGATTTACCTATATGTATTTTACATACTTTTTTTTTCTTTTATAAGGATACTAAACCAGCAGGCACTTACTCTGGCAAAGTAGGTTAACGTTATTAAACATGTTTTATTTCTGAATAAATTGAACTAAATCCAAAATATTTACATAATTTCCTAAAACCACAGGACATTAAGGGCAGTAGCATCTGTGTTGGAGATTTACCATTATTTGCTGTTAGAACTGGTCTTTCCAGCTAATAACAGTTGGACTTTTCATATCTCAGTGCTTAGAAGCATGTCCCTCCTGAGCTAGAGTGGAGAGGAAGGGAACATTGTATAGTCCAAGTCAGCAGTCTGAATATAAGCTGATTGCTTAACTTCTCTTTGGTTGCCCCAGAGAGTGTTCCTCATGTAACTCAGCAACTCTTGTACTTCACAGATAGGAAAGTTCCAGAAACTTTAAGAACAAAGTCTGAAAGGTATGTGATCAAATGGTGCTGAATACTTTTATTTTTTTAAGCCACAGTTTTGTTGTTTTAGTTAAAACAGGATTATTGTGATTATTTATATTTTTAATTAGTAACTTCCAGCATAATGACTGAAACTAGAATAAGTGTTTATTTTTTATTAATAAAAATGAATTTTGACCAAAAAAGATAGCAGCAACAGCAAAAATACAATAAAACATGTATTTGTGAACATGCTGAAAAATGAGACAAATCAAAGCTCAGGAAGGCACATGTAAAAGGACATTTATTGTTCTTGGGAAACAAAAAGGAAATAGTTAATGGAGATACTTTTTTTATAATAACTATAAACTGACAACATATAAAATTATGATATATCTATGTATTAGATAGATATAATATGTATAATGTTATATACAGATATGCGGATAGATAGAGATATAGAAGTAGATCCCACTATGTGCCAAAGAGATGGCAGGTTTTCACAAGTAAAGGAGTAGAATTTCTGTTTTAGGGGATAAGGAAGATCAATTGTGACAGAAAAGGAGGTGCCAGACAGTATTTAGTAGACATAGTAGTTAAATTTCTTAGTATAACTCTGACAACATTTATAGTTTTCATGAAAGTAACCAATGTATCTATTAAGAATGATCTGAATGCAACCAAGTGAGAGAACTCAAAGAGCAGTAACAAGTCAATTTCTTTAAACTCATTAGTTTAGCTGAAATGTTTAAGGTATCAAATACTTGGTGACCCAGAACAATGCCTTTTATAAGTATTTAATTACAAATACCCCATAGTGATATTTTGCATATCTCTGTTGCTGCATCATGACATTGACAGTGACTCATTTAGCACTGGAAATAGGATTATTAGTGCCTTTAAAACCACTCAGACTACAGAACCAATTCTAGGATTCTAGAAAGACCAGAAACAATCCAGAAAGCTCATCCATAAGATTCTGTTCTTTTAGAACCAGTCCTGCTACCGAAATCTGTATCAGTCACAGTTCTCCAAAGAAACAGAACACACACACATTGTAGTCACTATGCTAACATTAGTAAGATTATATATATATATATATATATATATATATATATATATATATATATATATATATATATATATATATGTAAGAAGGTGGAAAATAAATCTGTCAAAACTTCAGGGACCTTCAACTTCAGTGACATTTCTAGAAGTCCAGTTGTGTCCCTTCTAAGATGAAGGATAAGTTGTGACATCTGTTCCCTAACAACCAAAAAAAAAGGCACAACATTTATTTTGCCTCTGGATTTGGAGGCACCATATTCTTCTTTGGGTTTACTACTCCAGGCCATTTAACAAGGGATCCAAAACGCTGCTTGTTTTGTATGGGGCCCATAACATACAGTCCTGAGGAGATGAACAAGGAGATCATCAATCACAGAGGCAGAGAAGATAAGTCTCAATAAAGGAGGATGAACATCTAATAGTATGCAGATGAGGGTGATGGACAGACTTTTGAAGCAGTTAGCCTGAATAGATTAGAAAGAATGGTCTAGATGAGGTAGGTAAAATTCAAGGGGTGATTTCAGGATAAAAAAAATTGACATTTATAAGAAAGGCAGTTGATCAAAAAATATAATAAGATTTTAGAAGTCTCCCCTGAAATCCTAGATTACAAATTCTTGCACTTTCAAGTAAGTTTGTATTTCCTATGGCAGTTTCACCTAAGGAATGAACATAATGTTTTGGTATGTAGAAAGATTTTTTTTTTAATAGCAAGATAGTACACCATCTGTATAAGATTATTTTGAATGTGCTACAAAACTTGCCTCTGAATTTCAGAGTGCATTAACTGATAATATATCAAAAGTCATGAGCAATGGCTTAGTAAGCACAATTTGGAGTATATCAGCTTAATTACCTCTCATGATATAACTTTGGTTGTTACACTTATAATACCTTTATATACCTGGGCTGTGTGATTATACCACCTGTTTCAGAAGATCGAAAAAAGATGTTGCAACCTAGTCTAAATTATATACTCTAAATTGGAAAAAGAACTTAGGAGGGAGAATTTCTCCTGCTCTACTCTAGCCTAGCTCAATCTTATTTAATTTGAGGAGATATAATTTCATGTTTTAATGACATAGAATGCAAAATATTTTTAAAATGCATGTTCTCAGAAGAAACTGTTGTATAAGCTATATTTAAATGTAAGTCCCATACATCTGAACATCCTTTTAAAGACTTTTAAGTCATAAAATACTGACCCAAAGAGTTAGTGTCACATATTTTCTTTTTTTTTTTTCCTAAACTCTAGAAGTTCCCTTTAAATTAATAAGTAAATGATTTGGGCAAATAATTACATTAATTTGGAACTGAAAATTTATGAATAAAGAATTATTTCACTTTATCTACACTTTTATTTAAAATTTTTATCTGCACTTTTATTTAAAATTTGTTGGATGAACTTCATTGATGTAGATTTTTGTTTTTGTTTTCCTCATGGAAAGATGATCAAAGTCACTTAATTCCATTTGCCACTATTAAATTATGACGATCAAGACTGTCCTAAGAAAACATTTGTGTAGCAAAAAGTTGTTGCTGATTGTATGTAAGATACAAGGAAACAGATGCAAATAAGTTAAATAGATAAATCCATCTGATAAGAAATAAACAATATTTTCAGATACTGTATCTCACTCTCATGATCAAAGAGAGATTTATCATATGTGCAACTGTGGCAGATTCATGAGAATGGCCAGGTAAGAAAGTAAAATTAATCAGATATAAATGATATGTCTTTGTTTAAAATTGTACTACAGTTACTTAACCCTTTAATGATTATTTGAATCTAATATCAAACTCTAACCCAGGAGCAGGAAATTTTTATAGATCATGCTTCAGTGTTGTAGAACTTATAAGACACAATTTTTAATGGATATTTCCTAGAGAAGTGTAGCTAGTTATGAAATATACCTCTATAGAAAGACCTATATGTAGTCAATTACTCACCAACCTGTAAAAAGAAATTAAAAAAATGATATGAAATTTTAGTAAGATAATTAAATATATGCATTCTATACTATGAATAAAATTAATAATATATACTTACGTGTTTAATATACCACCTCTGTTCTCTCATGTAAATGTATGTAGACATAGTAGCACTTATAAAATCACTCTTTACACACTAAATATATATTTTTTTCATCTTTATTGGAGTACAATTGCTTTACAATGGTGTGTTAGTTTCTGCTTTATAACAAAGTTAATCAGTTATACATATACATATGTACCCATATATCTTCCCTCTTGTGTCTCACTGCCTCCCACCCTCCCTATCCCACCTCTCTAGGTGGTCACAAAGGACTGAGTTGATCTCTGGGTGCTACGTGGCTGCTTCCCACTAGCTATCTATTTTACGTTTGGTAGTGTATATATGTCCATGATACTCTCTCACTTTGTCACAGCTTACTGTTCCCCTTGCCCATATCCTGCAGTCCATTTTCTAGTAGGTCTGTGTTTTTATTCCCATCTTACCTCTATGTTCTTCATGACATTTTTTTTTTTTTAGATTTCATATATATGTGTTAGCATACAGGATTTGCCTTTCTCTTTTTGACTTACTTAACTCTGTATGACAGACTCTAGGTCCATCCACTTCACTACAAATAACTCAATTTCATTTCTTTTTAAGGCTGAGTAATATTCCATTGTATATATTGCCACATCTTCTTTATCCATTCATCTGATGCTGGACACTTAGGTTGCTTCCATCTCCTGGCTATTGTAAATAAAGCTGCAATGAATATTTTGGTACATGACTCTTTTTGAATTATGGTTTTCTCAGGGTATATGTTAAGTAGTGGGATTGCTGGGTCATATCATAGTTCTATTTGTAGATTTTTAAGGAACCTCCATACTGTTCTCCATAGTGACAGCACCAATTCACATTCCCACCAGCATTGCAACAGTGTTCCCATTTCTCCACACCCTATCCAGTATTTATAGTTTCTAGATTTTTTGATGATGGTCATTCTGAATGGTGTGAGATGATATCTCATCGTAGTTTTGACTTGCATTTCTCTAACGATTAATGATGTTGAGCATTCTTTCGTGTGTTTGTTGGCAGTCTGTATATCTTCTGTGGAGAAATGCCTATTGAAGTCTTCTGCCCATTTTTGGATTGGGTTGTTTGGTTTTTTGCTATTGAGCTGCATGAGCTGTTTATAAATTTTGGAGATTAATCCTTTGTCAGTTGCTTCATTGGCAAATATGTTCTCCCATTCTGAGGGTTATCTTTTCATCTTGTTTATGGTTTCCTTTGTTGTGCAAAAGCTTTTAAGTTTCATTAGGTCCCATTTGTTTATTTTTTTTTCTCTAGGAGGTGGGTCTAAAAGGATCTTGCTGTGATTTCTGTCATAGAGTGTTCTGTCTATCTTTTCCTCTAAGAGCTTGATAGTTTCTGGTCTTACGTTTAGGTCTTTAATCCATTTTGAACTTATTTATTGTGTATGGTGTTAGGGAGTGTTCTAATCTCAAACTTTTACATGTCCTTATCCAGTTTTCCCAGCACCACTTGTTGAAGAGGCTGTCCTTTCTCCACTGTACATTCCTGCCTCCTTTAACAAAGATAAAGTGACCATATGTGCGTGGGTTTATCTCTGGGATTTCTATCCTGTTACATTGATCTATCTTTCTGTTTTTGTGCCAGTACCATACTGTCTTGAATACTGTAGATTTGTAGTATAGTCTGAAGTCAGGGAGCCTGATTCCTCCAGCTCCATTTTTCGTTCTCAAGATTGCTTCGGCTATTCGGGGTCTTTTGTGTTTCCATACAAATTGTGAAATTTTTTGTCCTAGTCCTGTGAAAAATGCCATTGGCAGTTTGACAGGGATTGCATTGAATCTGTAGATTGCTATGGGTAGTAGACCCATGTTCACAATGTTGATTCTTCCAGTCCAAGAACATTGTATATCTCTGCATCTATTTGTATCATATTTAATTACTTTCATCAGTGTCATAATTTTCTGCATACAGGTCTTTTGTCTCCTTAAGTAAGTTTATTCCTAGATATTTTATTCTTTTTGTTGAAATGGTAAATGGGAGTGTTTTCTTAATTTCACTTTCAGTTTTTTCATCATTAGTGTATAGGAATGCCAGATATTTCTCTGCATTAATTTTGTATCCTGCTACTTTACCAAATTCATTGATTAGCCCTGTACTTTTCTGGTAGCATCTTTGGGATTCCTTGTGTATAGTATCATGTCATCTGCAAACAGTGACACCTTTACTGCTTCTTTTCTGATTTGGATTCCATTTATTTCCTTTTGTTTTCTGATTGCTCTATCTAAAACTTCCAAAACTATGTTGAATAAGAGTGATGAAAGTGGGCAACCTTGTCTTGTTCCTGATCTTACTGGAAATGGTTTCAGCTTTTCGCCACTGAGGACGATGTTGGCTGTGGGTTTGTCATATATGGCGTTTATTATGTTGAGGAAAGTTCCCTCTATGCCTACTTTCTGCAGGGTTTTTATCATAAACCAGTGTTGAATTTTGTCGAAAGCTTTCTCTGCATCTATTGAAATGATTATATTTTTTTCTTCAATTTGTTAATATAGTGTATCACTTTGATTCATTTGCATATATTGAAGAATCCTTGCATTCCTGGAATAAACCCCACTTGATCATGGTGTATGGTCCTTTTAATGTGCTGTTGGATTCTGTTTGCTAGTATTTTGTTTAGGAATTTTGCATCTATGTTCATCAGAGACAGTGGCCTGTAGTTTCTTTCTTCATGACATCTTTGTCTGGTTTTGGTATCAGGGTGATGGTGGCCTCTTAGAATGAGTTTGGGAGTGTTCCTCCCTCTGCTATATTTCAGAGTAGTTTGAGAGGATAGGTGTTAGCTTTTCTCTAAATGTTTGATAGAATTCGCCTGTGAAGCCATCTGTTCTTGGGCTTTTGTTTATTGGAAGATTTTTAATCACAGTTTCATTTTCAGTTCTTGTGTTTGATCTGTTCATATTTTCTACTTCTTCCTGATTCAGTCTTGGAAGTTTGTGCATTTCTAAGAATTTGTCCATTTCTTCCAGGTTGTCCATTTTATTGGCATAGGGTTGCTTGTAGTAATCTCTCATGATCTTTTGTATTTCTGCAGTGCCAGTTGTTACTTCTCCTTTTTCAGTTCTAATTCTATTGATTTGAATCTTCTTCCTTTTATTCTTGATGAGTCTGGCTAATGGTTTATCAATTTTGTTTTTCTTCTCAAAGAACCAGCTTTTAGTTTTATTGATCTTCTTTATCATTTCCTTCATTTCTTTTTCATTTATTTCTGATCTGATCTGTATGATTTCTTTCCTTCTGCTAACTTTGGGTGTTTTTTGTTCTTCTTTCTCTAATTGCTTTAGGTGTAAGTTTAGGTTGTTTATTAGAGATGTTTCCTGTTTCTTAAGGTAGGATTGTATAGCTACAAACTTCCCTCTTAGAACTGCTTTTGCTGTATCCCATAAGTTTTGGGTCGTCGTTTCTCCATTGTCATTTGTTTCTAGGTATTTTTTATTTCCTCTTTGATTCCTTCAGTGATCACTTCTTTATTATGTAGAGTATTGTTTAACCTCCATGTGTTTGCATTTTTTTACAGATATTTTCCTGTAATTAATATATAGTTTCATAACATTGTGGTCAGAAAAGATACTTGATACAATTTCAGTTTTCTTAAATTTACCAAGGCTTGATTTGTGACCCAAGATATGATCTATCCTGGAGAATATTCCATGAGTACTTGAGAAAAATGTGTATTATGTTGTTTTTGGATGGAATGTCCTATAAATATCAATGAAGTCCACCTTGTTTAACGTATCATTTAAAGCTTGAGTTTCCTTATTTATTTTCATTTTGGATGATCCGTCCATTGGTGAAAGTGGGGTGTTAGAGTCCCCTACTATGAAAATGTTACTGTCCATTTCCCCTCTTATGGCTGTTAGTATTTGCCTTATGTATTGAAGTGCTCCTGTGTTGGGTGCATAAATATTTACAATTGTTATATCTTGTTCTTGGATCAATTCCTTGATCATTATGTAGTGTCCTTCTTTGTCTCTTGTAATAATCTTTATTTTAAAGTCTATTTTGTGAGACATGAGAATTGCTACTCCAGCTTTCTTTTGGTTTCCATTTGCATGGAATATGTTTTTCCATCTCCTCACTTTCAGTCTGTATGTGTCCCTAGGTCTGAAGTTGTTCTCTTGTAGACAGCATATATATGGGTCTTGTTTTTGTATCCATTCAGCCAGTCTGTGTCTTTTTTGGGGAGCATTTAATCCATTTACATTTAAGGTAATTATCGATATGTATGCTCCTATTAACATTTTCTTAATTGTTTTGAGTTTGTTATTGTAGGTCTTTTCCCTCTCTTGTGTTTCTTGTGTAGAGAAATTCCTTTAGCATTTGTTGTAAAGCTAGTTTGGTGGTTTTGACTCTCTCAGCTTTTGCTTGTCTGTAAAGGTTTTAATTTCTCCATCAAATCTGAATGAGATCCTTGCTGGGTAGAATAATCTTGGTTGTAGGTTTTTCTCCTTCATCATTTTAAATATGTCCTGCCTCTTCTGGCTTGCAGTGTTTCTGCTGAAAGATCAGCTATTAACCTTAGGGGGATGCCCTTGTGTGTTATTTTTTGTTTTTCCCTTGCTGCTTTTAATATTTTTTCTTTGTATTTAATTTTTGACAGTTTGATTAATATTTGTCTTGGTGTGTTTCTCCTTGGATTTATCCTGTATGGGACTCTCTGTTCTTCCTGGACTTGGTTAACTATTTCCTTTCCCATAGTAGGGAAGTTTTCAACTATAATCTCTTCAAATATTTTCTCAGTCACTTTCTTTTTCTCTTCTTCTTCTGGGACCCCTATAATTCGAATGCTTGTATGTTTAATGGCGCCCCAGAGGTCTCTGAGACTATCCTCATTTCTTTTCATTCTTTTTGCTTTATTCTGCTCTGCAGTAATTATTTCCGCTATTTTATCTTCCAGGTCACTTATCTGTTCTTCTGCCTCAGTTATTCTGCTATTGATCCCTTCTAGAGTATTTTTAATTTTATTTATTGTGTTGTTCATCCTTGCTTGTTTCATCTTTAATTCTTCTAGGCCCTGTTGAATGTTTCTTCCATTTTCTCTAGTCTATTTCCAAGATTTTGGGTCATCTTTATTATCACTATTCTGAATCCTTTTTCAGGTAGACTGCCTATTTCCTCTTCATTTGTTAGGTCTGGTGGGCTTTTATATTGCTCCTTCATATGCTGTGTGTTTTTCTGTCTTCTCATTTTGCTTATCTTACTGTGTTTGGGGTCTCCTTTTTGCAGGCTGCAGGTTCGTAGTTCCCATTGTTTTTGGTGTCTGTCACCAGTGGCTAAAGTTGGTTCAGTGCTTTGTGTAGGCTTCCTGGTGGAGGGGACTAGTGCCTGTGTTCTGGTGGATGAGGCTGGATCTCGTCTTTCTAGTGGTAATGTCCACGTCTGGTGGTTTGTTTTTGGGTGTCTGTGGCTTTATTATTTTAGGCAGCCTCTCTGTTAATGGGTGGTATTGTCTTCCTGTCTTTCTAGTTGTTTGCCATAGGGTGTACAGCACTGTAGCTTGCTGGTCGTTGAGTGAAGCTGGGTGTTGGTGTTGAGATGGAGATCTCTGGGAGATTTTCACCATTTGATATTATGTGGAGCTGGGAGGTCTCTTTTGGACCTGTTTCCTGAAGTTGGCTCTCCCACCTCAGAGGCACAGAATTGACTCCTGGTCACAGCACCAAGAACCTTTCATCCACAAGCTCAGAATTAAAGGGAGAAAAATTAGAAAGAAAGAAAGAGGATACAATAAAATATGATAAATAAATTAAAGTTATTAAAATAAAAAAAAATTATTAAGAAACATTTTTAAGTAAAAAATAGAAAAAATAAAAATCGATGGACAGAACCCTAGGAAAAATGGTGAAAGAAAAGCTATACAGACAAAATCTCACACAGAAACATATACATACACACTCACAAAAAGAGGAGAAGGGGAATAAATAATAAGTCTTGCTCTCAAAGTCCACCTCCTCAATTTCGGATGATTCGTTATCTATTCAGGTATACCACTGATGCAGGGTACATCAAGTTGATTGTGGAGATTTAATCCGCTGCTCCTGAGGCTGCTGAGAGAGACTTCCTCTTCTCTCCTTTGTTCACACAGCTCCTGGGGCTCAGCTTTGGATTTGGCCCCGCCTCTGCGTGTAGGTCGCTGGAGGGCCACTGTTCTTCTTTCGGACAGGACAGGTTTAAAGGAGCCACTGATTCGAGGGTTGTGGCTCAAGCCAGGGGTGGGAGGGCTGTGGATGGGGTTGAGACTGCTGCGGCAGAGGCCAGAGGGACATTGCACCAGCCTGAGGTGCACCATGAATTCTCCCAGGGAAGTCGTCCGTTGATCACAGGACCCTGGCAGTGGTGGGCTGCACAGGCTCCCAGGAAGGGAAGTGTGGAGAGTGACCTGTGCTTGCACACAGGCTTCTTGGTGGCAGCAGCTGCAGCCTTAGCATCTCATACCCATCTCTGGAATCCATGCTGTTAACAGTGGCTTGCACCCATCTCCGGAACTCCTTTAAGTGGAGCTGTTAATCCCCTCTCCTCATACACCCAGAAACAAGGAGGAAAGAAAAAGTCTCTTGCCTCTTCAGCAGGTCCAGACTTTTCCTTGGACTCCCTCCCGGCCAGCCATTGTGCACTAACCCCTTCAGGCTGTGTTCACGCCACCAGTCCTCTCAATGCGCTCCACCCAAAGCCTCAGCCTCAGCTCCCTGCCCCGCCCACCCCAGAGGGTGAGCAGTCAAGCCTCTAGGGCTTGTTAGTGCCTGTAGGCACCGATCCTCTGTGCGGGAATCTCTCCACTTTGCCCTCTGCACCCTTGTTGCTGCACTCTCCTCCATGGCTCTGAAGCTTCCCCTCTCCACCATCTGCAGTCTCCACCCACAAAAGGGTTTGTAGTGTGTAGAAACGTTTCCTCCTTCACGGCTCCCTCCCAGTGGTGCAGGTCCTGTCCCTATTCTTTTGTCTCTGTTTATTCTTTTTTCTTTTGCCCTTCCCAGGTACTTGGGGAGTTTCTTGCCTTTTGGAAGGTCTGAGGTCTTCTGCCAGTGCTCAATAGGTGTTCTGTAGGAGTAGTTCCACGTGTAGATATATTTCTGATGTATCTGTGGGCGGAAAGGTGATCTCTGTATCTTACTCCTCTGCTATCTTCCCCTTCTCTGCATATATTATTTAAAAGTTATAAATTTTACCATGTTGACCCAACCAAAATAAAAAAAAAAAGTTTCTACAATTCTCTGAAATTTGTAAATCAATTTCATAACACAAAATCTCTAAATATGTAGGTGGTCATTTAAATTTACATTATTTGTAAAGCACTCATTTCCTAATATATCACTCTTCTAAGTTACTGCATCAGAAGACTTGGTCTCTTGATACTACTCAAAATCCACCAATAGATATAAGTAAAAATGAATCTAAATGCCCAGTTTTCTCTGATGATCATCTCTCTAGGCAATATTTATAAAAGCACAATGTAGCACCACTGATCAATTTGTGTGACTGAAGGGACATTTTTGCAAGGTTCCATACAAAGACACTTTTTTTCACAGAGAAATGCCTCCATGAGTTATACATAAGCTTCCTTTAAATCTACATCACTGAGTATAAGAGCAACATTACTCCTAGTGTAGGGTCAGTTATAATAAGGGGGTTGCCTTATACAAACACATAATTAGAGGTACTTACTTGAACTACACTAATTTGGATTTATGATTATTTTAAAAATGCTGAAGTTGAAGGTCACCTTTTAAAAACGCATTTACTACCTACGTATTTGCTACATTAAAAGGACAGGTACCATATTTAAGGGAATTAAATACCCTCAATATTCTCAGGCACTGTAATAGAACACATGACACACTAGATAGTAAATAATGGGTATGTTCCTACCTTCATGGAGAAGACTATTAAAATTCTGTGTATATGCATATTGTTAAAATTTTGAATCATTATGTCTATGAACATGAAGTTACTGAGTCCATTTTAAATTTTCTACAAATCAAATAGTCAAAATAGTCAAACAACATCATAGTTAACTTTTTTCTAGGAGACACATGAAAAATATTAGCCTATTATTCTTCACGTTTGTGGTGGGGTACAGAAAATGACTTGAATAACATTATGAAAGGGTTATTTTGGTGAAAAGAAAAAGTAAAAAAAAAGAAAACCTTAGTTCACAAGGTTGAAAACAAAGGAGATGAGTAGGCTTTTTACATTCTATTTACTGTAACAATGGAAACAATCCAGTTATATTTTGTCAAGGATGTGGGTCACCTTAAAGCCAGGAAGATATCACAAATAATATCACAAAATTATTTGTTTCCACAACTCTTGATGATTGGATGTAACTATGTGTTCTCTGATAGCCATAGACAAGTGTTAGAGTGGAAACATTTCATGATCTGTCCAGATTTATTTCCTATGTTCTTTCCTTCAGCTCTTTCCACTTTCAGTTATTCCAATGGTTAAAAACAATTCTAAATTTCCAAGTACCCAATATATTTATAGTGTTCTGGCTGAGACCAGGTGCATAAAAAGCAGGCCAAAAATACTAAGTAAAAGTTTATGGAATTGTTACATTAATAAGTAAAATGAAAGTAGAATATTGTCAATTCATATGTTTTAATCTAACATAATCATAGAAGAATTGTACACTTTGAACTGAAATGGTCATGAACTGAATATCATGTCCAATTTTCAATTTCTAGTGGGGAAAATGATTTCTAGTGGCAAATGATTTCCATCATGATGATATGACTTATCCAAGACTACAAAAGTAATGATAGACATACATAAATGTTAATTCTATTAAAGCAGAGGAATTAAGTAGGCCATAACTTTTATGTCAAATAAATTAATCACTTAGAGATAATTTAGGCAGTGTGTATTTGTTTAAGGTGTGGTTTCTGACTATAATGGGTATATGGAAATAAACTATCTACTGAATATATTTACATGGCTGAAAATATACTTAATGTATGAATTTTAACTACACTAATTTGGAAAATGTGATCATTAATAAAAGGCTAATATGGTGTATTTCCTCATATACCTTAAATCACATAATATAGATAGGTGTGATGCTGAATTACTTAATTTATTCAGTTGTGCTAGCTTTCATGTTGAAAAAATACATTAATTTATACAACTGATATTTATTTATTAATATATATTAGAAAATAACTCCATTAGGTACTATGGTTATAAAATATATAAATCCTGTTCCTAGTTCTTAAATTCCTAATAGCATGTGTTTTTTTTGTTTGTTTGTTTTAAATGAAATATTTTATTTTTCAAAATGTGAGTTTATTTAGTGAGTGAATTAATATTTAAAGGTGTAAAAGAATACAAATTTCAAAGAGATACATTGATAGAAATGTCTGAATTAGTTCCTCTGATGAAACTAGACAGGTTTTCATAGATCTTTTTTAAATTTTTATACAATTTTTATAGGTTACTTTTCATTTACAGTTATTACAAAATATTGGTTATTTTCCCCGTGTTGTACAATACATCCTTAAACCTATTTTACACCCAATAGTTTGTACCTCCCTCTCCCCAAGCCATCTGTATATTGTCCCTCCCAACTGGTAGCCACTAGTTTATTCCCTATATCTGTGAGTCTGCTTCTTTTTTGTTATATGCACTCATTTGTTGTATCTTTTTTTCTTAATTAGTGTAAATTTCTGACTTCCTTCCTCAGAATTACCACAACAAAAGACCACAATCATGGAAATAAGAATAACTGAGCTGAAGTCTGGGAAACAGACTTTTTTTCTTGGAAATGTTGTAATGAGGAGGTAGTTTTTTCAGACTACATATGTAGATCAGAGTACAATATGGGAAATAAACTTCTAATTCTGCCCTTATTTCTTTCCTACCTTGTTTTAGGGTATTCAGAGCTTGTCTTTCAAGTCATATCTCAGCTCTCTGTTTTTAGAACAGCAGAGGGTTAAAATCAGGACAATTCAGAAGCCTGGTCAAAATGAGAAGCTGAAAAAATAAATTGTGGACTGACTAGTTTTGGAATGTACATTTCCCACTTCTAACACTCTCTAAACAAAAAGCTGAGGAATCTAATCATGGACAGTGATTCTTACACTTGGATGTACATTGAAGTTACCTGGAAAGTTTTTAAAAAAATCATGCAAAACTAAAAATGAGACTAATTAAATCAGAATCTCTGGATGAGATACTGTTATCAGTATTATTTAAACTTCCCCAGAAAGTTTCCTGGCGGTCCATTTGTTAGGATTGTGTACTTTCATTGCCAAGGGCCTGGGTTGAATCCCTGGTCAGGGAATTAAGATCCCACAAGCCACACAACCCAGTCAAAAAAAAAAAAAAGAAAAGAAAAAAGAAAAGAAAAAGTCTTCTTCATATAGTTCCAATGTTCATTGGAAAATTGAGAAACACTGAAAAGAAGTACTTCTTCTTAATGGTGTTTCTCCTTGGGAGACAGTGTAAATCTCCTTCCAAAGAACTTGTTCTGTGATATGAGGAATAATAAATAATGTTTCTTCATGCTTGTAGTTCTCTACCCCTTGTGTTATTTTAACCTAGCACTTTCTTTGTGGCTATATTCTTGATGCAGACTGCAGTGTATCCTTTGGTCCTTACCTAATTCTCACTGCAAGAAATAGGAGCTTACAAATAAATCTCTAAACTATCTAAGGAATAATTTTATTTCAAAAGAAATCAGCAAACAGGATCAATCACAGATTCAGTGAGAAGAAAATGTTTTGTAACTTATGAAGGACAAATAATAATAAAACTTCATATACTAAACACAATAAAAAAGATACATATACTAATACTATCATCTACAAACTGCAAAAGAAAAATAATAAATATAAAACCAAATTGCATAGAGCAAAAACAGAGCTGAACTAACACAGTAGATAGGGTAATTAAAGAATGTTTGCCCATGGAAAACAAATTGGAAAATTAGAATATCACAGTGAAAAATTCTTGCAGAAGTATCAAGAAAAGATAAATCAATAAAAATTATATAATAGAAATAAGGAGAAATAAAATGTAAGGTAGAAGTTTTAATATCTGGATTATAAGATTTATAAAGTGAGAGAAAATAAAAACTTGGGACTAAGAAATATTTGAATAGATTGTATAATTAAATGTCCCAGAATAAAAAAAAAAAAGTAATATACTTGTAATCTTTCAAAGTTAAAGACCCTTTAAAATGCTAAAGAGGAGATATAAGGAACATTTCAGAGCTAGATACCCATAGTAAAATTTTAAATTATCAATGACAAAAAAATTATAAAATCACAGAGAAGAAAATAATACTTCCATTAAAAATAAATCAAAATTATAAGATTTTTCAGTAACAATACTACCTAAATGAATGCAAATTGTATAAATATACGATAATAGAATTTTAATAGAATTGTTATTCAAATATGAGCTTATATTAAAAGTATTCTCAGGCATATAAGTCTCAGAATATCTGACATATATGAACAAATATTGGATAGCAATTTTGCATATTTTTACAAGAAAAGAAACATTCAAGAGATATTGGAAGAGATATTTGAAGTAAATTGATCAAATAATTTTAAAATATTTACTGTTATACTAAATATAAGCTGAGATCATTGAAAAAATACATAATAACCTAAAAAAATTTCTAATAGTATCAACCTGTATCAGTGGCAGGGAAAGAACAAAGGATGTAAGAGTATGCTAATTTCTTTTCTGGTGTGTAGAAAGAAATAGACAAAGATTTTTAAAACTGAAAAAGCAATTGGTATTACCTAGTAAAGTTAACAATGCACATACCCTGATCCAACAATTCCTTATCAGATGCACACTCTAAAGAAGCTTTCATATGTTTACCAGGAAGCCTGTAAAAGGATGGTTTTATAAATACTGTTCCCAATGGCAAGACACACAAAAAAGCACAAATGTTAGATTATATAAATTCATCCCATTTCATTCATAGAGTTGAAAATGATAAAGCTGTGAATAAATGAAAAATAAATACTACCTTCAGCAGCATAGATAAGTCTCAATAACATAATATAGAGAGAATAGAAAACAAGTTGCAGTAGAATAAGTTTAATATGATTTTATTTCAAAAATGTGTAAAGCTAAATATTATATTGTTTAGAGACATAAATGTAAGTGGTAATGCAATGGATAAAATTTAAACAAAATTATGGGATAGGATTACTACTGAGGAATGAGGAAGCTATACTCCTTCAAAAAGAGGGTACTTCTAACAATAATGACAAAAGTTTATTCCTTGGGATAATTGGTGTTTATTAATTTAAGTTAGGATGTATTCTATCACATGTATTTTAAATCAGTTTAATGAAATACATGGAGAGATAGTCTTTGGAAATACATTCAAAAGAAGAGGGTGAGTGAGAAAAATATAATAAAAATGTATAAAATGCCTATCTATTTTTTAAGTAAGGTTGGCTCAGTAGACAGTAATTGAAATTTTCTTCTTCATTTACAGGGGTAGACTATGGGCATTCAGTGTCACATTCATTTTACTGGATCACTATAATTTAAGAACACAAATAAAGCAGTTTTCTTTTACTACATTCTGAGTCTGAGTTTTGGGGCTCAGATTGGAGGTATGTACTTGGGACACAGTCAAAGGTTTACAAGTTTCCCAGTTAGAGCCATCTATGGCTATTGGCCAGGAAAGCCACCATCAATAGACCAGTGATCTAAAATGTAAACTAAATCTTAGGAAATTTTCTCCAGGCTACATTGTTGGATACTGTACATATATTTACTGTACTCCCTGCATATACTTATTATTGCTTATCCTACTTATTATAGCTTAGGTAAGATAATCATTGTTTTCATAGATTTTGGAAGTGTGCTCTTTTATTTTTCCACAATTTTCTAGGACATGTGTAGAGGAAAATAAAACAAAATCACATATATAATAATCTTTTAAATTAATGTTAAAAGACAAATTAATCTTCCTAAACCAGAGTAGGTTAGTAAGAGATTAAGATCATCAAGGACCTTAATCTTTTTTTTTTTTTCACTGTACACGGGCCTCTCACTGTTGTGGCCTCTCTCGTTGCGGACCACAGGCTCTGGACGTGCAGGCTCAGTGGCCATGGCTCACAGGCCCAGCCGCTCCATGGCATGTGGGATCTTCCCAGACTGGGGCACGAACGTGTGTCCCCTGCATCAGCAGGTGGACTCTCAACCACTGCGCCACCAGGGAAGCCCAAGGACCTTAATCTTTAATTCAATATTGAATAAATTGCATAGAATGAATAAATTAAGCTTTGAAAATTTTTATATCATCCAAAATGTTTCCTTAGGATATTACTACACTAATTCCTACAAAAGTTAGAGATTAAAATTATTTTGAAATCAATTTTACATTAAAATAACATGAAATTTAACCACAAACAATGCTTTATTGAAAGGATTTTATTTTCATGAATTAAATGTCATTTAGATATTGATTATGTTTATAATATAAAGTTGAGCTTTAACTGACTTCAAAAATGACTATTGACAGGGAGAGTCATGTGTATATATGTAACCTATGCTTAAATTTTAGAGATGTTGGAATATAGAAAAGTTATCAAGCATACATATTCTGTAATGGAACAAGCACAGCTAGAGGAATCACAACATTTGACCATAGTGTTACAAGTTTAAATACATTAAACTAAAGTGGAAATAATAGGGTTGTGTGTGTGTGTGTAGTGAGAATGATGGAAGAGTGGGGAAGTTGCAAATAAATGGTTGCCCATCATGTGTAGATTACTAAATTTTCTAAAAATTACTAATAAATTATTAATTAATGAAAACAAATTTAACTGACACAAGAGAATACTGTAAGCATTTTTTTGCCCTGTGGTTTATATTCATCAAATGATAAAACTGTGAGGTGACATCAATGAGAATAATAGAATAAAGCAGTCCAAAAATACTGTCTTCCATAAAAGGAACAAGAACAATGGAAAAATGACAGAATCAATGTTTTCAGAAATTCTGGAAATTAATTAAAGTCTTGAAGCAATCTGGGGAGAATTTATCAAGGAAAACCTTAGTAAGAACAGCAAGGTTTAAGGCATTTTACCTTGACATATTCTCATCCCCTCAACCCCAGGTAAATAGTAACTTGAAAATCAAAAGCAGTAGGTGAAAATCAACAGCCTTGCCACTGATGGAGCAGAATGGGTTAGTACTACCTCAAAGCCCCATTTCCAAATAATTGTTATTATTTCACCCTTTTACTTGTCTCCTGCATGACCTCACTTCTGTTAGTCTTTACTTGACTGATTAGATCTTGACTAATACAACAACATTTTGCCAGAAGACATATGTTGAATATAATTAGAGGCAACTGATTTAGACCATGGTTGCCTGAGATGGCAGATAATTGGAACAAACAACTGATCAGTCCAAAAGCTTAATAAAAAATACCATGTACTGAGATATTCATCAGGGGCTTTCAAACATCTGAAATATTCCTGAAAATCTAGAAGTTTATGCACGTTAATAGATCGGTGCTTTTTTTTTTGTTTTGTTTTGTTTTTTACTACCTTTATTATGCAAAAAGAGTTAGGATGCAATCATGGAATGGATTCTCCCTCAGATCTTCCAAATGGGAACAGCCTTGCTGACAATTTGATTTAAGACGTCTGGATTCCACAACTGTAAGATAAAAAAAAAAAAAAATTCCTCTTGTTTAAAGCCATAAAGTTTGTGGTAATTTGTTATGGCAGCCCTAGGAAACTAATATAGTAATTTAGAATATATACAAAATTATGTGAATTAGATAAAATGATATTAAATATATTCTTTTGAATTTTTGAATTTTATTTTATTTATTATGTTATAGAGCATGCTGTTAATAGTTATCCATTTTATACATATTAGTGTATATGTCAATCCCAATCTCGCAATTCATCACACCACTCCCACCACCACTTTGCCCCCTTGGTGTCCATACGTTTGTTCTCTACATCTGTGTCTCAATTTCTGCCTTGCAAACTGGTTCATCTGTACCGTTTTTCTAGTTTTCACATATATGTGTTAATATATGATATTTGTTTTTCTCTTTCTGATTTACTTAACTCTGTATGACAGTCTCTAGATCTATCCACATCTCTACAAATGACCCAATTTCATTCCTTTTTATGGCTGAGTAATATTCCATTGTATACATGTACCACATCTTCTTTATCCATTCATCTGTAGATGGACATTTAGGTTGCTTCCATAAACTGGCTATTGTAAGTAGTGTTGCAATGAACATGGGGGTGCATGTGTCTTTTTGAATTATGTTTTTTTTTTTTCTGGGCATATGCCCAGTAGTGAGATTGCTGAGTCATATGGTAATTCTATTTTTAGTTTTTTAAGGAACCTCCATACTGTTCTCCATAGTGGTTGTATCAATTTACATTCCCACCAACAATGCAAGAGGGTTCCCTTTTCTCCACACCCTCTCCAGCATTTGTTGCTTGCAGATTTTCTGATGATGCCCATTGTAACTGCTGTGAGGTAATAGCTCATTGTAGTTTTGATTTGCATTTCTCTAATAATTAGTGATGTTAAGCAGCTTTTCATGTGCTTCTTGTCCATCTGTATGTCTTCTTTGGAGAAATGTCTATTTAGGCCTTCTGCCCATTTTTGTTTTGGGTTGTTTATTTTTTTAATATTGAGCTGCAGGAACTGTTATATATTTTGGAGATTAATCTTTTGTCCATTGATTAATTTGCAAATATTTTCTCCCATTCTGAGGGTTGCCTTTTCATCTTGTTTGTAGTTTCCTTTGCTGTACAAAAGCTTTTAAGTTTCATTAGTTTCCATTTGTTTATTTTTTGTTTTTATTTCCATTACTCAAGGAGGTTGATCAAAAAAGATCTTGCTGTGATTTATGTCAAAGAGAGTTCTTCCTATGTTTTCCTCTAAGAGATTTATAGTGTCCGGTCTTACATTTAAGTCTCAAATCCATTTTGAGTTTATTTTTGTGTATGGTGTTAGGGAGTGTTCTAATTTCATTCTTTTACATGTAGCTGTCCAGTTTTTCCAGCACCACTTAAGGAAGAGACTGTCTTTTCTCCATTCTATATTCTTGCCTCTTGTACCATAGATTAGTTGACCATAGATGTGTAGGTTTATCTCTGGGCTTTCTATGCTGTTCCATTGATCTATATTTCTGTTTTTGTGTCAGTACCCTATTGTCTTGATTTCTGTAACTTTGTAGTATAGTCTGAAATCAGGGAGTCTGATGCTTCTAGCTCCATTTTTATTTCCCTCAAGACTACTTTGGCTATTCGGGGTCTTTTTTTTCTCCCTACAATGTTTAAGATTTTTTGTTCTAGTTCCATAAAAAATACCATTGGTAATTTGACAGGGATTGCATTGAACCTGTAGATTGCTTTGGGTAGTATAGTCATTTTCACAATGATGATTCTTCCAATCCAAGAACATGGTATATCTCTCCATCAGTTTGTATCATCTTTAATTTCTTTCATCCATGTCATATAGTTTTCTGCATACAGGTCTTTTGTCTCCCTAGGTAGGTTTATTCCTACATATTTTATTATTTTTGTTGCAATGGTATATGGGAGTATTTCCTTAATTTCTCTTTCAGATTTTTCATCATTGATGTATAGGAATGCAAGAGACCTTCTATGCATTATGTTTGTATCCTGCATATTTACAAAATTTATTGATTAGCTCCAGTAGTTTTCTCGCAACATCTTTAGTTCTCTAAGTATAGTATCATGTCATCTGCAAACGGTGACTGTTTTACATCTTCTTTTCCAATATGTATTCTGTTTATTTCTCTTTCTTCTCTGATTGCCGTGGCTAGGACTTCCAAAACTATGTTGAATAATAGTGGTGAGAGTGGACATCCTTGTCTTCTTCCTGAACTTAGAGGAAATGCTTTTAGTTTTTCACCATTGAGAATGATGTTTGCTGTGGGTTTGTCATATATGGCCTATATTATGTTGAGGTAGGTTCTCTCTATGCCCACTATCTGGAGGGTTTTTATCAAAAATCGGTGTTGAATTTTGTCAAAAGCTTTTTCTGCATCTACTGAGATGATCATATGGTTTTTATTCTTCAATTTGTTAATATTGGGTATCACATTGATTGATTTGTGTATATTGAAGAATCTTTGCATCCCTGGAACAAATCCTACTTGATCATGGTGTATGATCCTTTTAATGTGTTGTTGGAGTCTGTTTGCTAGTATTTTATTGAGAATTGTTGCATCTATATTCATCAGTGACATTGGTCTGTAATTTTCTTTTTATTTATTTTATTTTTTTTTAGGATCTTTGTCTGGTTTTGGTAACAGGGTGATGGTAGCCTCATAGAATGCATTTGGGAGTGTTCCTTCCTCTGCAAATTTTTGGAAGAATTTAATAAGGATGGGTGTAAGTGTTTGGTAGAATTCACCTGTGAAGCCATCTCATCCTCGATTTTGTTTGTTGGAAGATTTTTAATCACAGTTTCAATTTCATTACTTGTGATTGGTCTGTTCATATTTTCTATTTCTTCCTGATTCAGCCTTGGAAGTTTATAGCTTTCTAAAACTGTGTCAATTTCTTCCAGGTTGTCCATTATGTTGGCATAGAGTTGCTTGTAGTAGTCTCTTAGGATGCTTTGTATTTCTGTGGTGTCTGTTGTTACTACTCCGTTATCATTTATAATTATATTCATCTGAATCCTCTCCCTCTTTTTCTTGATGAGTCTGGCTAGTGGTTTATCAATTTTTTTTATCTTCTCAGAGAACCAGCTTTTAGATTTATTGATCTTTGCAATTGTTTTCTTTGTTTCTCTTTCATTTATTTCTGCTCTGATCTTTACAATTTCTTGCCTTTTACTAATTCTCGGTTTTGTTTGTTCTTCTTTCTCTAGTTCTTTTAGGTGTAATGTTAGATTGTTAACTTGAGATGTGTGTTCTTTCTTCATGTAAGATTGTACTGCTATAAACTTCCCTCTTAGAATTGCTTTTACTGCATACCATAGGTTTTGGACCATCCTGTTTTCATTGTCATCTGTCTCTAGGTATTTTTTATTTCTTCTTTGATTTCTTCAGTGATCTCTTGGTTATTTAATAACATATTGTTGAGCCTCCATATGTTACTTTTTTATGTTTTTTTCCCTGTAATTGATTTCTAATCTCATAGCATTGTGGTCAGAAAAGATACTTGATATGATCTCAATTTTCTTACATTTACTGGAGCTTGATTTGTGACCTAAGATGTGATCTATCCTGGAGAATGTACCATGCACACTTGAGAAGAAAATGTAATCTGCTTTTTTTAAATGAACTATCCTATAAATATCCATTAAATCTATCTGGTCTGTTTTTTTCATTTAAATCTTCTGTTTCTTTTTTTTTTTTTTCATTTTGGATGATCTGTCCATTGAGGTAAGTGAGGTGTTAAAGTCCCCCACTATTATTGTATTACTGTCAATTTCATCTTTTATAGCTGTAAGCAGTTGGCTTATGTATTGAGATGCTCCTATGTTGGGTGCATATATATTTATAATTGGATTGATCATTCTTCTTCTTGGATTGATCCCTTGATCACTATGTAGTGTCCTTCCTTGTCTCTTGTAACATACTTTATTTTAAAGTCTATTTTATCTGTTATGAGTATTGCTACTCCAGCTTTCTTTTGATTTCCATGTACATGGAATATCTTTTCCATCCCCTTACTTTCAGTCTGTATGTTTCTCTAGGTCTGAAGTGGGTCTCTTGTAGGCAGCATAGATATGGGTCTTGTTTTTGTATCCATTCACTGAGCCTGTGTCTTTTTGTTGGAGCATTTAATCCATTCTCATTTAAGGTAATTATTGATATGTATCTTCCTAATACCATTTCTTAATTGTTTTGGGTTTGTTTTCATAAGTCCTTTTCTTCTCTTGTGTTTCCCACTTAGAGAATTTCCTTTAACATTTGTTGTCGAGTTGGTTTGGTGGTGCTGAATTCTTTTAGCTTTTGCTTGTCTGTAAAGCTTTTGATTTCTCCATCGAATCTGAATGTGATCTTTGCTGGGTAGAATAATCTTGGTTGTAGATACTTCCCTTTCATCACTTTAAATATATCTTGCCACTCCCTTCTGGCTTGTAGAGTTTCTTCTGAGAAATCAGCTGTTAACATTATGGGAGTTCCCTTGTATGCTTTTGTCTTTTTTCCCTTGTTTCTTTCAATAATTTTTCATTGTCTTTAATTTTTGCCAATTTGAATACTATGTGTCTCGGTGTGTTTCTCCTTGGGTTTATCCTGCATGGGACTCTCTGTGCTTCCTGGACTTGGGTTGCTATTTTCTCTCCCATGTTAGGGAAGTTCTCAACTATAATCTCTTCAAATGTTTTCTCGGGTCCTGTCTCTCTCTCTTCTTCTTCTGGGACCCCTATAATCCGAATGTTGTTGTGTTTAATGTTGTCCCAGATGGCTCTTAGTCTGTTTTCATTTCTTTTCATTCTTTTTTCTTTATTCTGTCCCACAGCCATGAGTTCCACCATTCTATATTCCAGGTCACTTATCCACTCTTCTGCCTCAGTTATTCTGCTATTGCTTCCTTCTAGTGTATTTTTCATTTCAGTTATTGTATTGTTCATCTCTATTTGTTCTTTAATTCTTTTGGGTCTTTGTTAAACATTTGTTGCATCTTCTTGATCTTTGCCTCTATTATTTTTCTGAGGTCCTGGATCATCTTCACTATCAATATTCTGAATTCTTTTTCTGGAAGGTTACTTATCTCCACTTCATTTACTTGTTTTTCTGGGGTTTCATCTTGTTCCTTCATCTGACACATCACCCTCTGCCTTTTCTTCTTGTCTGTCTTTCTGTGAATGTGTTTTTTTTTCCCACATATTCCAGGTTTGTAGTTCTTCTTGCTTCTTCTCAATCTGTGCTCTTAAACGGAACTGTACTCATGCTTAGAGAAACCTGAAAAGTCCCTAAATTCTTACCTCTGGCTTATTTTGAGGCTCTGTACACTGACAAAGTAAATCTATGGAAGAATTTTAAATTGCTTGGCTGAGTGTTGATGGTGTGCTTCAACAAACACACTGAGACCCTCAGTTTCTCAGAGACTCATTGATAGCAAGAATTTAATGAAATCCTTGTCCCTTCACTAGCTGGCTACTAAGCTAATTGAGAGATTTTTAGTGACCACACATGACATAGAATCTACAGTTTAGAGAATTAATTCATAAAGTCACTAGAAAAACAAAACAAAAAAAAAACAACAAAGCACAACAATAGAAAATCTTGTCCAGACTATATAATCTGTTTCTAGAGGTACAACATTATAGTATTTTAAATGTCCAATTTTCAAGAAAAAATAATAAAACACAAAGAAACAAGAAAATATAGTTATATATAAGGACAAATTATAAATAATACAAGCCATCAGAACAAATACCTGGGAAAGCCCAGATAATGGACAATCTATACAAAGACTTTAAATCACCTATTTTAAGTATTAACAAACACCAAAGGAAACCATGTTTAGAGAAATAAATTATGTATGAGAATATATCACTAAATAGGGAATATCAGTAAAGATATAGACATTATAGAAAGAAACAAAATTAATGTTATGTACGTTGAAATGTAGGATGAAAGAAATGACTTTATTAGAAGCTCAACAACAACTATGTGCAGACCAAAGATAAAATAAATAAATATTAGAATGAAGATCAGTTCATATTATCTTATATGAGGAGTAGGAAAAACAAAATAGAGTAAAGGAAATGAAAGGATTCTCAAGACCTGGGGGAAATACTGAAGCATAGCAATCTATATAAATTGGAAGTCTCAGTAGAGAGGAAATAGAAAAAGAGTCAGGAGGATCATTTGAATAAATAATAGCCCCAAATTCCCAAATTTAATAAAATATATTAATTTACACTTCCAATTAGCTCAATGAATTCCAAGTAGAATAAATACAAAGAGATCCACACTTAGACATATCATAATCAAACTTTGTCAAAAGACAAGAGAAAATCTTGAAAACATCAAGAGAAAAGCAACTCATTGTTTAAAAAATATTCTCAGGATGATTAACAAAGAACATTCTATGGGAAGGACTATATGTTAGTCAATAAAAACAAGTATTAATAAATGTAAGGGAATGAAATTAGACAAAGTATGTTCTCTAATCACAATTAAATTAAATTAGAAATAAATAACAAGGAGATATGAGAGATTCACAGACATATAACATTAAACAACACTCTTCTAAAGAAAAATTATAATAAAGAAAAAATGACAAAAAAATTATAAAATAGATATTAATGAAAATGATAATACAACATGGCAAACTTATGTGATACAGCTGGGCAGTATTTATAGGGAAAATAATAGCTATAAAAACCTAAATTTAAAAGAAGGAATGTGTCTAATTAATAATCTAAACTTCTTACCTAATTATCTTAAGAAATTATTTTTAAAAAGCAGAGTAACTAAAAATCAAGAAGAAGGAAGGAAATAATAAATAATAGAATGTAAATAAATAAAATACAGAATTAAAACAAATAATAAATAAATGAACAAACACAAGTTGATTCTTTGAAAAGATTAATAATATTAAAAGAATCTACCTAGACAGACTGAGCAAAAAGTCAACAAGACTCATATTACTAAAATCAGGAATGAAAGACAAAACATTAGTATCAATGTTACTAAAAACAAGAATTATAAATACAATACACTATGAAAAATTATATGATAACAAATTAGGTAGCCTAGAAGAAATTAATATATTCCTGTAAAGACCCAAAGTACTTAAATGGACACAAAATAAATGTAAAATTTGTATAGACTTATAACAAATAATGAGTTTGTATTCATAAAAAAAAGTTATTCCATGAATAAAAACATAGAACCAGGTGATTCACTGTTGAATGTAACCGAATATTTAAAGAAAAATGTTTTAAAAACTTTTTCCAAAAAAATATAGAATGGGAGGGAAGATTTCCCAACTCATTCATTGAGGCTAGTATTACTCTGATACCAGAAACAGAGAAAGACATCACAAGAAAGGAAAACAAGGAACCGGTATCCTTCATGAATATAGATGTCAAAATACTTAACAAAATTCTAACAAACTAAATCCAAGGACATATAAAATGGCTTATACACAATGACCAAGTAGGATTTACACCAGGAATGCATGATTAGTTCAACATATATATGAAAAAAATGAATAAAATATGCCATATTATTAAGATAATGAGAAAAAATACATGACCACCTCAAGTTACATCAAAAAAAATAAAAGCATTTGGCAGAATCCAGCATCTTTTCATTACAAAAAAAAAATAGAAGGAAACGCCTTTATTCTGATAAAGTGTACATAAGAATACCCTCACTAACATATTACCACATGGTGAAAGACTGAAAACCCTTTTTCTAAGATCAGGAACAAAACAAGGGTGTCTGCCTTCACCACTTTTATTTGACATTGTGCTGGAGATTCTACTCAGGATAATAGAGCAAGAAAAAGACATAAAATGCAAACAGATAGGAAAAGAAGGTGTAAAACTCTCTCAATTTTCAGATGCCATTATTTTGTACATAGACGATCCAAGGGCATACACTAAAAAAATTATAGCTAGCACAAAAGTTCAACAACTCTGTGGGATACAAGATCAATATATAAAAATCCATTCTGTTTGTACATACTAGTAATGAAAAACCTAAACATAAAATTAAGAAAATATTTACAATAGCAGCAAAAGAGTAAGATATTTTAGAATATCATAACAAAAAGTGAAACACTTGTACACTGAAAACTACAAAGTACTGTTGAAAGAAATTAAGGAAGACTTGAATAAATGGAAAAATCCCATGTTAAAGGTTTGGAAATGTAGTGTTGTTAAGATGGCAATATTCTCTAAATTGATCTACAGTGTCAAAGCAATCTCTATCAAAATACCAGGTGAATGTTTTGCAGAAATTGACAAACTGATTATAAAATTCATATAGAAATGCAAAGCACCCAGACTAGTCAAAAATTTTTTTAAGAAGAAAAATGTTGGAATACACTTACAATTTTCCTATTTCAAAACAATACAAAGATACATTTATTATGACTGCATTTTACAGAGATGAAGATAGATACAAATAACTTGTAAGTATATGAAGAGATGCTAAATAACATTACTCATTTGGAAAATGCAAGTCAAAACTATGAGACACCACTTCACACCTATCAGGCAGGCTATAATAAAAAAAGACAAAAACAAATATTAACAGGAATGTGGAACATTGGATCCCTCATACACTAATGGTAGAAATGGAAAATATTCCATCTGCCTTGGAAAACAGTTTTGTAATTCAACAAAAATATTAAATGAAGAGTTATCATAATCCAGCAATTCTACTCTTAGTTATACACTCAAGAGATATAAAAACACTTGTGCATGCAAAAATGTGTACCCAAATGCCCATGGAAGCATTAGTTACAATAACAAATGTGCAAACAACCCAAATGTCCATCAATTGATTAATGGATAAGCAAGGTGGAAAATAAAATGGAGTATTATTCAGCCACATAAAATGATAAATTAAATGTTACAAAATGAAAGAACCTTGAATAATATACTAATGAAATATATCAGATAACCAAGGTCACATATTGCATGTTTTCATTCACATTAAATGTCCAAAATAGGCAACTTTATACAGATAGAAAATAGATTACTAGTTTCTAGGGGAAGGTGGGAGTGGAAATGGGGTGTAACTGCCTGTGGGCTGGGGATGATGAAAATATTCTGAGTGTAGATAGTGGCGATGATTGCAAAACTTTGCAAAAATAAGAAAAAAATCACTTAACTGTACACTTTAAAGATTCAATATTATTGTATGTGATTATTTTCCCATTAAAAATGGGAAAAAGATCTTGTGACTGCCAAAAGAGAATGGATTCTTAAGGTGATTTTTTCTTAAGCTATTTGAATGGTATGTTAAATGATCTACACTCTCAGAGGCAATGCAGGTAAACAATTAATGATGATAGGCACTTACATCTAATGATATTGCCAGTAATTAACCATTGCTCAGTTTTCCAGTTACAGTTGTGGAGGGAGAAAAGGAATACATTTTTTTTAATTGCAAATCAATAAAGACAATGAAGTACTAAATTACCCCCAGAAAGACTACAACATGCCCAAACACAAGGCTCTGGCATTCTTTTCCAGTTTTTCCTTTGATTTTATCTATCTAAATGTCATATCTTCTCCAAACCTCAAAAATAAAAATTAGATCTTTTGGAAGAGTACAGGAAGGTGGTATATTTAAGGTGGTGATATGAGCTGATTTGAACATATACAATTTTTATATATGTGGTCAAATTCCTTCAAACAATGGTAAAATATTAGAGTTTTTCTAGTACTAATATGTAATCTCTAACAGTAAGATATTTAAAAATAAAATAGAGAAGATAAATCATTCTTAAGCCTTTTCTTAAGGGTTGTCTCAATATCTCATTTAATGGATGAAAAGAATATACAATATGACTAGAATTAATTAAACTAGTCCTTACAGAAGAATTTCAGACATTCGTTGGAACTTTTAATAAGCTGAAAAACTAACTTAAGAATAGTATATATAGTATTAGGTATTAGTTAAAATGAATTTCAAGAAATACCTAATAAAATAGTGATTTGGAATCAATGTTTTCAATCCACAAGGTTTTAAGAGAGACTATTTCTTCTCTATTGATGTATATATATTTTGTATGTTTTTTTAATCCATCTACAACATAGTCTCACACAATATTTGTCAGAAACACAAAAGATGTCAAAACAAGAAAACATTGTTCAACAGTGTAATACCTTTTTATATGAAACTCTACATTCATTGGATTATGAACTCTTTCATATGTATGTATATACATATATATATATATATAGATATGTTTTCAAATAAAAATCAAAACAGTACCACAAGGATATCTGTGTACATGCCTTTGTACTCTTAAATCTGTGAATGATTCATATTTTTCATTTTCTATTAAACAAAGTTTTTTTTTTGTTTGCTTTTTTTTTTTTTTTTCGTCTGTATGCGGGCCTCTCATTGTTGTGGCCTCTCCCGTTGTGGAGCACAGGCTCTGGACGTGCAGGCTCAGTGGCCATGGCTCACAGGCCCAGCTGCTCCACCGCATGTGGGATCTTCCCAAATTGGTTCATGAACCCGTGTCCCCTGCATCGGCAGGTGGACTCACAACTACTGCACCACCAGGGAAGCCCAATCTGATTTCTCATATCTTCTCATCTGGTGGGAGAGACAGATAACAACATTTTGATGAGAAATGTCATGAAGAAAAATAAACCAGGTTAGAGAGGAGAAAAAGTGAATGAATAAATTAATGAATGAAAATCATGTGTATATTATGGTGTTTGGAGAGACAGTACCCTTTGCATCTCTGTGTTTTTACCCTTTTTGCCAGTTATGGCAGATTGCAAGCCCTGACTGCTTGGCTATTTATCTGATTTGTCTCTCAAGGTTGAGAGCTGAGGTAATGTTTCTACCCTACCTTGAAAAAAGAGCAGGCTTGCTAACTGACTGCTATAAAAGTAGTGGATTCCCCAAACTCAGTGCTCCTCAGCTGTGATGCAAACTCTCTGCTTGTGTAGCATCCACCTGGGTTTATCATGTTGTCCTGTGACAGACTGGGACAAGAAGGACCAATGTAAATATGCTGACACTTATGCTCCTTTCTGTACTGTGAGCAATAGAAAACTATTGTTTCATCCCTGAGACTCTCCTGTGTTCTACGGGTATACATGAAATAATAACAAGTTAGCTTAGCTTGTAAACTGAGTAAAATCAAATCCCAGACCTAAAGTACACAACTCAAGCTCGGTCATCAGGAGGATTTCCTTTCATCACTGTCTAGAACTTTAGGTCCTTAAGGACTGAATTTTATCTCTTGGAATAATCCTTACAACTATCTGCAAGTTCAATACTGTATGGTTGAAAGCACCTTAAAATGTTATTCTTAATTTCTAATTGGGCAGATTCCCAAATAAGGAATAAATTAATTAATTGGGCAGATTCTCAGTTAAGATTTTTTAAAAATATTTTTGCCTAGAAAGAGAGATAGAAATGCAATTGTATACAGACTCCTAGACTGTGACTAATGGCTGTAGAGTCAAGGATTTGGATTATCAATGGAGAAGAGTGAATATCATCCAAAGACAGTATTCTTTTCTAGGGAAAGGCTTAGTATGTTTTTGATTGCATGATGGGAAGTTGTATCTTGTAAGTGGAAGCATTCATTTGTTATTGTTTATATTTGGAGATTAAGTACTATTTAAAAAGAGATGTGTATGAGTTCCAAATTAGCAAGGAGTAGGCTGTGTGTCAAATTAGCTTGGCAAAACTGTGTTTCCCAGACTCCCGTCCTTAATATGTCTGGATAGAATGAGCTATAAGACATATATTCCTGTAAGTGTTGGAGGACAAAAGGGAATCAATCAGCACCATTTGGTAGCACACACACCTCCCAGTTACCCAGACAAACACTACTATGTTTCTATGAAGGGATTTTAAAATTATTTTAATTGCTTTTTTTAATAAATATTTATTTATTTATATTTTGGCTGTGCCCAGTCTTAGTTGTGGCACACAGAGTCTTCATTGCCACGTGTGGGATCTTCCTTATGGCATGCAGGATCTTTAGTTTCGGCATGCAGGCTCTTAGTTGTGGCACGCGGGATCTAGTTCATTGACCAGGGATCAAACCCGGGCCCCCTGCATTGGGAGTGTGGAGTCTTAACCACTGGACGAGCAGGGAAGTCCTTATGAAGGAATATTTTTAAAGTGAAAGTAAAGTCCCTAATCAGTTTACAGGCATTGCAGATATTGCAGATTTTGTTCCAGACCACTGCAATACAGTGAGTCACGTGAACTTTTTGGTTTCTCAGTGCAAATAAAAGTTCTGAATATATGATATTGCAGTCTATTAAATGTATAACAGCATTATGTCTAAAAATGTATATATCGTAATTAAAATATTTTCTTGCCAAAAATTGATATCCATCATCTGAGCCTTCAGTGAGTTGTAATCATTATAAAATATTACCATCAAAGATCACAGATTGCTATAAAAATATAATAATAATGAAAAAGTTAGAAATATTGTGAGAATGACCAAAATGTGACTCAGAGACATAAAGTTAGCAAATGCAGTTAGAAAAAATGGCTCTGATAGTCTTGCTTGATGCAGGTTTTTAACAAACCTTCAATTAGTTAAAAAAAAAAAAGCAATATCTGTGAAGCACAATAAAGCAAAGTGCAATAAAATGAAGTATGCTTGCATGTTAAATTAAAGAGAGAGATTATCCTGGGTGTACCTGTTTTAGTTAGTTATAAATTACTAAAAGTGTGATTAAGCCCTCCTCAGAGAGAAAGAGATGGACTCTCACCTGTTATGACAGCTTTGCCCCATAGCTGTGTGCTTCCATTCTGGTCTAGATCTTTCCAATTTGGGGCTGGATTTTGATACCAAAAGTGATTCCAAAGGAACAGAACTTTAAGTATGTTTTATTATAAATTTTCTGGATTTTCTGGAATTGGTTTTCTTAACTGATTCTATCTAAAGACAATAATGGCCCTGTTTCCAGTCGTAAAGAGAGAATTGATAGTACATGGTGTGATATGATAAAGGAGTTACTCAAAGTATTGCTTCTGGATACCTGTAACTGATTACCTATAGAAGAAGAGGTTCATATGAGGCTTTTAAAAGAGAGTCTAGAGGTCCAAAATGAAGGAAATCAAAGAGACTGAAACAGTATAGATGTTTTTCTGTTGGATTTGAAGGAACACCCTATTATGTTTTGGAGAGGGACACATGGCAGGATCTCTGAACCTCTTGGATTTAAGCACTTCGTTCTTATAACTAAGAAAATAAAAAAGAAATGGAATATTGCTGGCAATGTTTGAACGTTAAAGAGACCTCCAAGCTTCAGATGGAATTGTATTCATTTCCAAAATGTTGATTTCAACCTGATGAGACTGTAACTGTGAAACAATAAATTTGTATTATTTTTATTTTAAGCTGTTTAGTTTGGAATAACTGTTATACAACAATAGAAAACTAATATTAAGGATGATATCTAGGTGTTATTAATCAAATATTATATACATGATTAGAGCAATCATAAAGTAAAAATATATATACAGAAAATAAAAATGCATATGATACATATGTATTAGCAGAGAAAGACAAGAGCAAAAAAAAAAAAAAGCAGAGCAAAGAAAACATGAACTATTCATATTTTCTCCTCCTGGCCAAGGAAAGAAATTGCATTCCCCAGTGACTTGCAGTTGTGTGGGGGTTATGTGGCTGGGTTCTGCTCAACAGAATATAAGAAGAAATTTTATATGCAATATCCAGTCCTGGCCACAAAATATATTTTGAAATTTACCAAGTCCCCGTGATGGAAGAATAACACATTGTAAGGCCTCTAGAACTCTGGATCATTATTTGTAACTCTCTGTAGTTCATTCTCAGCTACAAAGGATTTGGGCTTGGGGAACGTATAGCTTCTAGCTATGTTAAGCCACAAAGAGTTGGGATTGTTTGTTGTAGAAACTAGCATTAATTTATCCAACCTTCTTCTGTATATGCATGGTACCTGAAAGACAGAATGATATATAAAATCTGATTTTTAAATTTAAAAGCCTGAATGAAATACAGGTATTCCATTTACTAGATATGGGGCTTTGGACAGGGTGTTATGCAATTATAAAAATGTATTTGCTAGAATATTTTTCATTCTCATTTTCCTTCTCCTTCCACTCCTTTTCTTCCTCTTTCTCTTCTTAGGCCTCCCCCTCTCCCTTTCTCTCACCATTTCCTTCCTCTTCTGCTTCTTCTCCTTCTCTCCTTTCCTCCTCCTTTCTTTTCTTCCTCCACAATTTGTTCTATTTGTATTTGTCTGTGTAAGTTTTACCGACTTACCTAATTTCACTGATTCTTTTCTCAGTGATGTCAAGGTTTGTAGGAGCCCATGAATAAAATTTTCATCTCCGTTATACTTTTGTTGCTTTTGTTGTCACTTGCAGAATTACTATTCAATTATTTCTCAAATTTACCTTTCCCTGTTGAAATTTATCATCTGGATATGTGTGTTATTTACCTTTTCCTTCAAAGCTTTTAACATATTATTTGTTGTTATTTTTAATTCTCTATTAGTTCCATCATTAGTGTCATATCTGAGTCTGGTTCCAATTATTACCTTTTTATCTTTTTAGCCCAATTGTTTGTACTTTCTCATATGCTTCCTTTTTTTTTTCTCTTGTCTTGAAAACAAAACATCTTGTAGTAGAGAGTAGATAATGGGATTTTTTTAATTGACATGTAATTCACATATCAAGTAATTTATTCATTTAAAAAGTATAATTTAGTGATTTGTGTTAGACACACAGCTTGTTCAATCATCACGTCTATCTAATTCCAGAATATTTTTATCACTCTAAAACTACCAGACACATTAGCTGTCAACATTTCCTCCTTTATGCTGCCCCTAGAAATCAATAACCTACTTTCTGTCTATTGATTTGTGTATTCTGGACATTCTATATAAATAGAATCACATAATATGTGTCTTTTTGTGTCATGTCTGTGAGTATTTCATCTCTTTTTTTTTTTTTTTTTTCATTACGCGGGCCTCTCACTGCTGTGGCCTCTCCCGTTGCGGAGCACAAGCTCCGGACGCGCAGGCTCAGCAGCCATGGCTCACAGGCCCAGCCGCTCTGCAGCACGTGGGATCTTCCCAGACCGGGGCACGAACCCGTGTCCCCTGCATCGGCAGGCAGACTCTCAACCACTGCACCACAAGGGAAGCCCAGTATTTCATTTCTTTTTGGGATTAATTAAAATGTGGTTTAATTATCCATTTTAATTTAATATCCACATTTTAATTATCCATTAGACTACTGATAAGCCCTTGGATCGTTTCCACTTTCTGGCTAATATGCTTAATGCTTCTCTGAATACATGTACACATTTCTTGTATACAACAGGTGGACACACGTTTTCAATTATCTTGGGTATATGTCTAGGAATGGAATTTCTGGGTCATATGGTAACTTTTTCAGTAACTGTTGCAGTTGCACCATTTTATGTTCCCATTAACAGTATATGAAAGTACAAGTTTTTTCCATATTCTTGTCTTTTGTTTTGTATAATCTCTTTTACTTACATTTCCAACTGAATTTTCACATCATTTTATCAATTTCTGTAAGAAAGACAGCTTGGATTTTTTAGGCAAATTCATAAACATGCAATATCTTTCCATTAATTTGTCTTTAATTTCTTTCAGCAGTGTTTGTAGTTTGTATTGTATGAGTTGCATTTTATTTGTTGAATTTATTCCTAAGTATTTTATTATTTTGATAGAGTTGTAAATAAAGGTGTTTTCTGACTTCATGTTCATAAGTTCATTGCTAGGGTATAGAATTATTATTGAGCTTTAAGTATTGATCTTCTATCCTGCAACCATACTGAATTTAACTCTAATATTGTTTATACTTTTGAAATTTAATTTAGCATTTATTGTCATCTGAGTGGTCACATATACATAAAAAACACTTTTCCTTGCTATATGATTTCATCCTTGTGTTAAGTATTTGCACATCATGAAAATGTTTCCCATAGCCTGGAGATCTGAGGTTGCCTTCTTGAAGCAAAGCTCTATTAGGTGGAGTTTTAAGTACAAAGGACTCAGCTCACACCAGTTATTTAATTTCACCATGTACTTATAGATTAGAAATTACTAATAGCTTCTTTAGTGTATTAAAATCTATGATTTTTTAAATCAAAGTGTTCATTTCAAAAAAGTATTCATATGTGTTATTACTGTATCATTGGTTTGAATGAGAAACAGCAGTTATCAATATTTGTATTCCTACCAGCAGAAAATTCAGCTTTTTAATAATTAATGTTTATTACAATTTATTTTCACATTTAGTAACCTAATTTAAAAGACTAAAAATGTGTGTAGCTACATTCTGTAAACTGAATATCTTCCAGGATATCAAATGAGAAACATGAAATTCTGGAGGCATTTTCAACACCATTTTATTATTTCACCTTATATAAGAGAATATCTACAATTTCTCAAATGAGGTAATGAGAATGAAAAGCAATCATCCAAGCAGACATGTTTTAAAATGGCAGCTCTTGGGCCTCCCTGGTGGCGCAGTGGTTGAGAGTCCGCCTGCCGATGCAGGGGATACGGGTTCGTGCCCCGGTCTGGGAGGATCCCATATGCCGCGGAGCGGCTGGGCCCGTGAGCCATGGCCGCTGGGCCTGCGCATCCGGAGCCTGTGCTCCGCAACGGGGGAGGCCACAACAGTGAGAGGCCCGCATACCGCAAAAAAAAAAAAAAAAAAAAAAAAAAAAATGGCAGCTCTTTTGCAAAAGAGATGTTCTAAAGATGTATGTCGAAATAAGGTAAAATCTTAACATAATGAGACTTAGGAGAGCTTAGTCTGAGAATGCATTTCAGAAAAATGTTGGCTGAGATACAATGAAACACATCTTGAGTTTTAATTTTAGTATAGATTTAGACTAGATCATACTGCTATTGCAAAAATCACCCACTGAGTAATACTACTTTGTGTGCTCCACAATCACCATCATCCCACAAAGTGCGGAAAGGCACTGTTTTTTTTTAGATTATTGAACTTTCATTTTTTCACACCTCCTTCACATGCAGCTGGAGTGGCTTAAAGTCTCAGTAATAGGTTTGACTCATTGCTGCCGCTATAAAGACTTGGCTTTCATATTTTTAGATTTTCACTAACAGAGATAAAACATATTAAGAGTTCATATATTTTAGAAGGCATTTTATAGTATTATTGATCTTTTAAAATATTCATTTATGTTTATTTAAATTGTCCTTCCTTGGAAGCAAGAATGATCAAGTAAATTATTATATTGTACATATCATTAAACTTTGTATATATGTGTACTTATACATACATTTTAAATTTAATATGCTACACATATATACTTCTATGTTATGTTATATATATATATATACATATATACAATAGTGTATATATACATATACATATCAATGTCTTATATATATGTTCATGTCTATGTGTGCATAAATAATTTTAACTTCCAAGGTATGGAATCAATTTGAATTTAAATCTAGTAGTAAATAAATATTAATCAAATATATTATATCCTACCCCAATCAGCTACAAGTCTACATCTATATATATATATATATATATATATATATATATATATATATACACATAAGAATTAACACAGTGAATAAGAAAAGTATGTTTTTTCTTTTTTATCACAACTTATTAACACCATAATCTGTAAATATCTGTCAAAGTTATGAATGAATAGGATAATCAAGGTACAAAGTTAATGCTTATATTTTTCTCTTCCATAAATGAGCTTATTAATATGCAGATTTTGTGTCTTCTGGAAGCATTCATAATTTATCTTCTACAAATTATTGTGACTGCAGACTTTCTTAGCTAATAATTTCATTTAACATTAAATTTTCATTCCTGTTTTAGCACCTATATACAAATATTAAAAGTAAAACTGTACTGGGAGAATGTGCTTTTAACTATTTATTCTAGAAAGTACTAACTTCTTTGTATAATAAGCCTAAACTACAATATTTTATTAGGTTAACATCTATGAGCTAGATTACATTAGGATATTTTCTGTAATCTGTAACTTCTACCATATTATTTCATATGAATTATTTTACACATGAATTCATATATTGAAGTATTTTATAGGTGCCCTACGCAGGTGGTATGAAGCACTGCCATGAAAAATTAGGTTCAAATGTCAGAACTAATGATACCACACACTCACCAAGAAAGTATGAAGAGATTACTCACATGTAAGGTTTCCTGGGCTCTTAAGCTGCTCTGAAAATGATTTGAGAGAGCAGGGAAGGGCAACTGGCTTTGGCTCTTATTGCAGTTACAGGGCGGGGCTGACCTGAATTCAGTTTGTAGGGCCTTGAATAGTTTTAACTTCCCACAGGTGCCAAGGAGGGAGCACTCAGACTCTCTTACCAGCTTACCTAGATGTGGGAAAGAAGGGCAAAAAGGAGTGATGGGGCTTAAAGTCTGTCAGCAGTCAAATATCAAAAATGGAGTCAGACTCTACTACAATGTGATATAAATTAACTATCTGCAATAAAGTATTATTTACCAAAAACAGAAAACTCTTTTGAATTTAACTACAAAGAACATTCTTTAAAATAGCTACTAACTCAAAATATATAATTATATTCTTTATGATGAGTAATATAGGATAATTTATGGATTCCATGCATCATATATTAAGCGAATTTAGTTGAAGAGATTTATCACTGTAAAACTCTGTTTTTAACATAGACAATATGTCTGTCTTGTTTGCTGCCAGTCTGCTTGGCATTTTCCAATTTTCTTAAGCACCTCTGTGTTTTGTCTTTAGGAAATAAAATTTTATTATTACAGTTTCTTACAGGGTATCATCATCAAATGGATTTTTACTCTTATCTATGTGGCTTCCTTTCAAAGCAGATGGTAACACCATGTGCATTTTCTCTTCAACCTAAAATTATTTTTCTTGTCTTTTCATGTCTTTCATAAACCTCCTAATAGGATAAAACATTTGCTTTACCTGATGGATATTCACAGTGATGTTTCTGCTTCTTCAAAGTATGCCAAACATATCTTCCAGGCAGTGTAAAAAAAGAAACAAAAAAACATAAATATTATCCAGATTATCAGAGTTACTTTATTTATTCATGACTTTTTTCTTTTGCAATTTGCAAAATGCATTATATGTAACGTGGCTTTTTATGATCCTACCCTCCTTAATTAGGCTGTCAAACATAGGTTGTAGGATTGATATGTTTATAAATGCATGAAAATGATAATAATCATAATTTTAATGAATCTGAACAAATTATTTATAGTAACATGAACAGTTAAATTAGTAAAAACTGTCAAAAGACACACTTAGAGATAATTTTACCATACTCTTATTCTTATGAAGTTACCATTTCTTAAAAATATTTCTTTCATAACATATATCCATATACATTTCAGAAAAAAAGTCAAGGAGATATTATTCACTTAGACCTTATGTTGTTAATAATAATAATTCTGTATTTTTAATCAGCACTTCACCTGAATTGTCTCTAATTAGTATGAGAGAACTAATACTGATAAATTTTAGATTAGGAGCAGGTGTCACTGAATTATCCTTTGTTCCTTTCCTCAGGGAGAGGAATAATTGACTAGACATGGAAAAGACTAAAGACAGTGACTTTCTAAGCAGGGGACTTCAGGACAATGTTCTATTTGAATGCCAGGGAAGATAGCACTGGTGAAAAAGTCCTAAATTTACATACAGAAAGTAGTCCTTTAGTAGATAAAATGGCTATTTGAGAATAGAGAAGGGAAGGACACTGGTTAAGATTATTAACAAGAAGATTCTGACAACCAATGTATGAGATCAGCCTAATATTATTCAATAATCAGAACCACAGAAGGAAAATTCTCAGTATCATTTATGCTAAACAGAAGGCTCTTCACTCATATTTCCATTTCACTCCTATCTCCCTAAAAAAGTGCTGTAACAGATATGTTGGGTGAAATGGATCTAGTGTCTAACTGAACCTAAATATTTCTATAATTTGTTAGATTTTATCACCATCATGGGGAAGGGTGGTTTTAAGAACTTAACAATTCAGTGAAAGAAATGAAGACAGACAAATTGTTTTCTTTTTCTTTCTTTCTTCTTCATTAATCAAGCACCATTTTAAATGGGAATATTTAGGGATTTCAAGTTAGAATTTCAAGTTAGAAACATAATGGAATTCTGCCTAAAAAGAAACAATTAAAATAGACATTTAGCAATTTTTCCTCCAAGAACACACTACCTTCTTCAATTAGTCCTTTTCCATTCATATAGTTTCCAAAGAGCTAATGGTTTCACGTATGATACTCATCCTGTGACTTACGTTAATTGGTCCAGGGGTCAGCAATACATAAGAAGGCTGGGATATTAATTTGTTTTCCTCAGATTTTGGAACATGGATTTGATAGTAACTTTTTTAGTGTTTCATTATGAGGTAAATATTTTGGGAATGATTGAAATTTATTTTTCTGACATGTGCTCAAAGTCAGAGGAAAAATGGATGAAAGAAACAATTAGTTTAGAAGTTTGAAAACAAGATGATTATCAAAGTAGAGATATGTATTAATATTGGGGTAGGAGGATAGAAAAATATAACCTGACTGATTAAGTAGAAAATTATTGAGTGGGCAGTATTCTGGCCAAATTTTAAAGGATACATACACTTTCGCTGAAGAAACAAGAGAGGACAGAGAACAAACTATTTACCAATATAGAAAAGTTTGATAAAATACTGTATATTCACAAGTAGTTCAGTATTGTGGGAACAAGAAATATATTTAAATAAGTGACTGGAATTAAAGTCAGATAGGTAAAGAACTCTGACATTATAAGTGGACCTCTATGGGAAGTTAAAAAAAAAAATCAATACATTTAACTTGAAATGAGAAATGACATAAAAATATTTCATGTGACTAATACCATCTTAAGGTCAAGGATTAAAAATGGTGAATCCTGAAACTGGGAGACTAGAAATGAGGCTTTTGAAATATTCTAGAAAGAGATAATTTTCCTTTAAATAAGTAAGTGATTTGGGAATAGAGAGGAGGATGGAATATTATAAACACTTAGAAAGTTATAATTTGGAGGTTTTATTACTTGTTTGTGTGTAGGATATAAGATGAGATAATTGGTATAATATTCATGATTTGGGTGCTAAAATTTTAGAAAAACTTGTTTCTAACCATGAGTCTAATGTTAGACACATATAACTTAGTAGTTGCTAAGATTTCCAAGGTAATTGTAATGTACTTCTTTCATGCTTATAACATGTGAGTTAGAAATTTGTAACAACTCTAACTATAGCAACCTTGCCACAATGACATTTGTGACCAGATAATTCTTTGTAGTGGGGGGATATTCTTTATATTATAGGATGTTTGGTATCTTCCCAGGTCTCAACCCACAAGGCGCCAGTAGCTCTGCCTTCTGGTGTGGTAAATAAAAATGTCTATAAGCATTGCAAAATGTCCCTTGCAGGGAGAAGAAAAATCATCCCTGGTTGGGAACCACTGAGTTAGAGTAACAGCATAATTCGTAGGCATGTGGGTAATTGTTACATGGTGACTATAGAATAAGAAAAGAATAAACCAAAAGGCAGAACTCTGAAAACCATGGAATGGTAAAGAGCGGTGTCTTTGTTCAGATTACTAAAAAAAAAAAAAAAAAAAAAAAAAAAAAAGGCATAAACTGGGTGTTTATAAATAGCAAAAATATATTATCGTTGTATTCTGTCTTCCTTTCTATCCCCAAATCATTTACTTATTTAAAGAAAAATGATCTCTTCTAGAATATTTCAAAAGCCTCATTTCTGGTCTCCCAGTTTCAGGATTCACCATTTTCAATCCTTGACTGTAAGATGCTATTGGTCATATGCAATATTTTTATGTCATTCCTCACTTAAAGGTAAATGTAGTGATTTTTTTTTTTTTAACTTCCCAGAGGCTGGAAGTCCAAGACCAGAATGCCATTATGTTCAGGCTCTGGTGAACACCCTTTTCCGGGCTATAGACTGCTTACTTCTCCTTATATCCTTATATCCTTACATGACAGAAGGGACAAGGGAGCTGTCCAGGGTTTATTTCCTAAGAGCACAGTTCCATTTATGAAGACACAACCCTCATGAAATAATCACCTCCCAAAAGTCCACTTACTAATACCATCACTTTTGGCATTAGGTTACAACACATGGATTTTTAGAGGAACACAAAATTTCAGATCATAGCACCAAGGAAAGAGAATCTGAAAGATGACTGGAAACAAGCAAATATTTAAGCATGAGGTGGTTGAAGACAAAGTGATAACACAAAAACCAAAGGTGAAGAGAGTCAGCAGTATGCCAAAAAAAGGAATTATATAAATATTAAGTTAGAGATAAGACTCTTCTAAGAAATATTTTTAATGAAAGTATAATTTCAAAAGTACTATGTTCATATCTTTCAGTCTCTAGATGTGATGACGGAATTTCATGTGAGGAGGTAACCAGTGTTGCAAGGGAGGAATAATTTTCAGGAATCACATGATCATTTTTACGCCTTGAAATGCTTAAATTATAATGTTTAGTTACTTTTAGCAGCATTTTAAAATTCTAAAATATGTATTTCCTATAACAAGAATAATGCTAGTTAATAATATACTCAGAAACAAGTGGGAGGAAATCATAAACAGCTTCAGTGAACAGCTAGGTAGTATATAAAAATAAGTGGATTTTTTTGAAATGTTGAATTAAATTTTAAAGAGAAAATAACTACAGTTGAAGTGTATAAGATAGAAGTATTTTAGGTATCAACTTTACATTATAAAAGGCATAGCTTTGAATATTTATACTTCATTTAGTAGAATTCATGCAAGTAGGTCTCTCAGAAAGAAATCCAGAAATATTTCAGTATAACAAATGCATTAAATAACATTTGAATATGCATTTTTGCACTATGCTTTGTAAGAATCAATTTTATTGTTTTAAGACAATAGTAGAAAAATGATTTTCTAGACAAACTACCAAAAAAAAAAAGACAAAACTAGTTAGATATCTTGAACTCCTCTGTTCATAGGGGACAGTGAAGCAGTGGGAACATGAAAACTTGCTGTAAAACAATCTCCTCTGATACGGAAAAGGAGTGGCCCCAGTAAAGACTTTGGTGTCTGTCTGTTTATTTGGCACCAAGCAGGACATGAATCCCAGTTTCCTCCGTAGCACCCACCCTTTTTAAAAAATAAATTTATTAATGTATTTGTTTGTTTGGTTTATTGTAGGGTTTTTTTTTATTATTTTAAACTGACTTTATTCAGATATCTAAATAACATTTGAAGGAGGAATGTGAAGTTGATAATGTAGAATGTGTGGCTCCCATTTTAGTATTTCTGATGGAAAAGGCAGAAGAGAAATTTAACAAAAAACAGCATAATGGGAGCTCTCATTGTGACGCTATTAGAACACATGCACAGAACTTTCTCTAATCAAAAACACACACACAAAAAAAACTATTTTAGAGAAAATCTTGTAAATATACAAAAGTAGACACTAAAAGAGAATATTGAACCCCCTTATATTCATCACTCAGCTCAACAATTATCAACACATGGTTATTGTTGTTTTAACTATATATCTACTTCATCACCCTTTTCCAGATTATTTTTTTAACATCTCTATTGGAGTATAATTGCTTTACAATGGTGTGTTAGTTTCTGCAGTATAACAAAGTGAATAAACTATACATATACATATATCCCCAAATCCCCTCCCTCTTGCATCTACATGCCACCCTCCCTATCCCAGCCATCTAGGTGGACACAAAACACTGAGCTGATCTCCCTGGGCTATGTGGCAGTTTCTCACTAGCTATCTATATTGCATTGGTAGTGTATATATGTCCATACCACTCTCTCACTTCGTTCTAGCTTACCCTTCCCCCTCCCTATGTCCTCAAGTCCATTCTCTATATCTGCATCTTTTTTCTGGTCCTGCCCGTAGGTTCTTCAGAACCTTTTTTTTTTTTAGATTCCATATATATGTGTTAGCAAATGGTATTTGTTTTTCTCTTTCTGACTTACTTCAGTCTGTATGACAATCTCTAAGACCATCCAACTCACCACAAATAACTCAATTTTGTTACTTTATATGGCTGAGTAATATTCCATTGTATATATGTGCCACATCTTCTTTGTCCATTCAGCTGTTGATGGACACTTTGGTTGCTTCCATGTCCTGGCTATTGTAATTAGAGCTGCAATGAACATTGTGGTACATGACACTTTTTGAATTATGTTTTATTCAGGGTATATGCCCAGTAGTGCGATTGTTGGGTTGTGTGGTAGTTCTATTTTTAGTTTTTTAAGGAAGCTCCATATTGTTCTCCATAGTGCTTGTATCAATTTATATTCCCACCAACAGTGCAAGAGGATTCCCTTTTCTCCACATCCTCTCAAGCATTTATTGTTTGTAGATTTTTTGATGATGGCCTTCTGACTGGTGTGAGGTGATACCTCATTGTAGTTTTGATTTGTATTTCTGTAATGACTAGTGATATTGGGCATCCTTTCATGTGTTTGTTGGCTTCTTTGGAGAAATTCCTAATTAGGTCGTCTGCCCATTTGGATTGGATTGTTTGTTTTTTTGATATTGAGCTGCATGAGCTGCTTGATATTTTGGGGATTAATCTTTTGTCAGTTGCTTCATTTGCAAATATTTTCTCTCAGTCTGAGGGTTGTCTTCATCTTTTTAATAGTTTTCTTGGCTGTGCAAAAGTTTTTAAGCATCATTAGATCCCATTTGTTTATTTTTGTTTTTATTTCCATTTCTCTAGGAGATGTGTCAAGAAGGATCTTGCTATGATTTATGTCATAGAGTGTTCTGCCTATGTTTTCCTCTAAGAGTTTTATAGTGTCTGGCCTTACATTTAGTTCTTTAATCCATTTTGAGTTTATTTTTGTGTACGGTGTTAAGGAGTGTTCTAATTTCATTCTTTTACTTGAAGTTGTTGAGTTATCCTAGCACAACTTATTGAAGAGGCTGTCTTTTCTCCATTGTATATCCTTGCCTTCTTTATCAAAGATAAGGTGACCATATGTGCGTGGGTTTATCTGACCATGTGTGTGTGGGTTTATTTCTGGGCTTTCTATCCTGTACCATTGATCTATATTTATGTTTTTGTGCCAGTACCATGCTGTCTTGATGACTGTAGCTTAGTAGTATACTCTGAAGTCAGGGAGCCTAATTACTCCAGCCCCATTTTTCTTTCTCAAGATTACTTTGGCTATCTGGGGTCTTTTGTGTCTCCATATGAATTGTGGAATTTTTTGTTCTAGATCTGTGAAAAATGCCATTGGTAGTTTGATAGGGATTGCATTGAATCTGTACATTGCTTTGGGTAGTATAATCATTTTCACAATGTAGATTCTTCCAATCCAAGAACATTGTATATCTCTCCATCTGTTTGTATCAATTTTAATTTCTTTTGCCAGTGTCTTATAATTTTCTGCACACAGTTCTCTCACCTCCTTATGTAGGTTTATTCCTAGGTATTTTATTATTTTTATTGCAATGGTAAATGGGAGTGTTTTCTTAATTTCTCTTTCAGATTTTTCATCACTAGTGTATAGGAATGTGAGAGATTTCTGTGCATTAATTTTGTATCCTGCTACTATACCAAATTCATTGATTAGTCCTAGTAATTTCCAGGAGCATCCTTCAGATTCTCTATGTATAGTATGATGTCATCTGTTAACAGTGACACTTTTACTTCTTCTCTCCCAATTTGGATTCCTTTTATTTCTTTTTCTTCTTTGAGTGCTGTGCCTAAAACTTCCAAAATTATTTTGAATAATAGTGGTGAGAGTGGGCAACTTATTTTTGTTCTGGAACTTAGTGGAAATTGTTGCAGTTTTTCACCACTGAGAACAATGTTGGCTGTGTGTTTGTCATATATGGCCTTCATTTTACTGAGGTAAGTTCCCTCTATAAGGTTTTTTATTGTAAATTGGTGTTAAATTTTGTCAAAATATTTTCTGCATGTATTGAGATGATCATATGGTTTTTATCCATCAACTTCTTAATATGGTGTATCACATTGATGGATTTGGCTATATTGAAGAAACCTTGCATTCCTGGGATAAACCCCACTTGGTCATGATGTATGATCCTTTTAATGTGCTGCTGGATTCTGTTTGCTAGTATTTTGTTGAGGGTTTTACATGTATGTTCATCAGTGATATTGGCCTGCAGTTTTGTGTGTGTGTGTGTGTGTGTGTGTGTATGTGTGTGTGACAATTCTGTCTGGTTTTGGTATCAGGGAGATGATGGCCTTGTAGAATGAGTTTGGGAGTTTTCCTCCCTCTGCTATATTTTGGAAGAGTTTGAGAAGGACAGTTCTTAGCTGTTCACTAAATGTTTGAAATAATTCACCTGTGAAGCCATCTGGTTCTGGGCTTTGGTTTGTTGGAATTTTTTTTTTTTTTTTTTTTTTTTTTTTGTGGTACGCAGGCCTCTCACTGTTGTGGCCTCTGCCATTGTGGAGCACAGGCTCTGGATGCACAGGCTCAGTGGCCATGGCTCACGGGCCTTACCACTCTGCAGCATGTGGGATCTTCCCGGACTGGGGCATGAACCCACGTCCCCTGCATCGGCAGGCGGACTCTCAACCACTGTGCCACCAGGGAAGCCCTGTTGGAAGATTTTTAATCACAGTTTCAATTTCAGTGCTTGTGATTGTTCTGTTCATATTTTCTATTTCTTCCTGATTCAGACTCAGAAGGTTGTGTTTTCCTAAAAATTTGTCCATGTGTTCCAAGTTGTCCATTTTATTGTCATATAGTTGCTTGTAGAAATCTCTCATGATCCTTTGTATTTCTGCATTGTCAGTTGTTACTTCTTTTTCATTTCTAATTCTATTGATTTGAAGCTTCTCCCTTTTTTTCTTGATGAGTCTGGCTAATGGTTTATCAAAATTGTTTATCTTCTCAAAGAACCATCTTTTAGTTTTATTGGTCTTTGATATTGTTTCCTTCATTTATTTTTTCATATATTTCTGATCTGATCTTTATGATTTCTTTCCTTCTGATAATGTTGGGTGTTTTTTATTTATTTATTTATTTATTTATTTATTTATTTATTTATTTATTTATTTGTTCTTCTTTATGTAATTGCTTTAGGTGTAAGTTTAGGTTGTTTCTTTGAGATGTTTCTCCTTTCTTGAGATAGGATTGTACTGATATATACTTCCCTCTTAGAACTGCTTTTGCTGCATCCCATAGGTTTTGGGTTGTCGTGTTTTCATTGTCATTTGTTTCTAGGGTTGTTTTTATTTCCTCTTTGATTTCCTCAGTGATCTCTTTGTTAATTAGTAGTGTACTGTATAGCCTCCTTGTGTTTGTATTTTTACAGTTTTTTTCCCATAATTGATATCAAATCTCATAGTGTTATTCTTTGAAAAGTTACTTGACACAATTTCAATCTTCTTAAATTTACCAAAGCTTGATTTGTGACTCATGATATGGTTTATCCTGGAGAATGCTCAATGAGCACTTGAGAAGAAAGTGTATTCTGTTTGTTTGTTTGTTTTTTGATTCAATGTCCTATAAATATCAATTAAGTCCATCTTTTTTAATATATTATTTAAAGTTTGTTCTTCCCTATTTATTTTCATTTTGAATGCTCTTTCTAGTGGTGAAAGTGGGGCATTAAAGTCCACTACTTGTGGACTTTAACTTGTGTTACTGTTGATTTCCCCTTTTATGGCTGTTAGCATTTGCCTTATGTATTGAGGTGTTCCCATGTTGAGTGCATAAATATTTACAATTTTTATATCTTCTTCTTGGATTGATCCCTTGATCATTATGTAGTGTCCTTCTTTGTCTCTTGTAATCATCTTTATTTTAAAGTCCATTTTGTCTGATATGAGAATTGCTACTCCAGCTTTCTTTTGTTTACCATTTGCATGGAATATCTTTTTCCCTCCCCTCACTTTCAGTCTGTATGTGTCCCTAGGTCTGAAGTGGGTCTCTTGTATTCAGCGTATATACAGGCCTTGTTTTTGTATCCATTCAGCCAGTCTATATCTTTGGTTGGAGCATTTAATCCATTTACATTTAAGGTAATTATTAATATGTATGTTCCTATTAACATTTTCTTAATTGTTTTGGGTTTGTTTTTGTAGGTCTTTTCCTGCTCTTGTGCTTCCTGCCTAAAGAAGTTGCTCTGGCATTTTCGTGTACAGATGGTTTGGGTGTGATGAATTCTCCTCGCTTTTGCTTGTCTTTAAAAATTTAAATTACTCCATTGAATGTGAATGAGACTTTTCTTGGTAGAGTAATCTTGGTTGTAGGATTTTCCCTTTTATCACTTTAAACATGTCCTGCCACACCCTTCTGGCTTACAGAGTTTCTGCTGAAAGATCAGCTGTTAAGCTTATGGGGATTCTGTTGTATGTTTTTTGTTGCTTTTTTCCCTGGCTGCTTGTTTCTTCTTTCTTTCTTTTTTTTTTTTTTTTTTTTTTTTGTGATACGCAGGCCTCTCACTGTTGTGGCCTCTCCTGTTGCAGAGCACAGGCTCCAGACACACAGACTCAGCAGTCATGGCTCATGGGACCAGCCACTCCGTGGCACGAAGGATCTTCCCAGACTGGGGCACAAACCTGTGTCCCCTGCATCGGCAGGCAGACTCTCAACCACTGTGCGACCAGGGAAGCCCCCTTGCTGCTTTTAATATTTTCTTTGTATTTAATTTTTGATAGTTTGATTAATATGTGTCTTGGCATGTTTCTCCTTGGATTTATCCCATATGGGACACTTTGTGCTTCCGGGATTTCACTGACTATTTCATTTCCTTTATTAGGAGAGTTTTCAAGTATAATCTCTTCAAATAGTTTCTCAGTCCCTTTCTTTTCCTCTTCTTCCTCTTTGACCCCTATAATTTGAATGTTGTTGTGTTTAATGTTGTCCCAGTGGTCTCTGAGACAGTCCTCAATTCTTTTCATCCTTTTTTCTTTATTTTGCTCTGCAGTAGTTATTTCCACTTTTTAATCTTCCAGGTCACTTATTTGTTCTTATGCCTCAGTTATTCCGCTATTGATTCCTTCTGGAGAAATTTTAATTTCATTTATTGTGTTGTTCATCATTGTTTGCTTGCTCTTTAGTTCTTCTAGTTCCTTGTTAAACGTTTGTTGTATTTTCTCCATTCTATTTCCAAGATTTTGGATGATCTTTACTATAATTACTCTGAATTCTTTTTCAGGTAGACTGCCTATATCCTCATCATTTATTTTCTCTCATGGGTTTTTACCCTGCTCCATCATCTGCTGTGTATTTCTCTCTCTTCTCATTTTGCTTAACTTACTGTGTTTGGAGTCTCCTTTGTGCAGGCTGCAGGTTTGTAGTTCCCATTGTATTTGGTATCTGCCCCCAGTGAGTAAGGTTGGTTCGGTGAGTTGTCTAGGCTTCCTGATGCAGGGGACTGGCATTTGTGTTCTGGTAGATGAGGCTAGATCTTGTTTTTCTGTTGGGCAGGACCACATCTTGTGGTGTGTTTTGGGGTGTGTTTGCGTGGCCCATTATGAAGCCTCTCTGCTAATGGTTGGGGTGTTTTTTCTGTCTTGCAAATTGTTTTTCATGGGGAGTTCAGCACTGGAGCTTGCTGGTCATTGAGTGGAGATGGGTCTTAGCATTGAGAGAGATCTCTGGGAGAGTTCTCACCCATCGATATTACATGGAGCTGGGAGGTGTCTGGTGGACCAATGTCTTGAATTCGGTTCTCCAATCTAAAAGGTTCAGGCCTGATATCCAGCTGGAACACCAAAACCCTGTCAGCCACAGAGCTCAGAAGAAAAAGGAGAAAAATAATAAAGAAAGAAAAAATAAATAAATTAAAATAATTAAAATAAAATATAAAAATCTTATTAAAATAAAAAGAAGTAAGAAAGAAAAGAAAGAGGAGAGCAACTAAACCTATAAACAAATTCACCAATGATAAAAAGCACTTAAAACTATACTAAAAATATAAAAATGGACAGACAGAATTCTAGAACAAATGGTAAAAGCAAAACTACAGTGACAGGCTTCCCTGGTGGCACAGTGGTTGAGAGTCCCCCTGCTGATGCAGGGGACACGGGTTCGTGCCCCAGTCTGGGAAGATCCCACATGCTGTGGATCAGTTAGGCCTGTGAGCCATGACCACGGAGCCTGTGCTCCGCAATGGGAGAGTCCACAACAGTGAGAGGCCCATGTACCAGAAAAAAACCAAACCAAACCAAAAAAAAAAAAAAAAAAAAACTACAGTGACAAAATTACACAAAGACACATACACACTCATAAAAAGAGAAAAAGAAGGAAATATATATATATATATATATATATATATATATATATATATATATATAAGGAAGAGAGCAACCAAAGCAATAAACAAATATACCAATGAAAATAAACTCTAAATATTAAATTAAGATAAACATAAAATCAGAAACAAATAGATGCAGAAATCAAACCCCAGGTCAGTGGTTGTTCCCAAAGTCCACTGCCTCAATTTTGGGATAACTGTTTACCTATTCAGGTATTCCACAGATGCAAGGTACATCAAGTTGATTGTTGAGATTTAATCTGCTGCTCCTGAGGCTGCAAAGAGAAATTTCCCTTTCTCTTCTTTGCACAGTTCCTGGTGTTCAGCTTTAGATTTGGCCCCACCTCCACATGTGGGTCACCCTCTGGCATCTGTTCTTCACCCAGACCGGAGGGAGTTAAAGTAGTAGCTGATTAGGGGGCTTTAGCTTACTCAATCCAGGGGGGAGGGAGGCATATGGAATGCCACTCAAGCCTGTGGTGGCAGAAGCCAGAGTGATGTTCCACTAGCCTGAAGCACACCCTGTGTTCTCCCGGGGAAGTTGTCCCTGGATCATGGAACCCTGGCAGTGGCGGGCTGCACATTCTCCTGTGAGGGGAGATGTGGATGGTGACCTGTGCTTGCACACAGGCTTCTTTGTGGCTGCAACAGCAGCCTTAGCATTTCATGCCCGTCTCTGGTGTCCATACTGATAGCTGCAGCTCATGTGTATCTCTGGACCTTGTTTAGGTGATGTTCTGAGTCATGTCTTCTAACTCACACCAAAACATGGTCTCTTGCTTCTTAGACAGTTCCAGGCCTTTTCTTGAACTTCTTCCCAGCTAGCTGCAGCACACTAGCCCCCTTCAGGCTGTGTTTTCACAGCTAACCCCAGTCCTCTCTCTAGGTGCTGACCTCCAAAGCCTAAGCCTCAGTTCCCAGACCCCATCGCCCAGGTGGCTGAGCTGACAAGCCTCTCAGGCTGGTGAGTGCTGGTCTGCCCTGATCCTCTGTGTGGGAATCTCTCTGCTTTGCCCACTGCACCCCTGTTTCTCTGCTCTCCTCTGTGGCTCTGAAACTTCCCCCCTCCTTCCTCCCGTCCCTGCCAGTGAAGGGGCTGCCTAGTGTGTGGAGAATTTTTCTCCTTCACAGCTAGCTCCCAGAGGTGCAGGTCCCACCCTTATTCTTTTGTCTCTGTTTTTTGTTTTGTTTTGTTTTTTTCTTTTCTTTTGCCCTACCCAGGTACATGGGGAGTTTCTTGGTTTTTCGGAAGTCTGAGTTCTTCTGCCAGCATTCAGTATGTGTTCTATAGGAGTTTTTCCACATGTAGATGTATTTCTGATGTATTTGTCGGGAAGAAGGTGATCTCCATATCTTACTCCTCCGCCATCTTGAAGGTCTCCCCTGTTTATTTATTTTCATTATTGGCTGTGTTGCATCTTCGTTGCTGTATGCAGGCTTTTTCTATTTGTGGCTAGCTGGGGCTACACCTTGTTTTTGTGTGTGGGCTTCTCATTGTCATGGCTTCTCTTGGTGCAGAGCATGGGGTCTAGGTGTGCAGGCTTCAGTAGTTGTGGCATGTGGGCTCAGTAGTTGTGGTTCTCCGTCTCTAGAGTGCAGGGTAAGTAGTGGTGGAACACAGGCTTAGTTACTCCGTAGCATGTGGGGTCTTCCCAGGCTAGGAATCGAATCCATGTCCCCTGCATTGGCAGGTGGATTCTTAACCACTGCACCACCAATGAAGTCCTCTCATTAGCCCCCTTAATCCTACTTGAAGCCCTCACTGTTAGATATTGAAAGATGTATCTACTTCAAATTGCCTGGCTCTCCTCTACACATTTGGCCACATTCTCTTTTTAGTATTGACAGCTTATGGGAAAAACATATTGTGTACAACTTTCCACCTTTTGCCAATGAAATAAGTGACTATCTCATAAGAAAAAAGTGTTTGTTTACCTTTGTAGTAGGCAATCCACCATTTTAATTACATTTTGTGGGGAAGGGAGGAAGCTATATTTTTAGTTTGGTTTATAAATATTATTTTAAAATAAATATGCTTCCAGGGACTTCCCTTCCTGTCCAGTGGTTAAAACTCTGTTCTTCCACTGCAGAGGGCATGAGTTTCATCCCTGGTAGGGGACTAGGATACCACATGCCACGCCACAGAATCAGAATCAGGCTTGATCCTTGAATCAACCCTACTCCCTTCCCACCTTTAATAGAGGAATCAGAGGAAAGTTTCCCTGGACCAAAAAGACTCCCCAAAACTATTATTTCTCATGCTGGAATCCTGAAACCACCATTCCCATTTTAAGTACTTAATAAAATTTGTAGGGTACATTCAGTTAATTGTGGCAGATGCATGTATATATTGACCTCCACTGACTATAAAATGCCACTAAATAAGTAAATAAGTAAGTAAATAAATAAATAAATAAATAATCTTCCAACATTATTTACATAATGTTAGGATAAAGAAGTAGTACATAATTTAGTTTCTATACTGAAAGTTTCACATTTCTGGGACACCTAAAGACCTATATTTTTATTTTTTTAAAACTGTTTAATTGCAGTATAATTGCTGTACAATGTTGTGTTTGTTTCTTTGTTGTGAATCAGCTGTATGTATACATATATCCCCATATCTCCTCCCTCTTGCATCTCCCTCCCTCCCACATTCCAAATTCCACCCCTCTAGGTGGTCACAAAGCACAGAGCTGATCTCCCTATGTGATGCATCTCCTTCCCACTAGCTATCTATTTTACGTTTTGTAATGTATATATGTCAATGCTACTCTCTCACTTTGTCCCAGTTTACACTTACCCCTCCCTGTGTCCTCAAGTCCATTCTCTATGTCTACCTCTTTATTCCTGATCTGTCCCTAGGTTCATCAGAACTTTTTTTTTTTAATTCCATATATATAGTGTTAGCACATGGTATTTTTTTCTCTTTCTGACTTACCTCACCCTGTATGACAAATTCTAGGTCCATTCAACTCACTACAAATAACTCAATTTCATTTCTTTTTATGGCAGAGTAATATTCCTTTGTATATATGTGCCACATCTTCTTTATTCATTCATCTGTCGATGGACACTTAGGTTGCTTCCATGTCCTGGCTATTGTAAATAGTGCTGCAATGAACATTGTGGTACATGACTCTTTTTGAATTATGGTTTTCTCAGGGTATATACACAGTAGTGAGATAGCTGGGTGGTATGGTAGTTCTATTTTTAGTTTTTTAAGGAAGCTCCATACTGTTCTCCATAGTGGCTGTATCAATTTACATTCCCACCAACAGTGCAAAAGTGTTCCATTTTCTCTACATCCTCTCCAGAATTTACTGTTTGTAGATTTTCTGCTGATGGCCATTCTGAGTGGTGTGAGGTAATGCTTCATTGTGGTTTTGATTTGCATTTCTCTAAATATTAGTGATGTTGAGCATCCTTTCATGTGTTTGTTGGCAATCTGTATGTCTTCTTTGGAGAAATGTCTGTTTAGGTCTTCTGCCCGTTTTTATATTGGGTTAATTATTTTTTTGATATTGAGCTGCATGAGCTGCTTGAATATTTTGGAGATCAATCCTTTCTCAGTTGCTTCACTTGCAAATAGTTCCTGCCATTCTGAGGGTTGTCTTGTTATCTTTTTAATGGTTTCCTTTGCTGTACAAAAGCTTTTAAGTTTCATTAGGTCCCACTTGTTTATTTTTGTTCATCAGTGATATTGCCCTGTAGTTTTCTTTCTTTGTGACATCTTTGTCTGGTTTTGGCATCAGGGTGATGGTGCTCTCATAGAATGGGTTTGGGAGTGTTCCTCACTCTGCTATATTTTGGAAGATTTTGAGAAGTATAGGTGTTAGCTCGTCTCTAAACGTTTGATAGAATTCACCTGTGAAGCCATCTTGTCCTAAGCTTTTGTTTCTTGGAAGTTTTTGAATAACAGCTTCAGTTTCAGTGCTTGTGCTTGGGTTATTTATATTTTCTACTTCTTCCTTGTTCAGTCTCAGAAGGTTGTGCTTTTCTAAGAAGTTGTCCATTTCTTCCAGGTTGTCCATTTTTTTGGCATAGAGTTGCTTGTAGTAATCTGTCATGATCCTTTGTATTTCTGCAGTGTCAGTTGTTACTTCTCCTTTTTCATTTCTAATTCTGTTGATCTGAGTACTCTCCTTTTTTTTCCATGATGTGTCTGGCTAATGGTTTATCAATTTTGTTTATCTTCTCAAAGAACCAGCTTTTAGCTTTATTGATCTTTTCTATTGTTTGCTTCATTTCTTTATCATTTATTTCTGATCTGATCTTTGGGATTTCTTTCCATCTGCTCACTTTTTTGTTTGTTTGTTTGTTTTGTTTTCTTCTTTCTATAATTGCTTTAGGTGTAAGGGTAGGTTGTTTATTTGAGATTTTTTTTTGTTTCTTGATGTAGGATTATATTGCTATTAACTTCCCTCTTAGACCAACTTTTGCTGCTTCCCTTAGGTTTTGGGTCATCATGGTTTCATTGTCATTTGTTTCTTGATTTCATCTTTGACTTTTTCAGTGATCTCTTGTTTATTTAGTAGTATATTGTTTAACCTCCATGTGTTTGCAGTTTTTACCATTTTTTTTCTTTCTTGTAATAGGTATCTAGTCTCATAGTGCTGTGGTTGGAAAAGATACCTGATATGATTTCAATTTTCTTAAATTTACCAAGTCTTGATTTGTGACCCAAGATATGGTCTATCCTGGAGAATGTTCTATGAGCACTTGAGAAGAATGTGTATTCTGCTGTCTTGGATGGAATTTCCTATAAATATCAGTTAAGTCCTTTTTGTTTAATATGTCATTTAAAGTTTCTCTTTCCTTATTTATTGTCATTTTTGATGGTCTGTCTTTGGTGAAAGAGGTATCTTAACATCCCTTACAATTCTGTGTTTCTGTCGATTTCCCTTTTATGGCTGTTAGCATTTGCCTTATGTATTGAGGTGCTCCTATGTTGGGTGCATATATATTTATAATTGTTATATCTTCTTCTGGGATTGATCCCTTGATCATTATGTAGTGTCCTTCCTTGTCTCTTGTAACATTCTGTATTTTAAAGTCTATTTTATCTGATATAAGTATTGCTATTCCAGCTTTCTTTTGATTTCCATTTGCATGGAATATCTTTTTCTAACACTCACTATCAACCTGTATGTTTCCCGAGGTCTGAAGTGGGTCTTTGTAAAGAGCAGATATACGGGTCTTGTTTTTGTGTCCATTCAGCCAGTTTGTGTCTTTTGGTTGGAGCATTTAATCATCTTACATTTATGTGATTATCAATATTTATGTTTGTATTACCATTTTCTTAATTGTTTGGGTTTATTTTTTTAGATCTTTTTCTTCTCTGTGTTTCCTGCCTAGAGAATTTCCTCTAGCTTTTGTTGTAATGCTGGTTTGGTGGTGCTGAATTTCTTAGCTTTTGCTTGCTTGTATAGGTTTCAATTTCTCCAATGAATCTGAAAGAGATCTTTGCTGTGTAGTGTAATCTTTTTATAGCTTTTTCCCTTTCATCACTTTAAATACGTCCTACCACTCTTTCTGGCTTGCATAGTTACTGCTGAAAGATCAGCTGTTAAGCTTATGGGCCTTTTTTTGTATGCTATTTGTTGTTTTTCCCTTGATGCTTTTACATATTCTTTGTATTTAATTTTTGATAGTTTGACTAATATTTGTCTTGGCATGTTTCTCCTTGGATTTATCCCACATGGGGTTCTATGCCCTTCCTGGATTTGATTGACTATATCCTTTCCTATGTTAGAGAAGTTTGAAATTATAATCTCTTCAAATATTTTTTCAGACCGTTTCTTTTTCTCTTCTTCTTCTGGGACACCTATTATTCTAATGTTGGTGTTTTAATATTGCCCCAGTGGTCTCTGTGACTGTCCTCAGTTCTTTTCATTCTTTTTTCTTTATTCTGCTCTGTGGTAGTTATTGTCACTGTTTTATCTTCCAGGTAACTTATACGTCCTTCTGCCTCAGTTATTTTGAAACCAATTCCTTCTAGAGAATTTTTAATTCCATTTATTATGTTGTTCTTTATTGTTTGTTTGCTCTTTAGTTCTTCTATGTCTTTGTTAAACGTTTCTTGTATTTTCTCCATTTTATTTCCAAGATTTTGGATCATCTTTACTGTCATTTCTCTGAATTGTTTTTCAGGTAGACTGCCTATTTCCTCTTAATTTGTTAGGTCTGGTGGGTTTTTACCTTGCTCCTTCATCTATTCTTTGTTTTTCGGCCTTCTCATTTTGCTTAATTTACTGTGTTTGGGGTCTCCTTTTTGCAGGCTGCAGGTTCGTAGTTCTTGTTGGTTATGTTGTCTATCCCCAGTGGCTAAGGTTGATACAGTGGGTTGTGTAGGCTTCCTGGTTGAAGGGACTGGTGCCTGTGTTCTGGTGTGTGGGGCTGGATCTTGTCTTTCTGATGGGCACGGCCAAGTCCTGTGGCCAAGTCCTGTGGTGTGTGTAAGTCCTGTGGTGTGTCTGTGAACTTAGTATGACTTTTGGCAACCTCTCTGTTAACGGGTGGGTTTTTGTTCCTGTCTTGCTAGTTTCTTTGTGTGTGTGTCATGGGGTGTCCATCACTGGGGCTTGCTGGCCGTTGGGTGGAGGTGGGTCTTAATGTTGAGAAGTAGATCTCTAGGAGAGCTCTTGCCAATTGATATTATGTGGGGTCAGGAAGTCTCTGGTGGTCCAATATCCTGGATTCAACTCTTTCATCTCAGAGGCTCAGGCCTGACACCTGGCCAGAACACCAAGACCCTGCCAGCCACATGGCTTGTAAGAAAAGGAAGAAATAAAAGAAAAGAAAAGAAAAAAAAAGAACCTATAAATCCGAAACCAAATGTTAAAAGTAAAACTAAACAGACAAAATCACACAAAGAAAAATATAAACATACATTCATAAAAAGAAAACAACCAAAGAATAGTCAGTGCCCAGGAAAAATGGTAAAAGCAATCCTAAAGAGACAAAAATCACATAAAGAAACATACTAGTATACACTCAGAAATAGAGAAAAGGGGAAAAAATGCAAAATATTAAAAAATAATAAAAGAAAAAAAAGTAAATTAACAAAATCAATAAAAAAATCCATGAATAATAACAAGCACTAAAAACTAAACTAAGATAATACAAAAACCAGACACAAATCAGATGCAGAAAGCAAACCCCAAGTGTACAGTTGCTCCCAAAGTCCACTGCCTCAATTTTGGGAATGTTCATTGTCTATTCATGTATTCCACAGATGCAGGGTTCATCAAGTTTATTGTAGGGATTTAATACGCTCCTCCTTAGGCTGCATGAAAAATGTTCCCTTTGTCTTCTTTATTTGCACATCTCCTGGGTTTCATCTTTGATTTTGGACCCACCCCTCATTGTAGGCCACCCTCAGACATCTGTTCCACCTCCAGACAAGAGGGGGTTAAAGCAGCAGTTGATTAGGGCTGTCTTGCTCACTCAGGCTGGGGATAGGGAGGGTTACAGTAGTCATAATTGGAATGAGGCGTGAGCCTGCACCGGCAGAGGCCAGCTTAACATTGCAACACTGTGAGTCATGCTCTGTGACCTCCTGAGGACGTTGTTGCTGGAGCTTGGGACCCTGGCAGTGGCATGCTGCACAGGCTCCCGAAGGGGATGTGAGTAATGACCAGTGCTTGCACACAGGATTCTTGGTGAAGGCAGTGGCAGCATTAGTGTTTCATGCCTGTCTCTGTGACAGCTGATAGCCATGGCTGATGCCTGTCTCTGGATCTTACTTAGGTGGTGCTTTGCCTTCTATGGGTGCACAAAACAGGAATCCCCTCTCCTCGTGCATCCTGAAACAATTGTCTCTTGCCTCTTAGGCAGTTCCAGACTTTTTCCCTGACTCCCTCTTGGCTAGTTGTGGTGTGCTAAACCCCTTCTGGATGTCTTCATGCAGCCAACCCCAGTACTCTCCCTGGGATCTGGCAACCAAAGCCCAAGCCTCAGCTCTCAGCCCCCACACACCCTGGTGGGTGAGCAGACAAATGTCTCAGGTCAGTGATTGCTGGTCAGCACCAATCCTTTGTGCCGCAATCTCTCCTCTTTGCCCTCTGCACCCCTGTTGCTGTGCTCTCCTCCATGGCTCTGAAGCTTCCCCCACTGCCCAGCCCCTGTCCCCATCAGTGAAGGGGCTCCCTAGTGTATGGAATATTTTCCTCATTCACAGCTCAGTCCCAGATTTACAGGTTCTGTTTCTTTTCTTTTGTGTCTGTTTTTTTTTTTCTTTTTCCCGACCCAGGTATGTGGGGATTTTCTTGTCATTTGGGAAGTCTGATATCTTTGCCAGAATTCAGTAGGTGTTCTGTAGGAGTTTTTCCACATGTAGATGTAATTTTGATTTATGTTTTGGGAGGAAGGTGATCTCTACGCCTTACTCCTCTGTCATCTTGAAGGTCCCCTCTCTAATGTCATTTAAAGCCAAGTGAACATTTTATTCTCTTATAGTCAGCTTTCCTGTTCTAACATAATACAGAAGTCTATTGATTCATTATAACACATTAGATTTACGAAGTTTAAATCATGGAAATGCTGAAAGAAACTAAGATTGGGATATTAATTAGACTGGATGAATACAGTAAATTCAGACATGTAAGGAATTATGACAGATATGTAATTACCAAAGAAATGAAATGGAGAATATGAGTGCCAATGTATGAGAATGACTATTTCACTCCACATATGAATACTTAGGGATATTTGAATAACTGTTGAAATAGTTTTGTATTTTTTTATTTTAATTTTGGTTATGGGTTATACAGGGCAGTATTACATGTTATTTAACCATTTTATGGTTTCTCTCTTTACCTTCTTTACCTAATACCTTCTTTTTTTCTTTAAAAAGTTTGGTTTGTTTATTTATTTATTTATTTATTTTACATCTTTATTGGAGTATAATTGTTTTACAATGGTATGTTAGCCCCTTCTTTATAACAAAGTGATTCAGTTACATATATACATATATTTTCATATAATTTCCCTCTTTCATCTCCCTCACTCCATATCTCAACCGTCTAGGTGGTAACAAAGCACCGAGCTGATGTCCCTCTGCTATGCGGCTGCTTCCCACTAGCTATCTATTTTACGTTTGGTAGTGTCTATATGTCCATGCCATGCTCTCACTCTGTCACAGTGTACACTTCCCCTTCCTCATATTCTCAAGTTAATTCTCTAGTAAATCTCTGTCTTTATTCCCATCTCGCTCTTATGTTCTTTATGACAATTTTTTTCCCTTAGATTACATATATATGTGTTAGCATATGGTATTTGTTTTTCTCTTTCTGACTTACTTCATTCTGCATGAGAGACTCGAGGTCCATCCACCTCACTACAAATAACTCAATTTTGTTTCATTTCATAGCTGAGTAATAATATTCCATTGTATATATGTGCCACATTTTCTTTATCCATTTATCTGTTGATGGACACTTAGGTTGCTTCCATGTCCTGGCTATTGTAAATAGAGCTTCAATGTACATTTTCGTACATAACTATTTTTGAATTATGGTTTTCTCAGGGTACATGCCCAGTAGTGGGATTACTGGGTCCTATGGTACTTCTATTTTTAGTTTTTTTTTAATGAACCTCTATACTGTTCTCCATAGTGGCTGTATCAATTTACATTCCCACCAACAGTGCAAGAGGGTTCCCTTTTCTCCACAACATCTCCAGCATTTATTGTTTGTAGATTTTTTGATGATGGCCATTCTGACTAGTGTGAGATGATATCCCACTGTAGTTTTGTATTGCTTTTCTCTAATAATTAATGATGTTGAACATTCTTTCATGTGTTTGTTGGCAATCTGTATATCTTCTTTGGAGAATTGTCCATTTCGGTCTTTTGCCCATTTTTGGATTGGGTTTTGTTTTTGTTTGTTTGTTTGTTTTTTTGATATTGAGTTGCATGAGCTGCTTGTAAATTTTGGAGATTAATCCTTTGTCAGTTGATTCATTTGCAAATATGTTCTCCCATTCTGAGGGTGGTCTTTTGGTCTTGTTTATGGTTTCCTTTGTTGTGCAAAAGCTTTGAAGTTTCAGTAGATCCCATTTGTTTATTTTTATTATTATATTTTTTACCTCCATTTCTAAGGATATGTGTCAAAAGGATATTGTTGTGATTTATGTAATGGGGTGTTCTGCCTATGTTTTCCTCTAAGAGTTTGAAAGTGTCTGGCCTTATATTTAAGTCTTTAATCCATTTTGAGTTTATTTTTATGTACGGTGTTAGGGAGTGTTCTAATTTCATACTTTACATATATCTTTCAAGTTTTCCCAGCACCACTTTTTGAAGAGGCTCTCATTTCTCTACTGTATATTCTTGCCTCCTTTATCAAAGATAAGGAAACCATACGTGCATGGGTTTTTCTCTGGGCTTTCTATCCTGTTACATTGTTCTATATTTCTGTGTTTGTGCCAGTACCATATGGTCTTGATTACTGTAGCTTTGTAGTATAGTCTGAAATCAGGGAGCCTGATTCCTCCAACTCCGTTTTTCTTTCTCAAGATTGTGCTGGCTATTCAGGGTCTTTTGTGTTTCCATACACATTGTGAATTTTTTTTTCTAGTTCTGTGAAACATGCCAGAGGTCCTTTGATAAGGATTGCATTGAATCTGTAGATTGCTTTGGGTAGTCGAGTCATTTTCACAATGTTGATTCTTCCAATCCAAGATCATGGTATATCTCTCCATCTATTAGTATCATATTTAATTTCTTTCATCAGTGTCTTATAATTTTCTACATACATGTCTTTTGTCTCCTTAAGTAAGTTTTTTTTCCTAGATATTTTATTCTTCATGTTGCAATGATAAATGGGAATGTTTTCTGAATTTCACTTTCAGATTTTTCATCATTAGTGCACAGGAATGCAAGAGATTTCTGTTCATTAATCTTGTATCCTGTTCCTTTACTAAATTCATTGATTAGCTCTACTAGTTTTCTGGTAGCATCTTTAGGGTTCTCTATGTATCATGTCATGTCATCTACAAACAGTGACAGTTTTACTTCTTCTTTTCTGATTTGGATTCCTTTCATTTCTTTTCCTTCTCTGATTGCTGTGGCTAAAAATTCCAAAACTATGTTGAATAATAGTGGTGAGAGTGGGCAACCTTGTCTTTTTCCTGGTCTTAGTGGAAATGGTTTCAGTTTTTCACCATTGAGGATGATGTTGGCTGTGGGTTTGTCACACATGCCTTCTATTATGTTGAGGAAAGTTCCCTCTATGCCTACATTCTGGAGGGTTTTATCATAAATGGGTGTTGAATTTTGTCAAAAGCTTTCTCTGCATTGATTAAGGTGATCATATGTTTTTTTCTCCTTCAATTTTTAATATGGCGTATTACATTGATGTCTTTGCATATATTGAAGAATCCTTGCATTCCTGGGATAAACCCCACTAGATCATTGTGTATGATAATTTTAAAGTGTTGTTGGATTCTGTTTGCTAGTAATTTTTGTAGGATTTTTGCATCTATGTTCATCAGTGATATTGGCTTGTAGTTTTCTTTGTGACATCTTTGTCTGTGTTTGGTGTCAGGGTGATGGTGGCATCATGTAAAGAGTTTGGGAGTGCTTCTCTGTTTTATTTTGGAAGAGTTTGAGAAGGGTAGGTGTTAGCTCTTCCCTAAATATTTGAGAGAATTTGCCTGTGCAGCCATCACATCCTGTGCTTTTGTTTGTTGGAAAATGTTCAAACACAGTTTCAATTTCAGTGCTTGTGATTGGTCTGTTCATATTTTCTATTTCTTCCTGGTTCAGTCTCAGAAGTTTGTGCTTTTCTAAGAAGTTGTCCATTTCTTCCAGGTTGTCCATTTTATTGGCATAGAATTGCTTGTAGTAATCTCTCATGATCCTTTGTATTTCTGCAGTGTCAGTTGTTACTTCTCCTATTTCATTGCTAATTCTATTGATTTGGGTCCTCTCCCTTTTTTTCTTGATGAGTGTGGCTAATGGTTTATCAATTTTGTTTATCTTCTTAAAGAACCAGCTTTTAGTTTTATTGATCTTTGCTCTCATTTCCTTCAACTCTTTTTCATTTATTTCATATGTGACATTTATGCTTTTTTCCTTCTCTTTTTTGTTTGTTTGTTTTTGTTCTTCTTTCTCTAATTGTTTTAGTTGTAAGCTTAAGTTGTTTATTTAAGATGTTTCTTGTTTCTTATTGTACACTTGTATAGCAATAAACTTCCCTCTTAGAACTACTTTGGCTGCATCCCATAGGTTTTGGGTTGTCGTGTGTTCACTGTCATTTGTTTCTAGGTATTTTTTAATTTCCTCTTTGATTTCTTCAGTGATCTCTTGGTTATTTAGTAACGTATTGTTTAGCCTCCATGTGCTTGTATTCTTTACAGATTTTTCCTGTAATTGATATCTAGTCTCATAGCGTTGTGGTCAGAAAAAAGATTCTTGATATGATTTCAATTTCCTTAAATTTACCAAGGCTTGATTTGTGACCCAATGTATAATCTATCCTGGAGAATGTTCTATGAACACTTGAGAAGTATGTGTATTCTGTTTTATTATTTTTTTTTTGGATGGAATGTTCTATATATATCAGTGAAGTCTATCTTTTTTAATGTATCATTTAAAGCTGTGTTTCCTTATTTATTTTCATTTTGGATGATCTGTCCTTTGGTGAAATTGGGTGTTAAAGTTCCCTACTATGATTTTGTTACTGTTGATTTCCCCTTTTATGGCTTTTTGTGTTTTCCTTATGTATTGAAGTGCTCCTATGTTGGGTGCATGAATATTTACAATTGTCATATCTTCTTCTTTGATTGATCACTTGATCATTATTTAGTGTCCTGCCTTGTCTCTTGTAATAGTGTTTATTTTATAGTCTATTTTGTCTGATATAAGAATTGCTACCCCAACTATCTTTTGATTTCCATTTGCATGGGATATCATTTTCCATTCCCTCACTTTCAGTCTGTATGTGTCCCTAGGTCTGAAGTGGGTCTCTTGTAGACAGCATATATATGGGTCTTGTTTTTGTATCCATTTGCCAGTCTATGTCTTTTGGTTGGAGCATTTAATCCATTTATGTTTATGGTAATTATTGATATGTATGTTCCTATTCCCATTTTCTTAATTGTTTTTGGTTTGTTATTTTAGGTCTTTTCATTCTCTTGTGTTTCCTTCCTAGAAAATTTCCTTTAGCATTTGTTGTAAAGCTGTTTTGGTGGCGGTGTATCCTCTTACCTTTTCTTGTCTGTATAGGTTTCAATTTCTCCATCAAATCTGAATGAGATCTGTGCTGTGTAGAGTAATCTTGGTTGTAGGTTTTTCTCCTTCATTACTTTAAATATGTCCTGCCACTCCCTTCTGTCTTGCAGCCTTTCTGCTGAAAGATCAGCTGTTAACCTTATATGGATTCCCTTGTGTGCTATATGTTGTTTCTCCCTTGCTGCTTTTAATATTTTTTTCTTTGTAATTAATTGTTGATTGTTTGATTAATATGTGCCTTTGCATGTTTCTGCTTGGATTTACCCTGTTTGGGACTCTCTGTGTTTCCTGGACTTGACTAACTCTTTCCTTTCTCATATTAGGAAAGTTGTCAACTATATTATCTTTCAAATATTTTCCCAGTCCTTTCCTTTTTTCTCTTCTTCTTCTGGGACAATTATAATTCGAATATTGGTGCGTTTAATGTTTTCCCAGAGGTCTCTGAGACTATTCTTTGCATTCTTTTTTTTCTTTATTCTGCTCTGCAGTAGTTATTTCCACTATTTTGTCTTCCAGGTCACTTATCCGTTCTTCTGCTTCAGTTATTCTGCTATTGGTCCCTTCTGGAGAATTTTTAATGTAATTTATTGGGTTGTTCATCATTGTTTGTTTGCTCTTTAGTTTTTCTAGGTCCTTGTTAAACTTTTCTTGTATTTTGTCTATTCTATTTCCAAGATTTTGGATCATCTTTACTATCATTATTCTGTAATTTTTTTTCAGGTAGACTGCCTATTTCCTCTCCATTTGTTAGGTCTGGTGTGTTTTTACCCTGCTCCTTCATCTGCTGTGTGTTTCTCTGTCTTCTCATTTTGCTTAACTTAATATGTTTGGGGTCTCCTTTTTGCAGGCTGATGGTTCATAGTTCCCGTTGATTTTGGTGTCTGTCCCCAGTGGCTGATGTTGGTTCAGTGTGTTGTGTAGGCTTTCTGGGGAGGGGACTAGTGCCTGTGTTCTTGTGGATGATGCTACATCTTGTCTTTCTCGTGGCAAGTCCACGTCTGGTGGTGTGTTTTGTGGTGTCTGTAGCGTTATTATAAATTTACGCAGCCTCTCTGTTAATGGATGTGGTTGTGTTTCTGTCTTGCTAGTTTTTTGGCATAGGCTGTCCAACACTGTAGATTGCTGGTTGTTGAGTTAAGCTGGGTCTTGGCTTTGACATGGAGATCTCTGGAAGATTTTCACCCTTTAATATTAATTGGAGCTGGGACGTCTCTTGTGGACCAGTGTCCTGAAGTTGGCTCTCCCACCTCAGATGCACAGCCCTGACACCTGGCTGGAGCACCAAGAGCGTTTCATCCTCTTGGCTCAGAATAAAAGGGAGAAAAATAGAAAAAAAGAAAGAAAGAAAGAATAAAATAAAGTTATTAAAATAAAAAATTAAAAAAATTATTAAGAAGAAAAAAAATTAAAGTAAAAAAAATGGGCAGACAGAACCTTAGGAGAAATGGTAAATGCAAAGGTATACAGACAAAATCACACAGAGAAGCATTCATATAAACACTTACAAGAAGATCAAAAGGGAACAAAAGATATATCTTCTGCTCCCAATGTCCACCTCCTCAATTTGGGATGATTCATTGTCTATTTAGGTTTTCCACAGATGCAGGGTACATCAAGTTTATTGTGGAGATTTAATCCACTGCTCCTGAAGCTGCTGGGGGAAATTTCCCTTTCTCTTCTTTGTTCGAACTGCTACCAGGGTTCAGCTTTGGATTTGGCCCTGCCTTTGCATGTAGATCTCCTGAAGGCCTCCGTTCTTCGCTCAGACAGGATGGGGTTAAAGGAGCAGCTGATTCGGGGACTCTGGCTCAGGCTGGGCAAGGGAGGGTTATGGATGTGGGGCAAGCCTGCAGAGTCAGAGGCTGGCGTGATTTTGCAACAGCTGTGCATTATCCCGGGGAAGGTGTCCCTGGATCACGATACCCTGGCAGTGGAGAGCTGCACAGGCTCCCGGGTGTGGAGGTGTGGACAGTGACCTGTGCTTGCACACAGGGTTCTTGGTGGCTGCAGCAGCATCTTTAGCATCCCATGTCCATCTCTGGGGTCCTTGCTGATAGCCACAGCTTGCACCTGTCTCTGGAGCTCCTTTATAAATGGTGCTTTTAATCCTCTCTCCTTATGCACCAGGAAACAAAGAGGGAAGAAAAAGTTTCTTGCCTCTTTGGCAGCTCCAGATATTTTCCCGGACTCCCTCTCAGCTAGCTGTGGTGCATTAGTCCCCTTCATGCTGTGTTCATGCAGCCAACACCAGTCCTATCCCTGGGATCTAATTGAAGCCTGAGCCTCAGCTCCCTGCCCCCACCCACCCCGGTGGGTGATCAGACAAGCCTCTTGGGATGGTGAGTTCTGGTCACCACCCATCCTCTCTACAGGAATCTCTCCACTGTGCTCTCCACATCCCTGTTGCTGGGCTCTCCTCCATGGCTCTGAAGCTCTCCCACTTCCGCCACCTCCAATCTCCACCCGAGAAGGGGCTTCCTAGTGTGTGGAAACTTTCTTCCTTCACAGCTCCCTCCCAGTGTTACAGGTCCCATTCTTATTCTTTTTTCTCTGTTTTTTCCTTTTTCTTTTACCCTACCTAGGTATGCGGGGAGTTTCTTGCCTTTTGAAAGGTCTGAGGTCTTCTGCTGGGGTTCAGTCAGTGTTCTGTAGGAGCTGTTCCACATGTAGATGTATTTCTGATGTATTTGTGGAGTGGAAGGTGATCTCCGCATCTTACTCTTCCGCCATCTTGAAGCTCCCCGAGGTTGGTATTTTTGTTAATTTTTCTAAAGGTAGGTATTTACATAGCCAAATCAGAAAATAAATAAATAAATAAATAAATAAATAAGTGAGAGTATTCTACCTAGGCAAAGGAACAGCAGGAGGATTGGGCATTATATCCTAATTTGATAGTGATGACTTTGGTCTGGCTAGAATCAAGACTGTTCACTGGCAGAGAAGGACATTAGTTGTATGGAGAAGGTAAGATCAAAAGAGTCTTAAAGAAAATTTTTCCAGATATGAGTCAATGGATATTACAACTATAAAAGATTTAGAATAGAAAAATTGATCTAAGGAAGGTAGTCTTATGATAAAGTAAAGTGGTTTTGAAAAGAGGAAATTGTAGACTGGGAATCCAACTAAAGAAACATTGAGTCAGCAATTCAAGGTGAAGGTCATCAAGGTCCAGAAGAGTGTGGTAAATATACTTATGGCCCCCTAAAAACATATCCTCTTCCTAATCTATAGAACCTGAAAATATTACTTTATATGAATAAAATTAAAAAGAGAAAAAAAAGATTTGCAGATGTTAAGGATTTTGAGATATGGAGATTATCCTTGATATCTGAGTAGCCCTTAAGTGCAATTACATATATCCTTAGAAGAGGGAGGTAGAGGGGTATTTGATATTCAGGGGAGGAGAAGGCAATGTGACCACAGGGGCCGAGAGCAGAGTGATGTATTCAAAAACCAAGGAATGTCATTGACCTCTAGAACCTAAAAGAGACAAGAAATAACTCTCCCCTAGAACCTCAGAAGAAACCATGACCCTGCTAATACCTTGATTTTGAACCAGTTAAACTTATTTAGGTTTTTCAGTGTCCAGAAATGTGCAATTAATTCTGTTGTTTAAGCTAGTCTGTGCATGATAATAATTTGTTAAAGTCATTTTAGGAGACTGATACCAATGGGGTGTTATTTAATTGCTTATTCAGAAACAATGCTCACAATCTCTTATGGCAACTTTGTCATAATGGTTGTATTAAAGCATTCAAGAGCAGGCACTTTGAAATATATCAGATATTTTTAAAATGCAGTATATAACCTACCTTTGGAACTTGGGACAGGTTTTTAATGTCTCTAAACATTAGTTTTCTCACTTGTACAATGGAAATACTGATCCTTAGCTCACAGTATTATCATGAAAAGTAAATAAGAAAGCATATGTGATATACTTTGTAGAGTATAAATGTCTCCCATATTGTAATATAATTATTATTATAATATTATTATTTTATATCTATTTTCACTTCTCTTAATTTCACAAAGAGAAAACTGTGCTATTTACTTATTTATTGTACAGCTGATGTTCAATACATTTATATTTGTATAGATAGATGAATAGGGAGAATGAATAATAAAAATCAATTTTTTTCAGAATTTGGTTACTAATTAATACCAGATGGAAGATAAATATTTAATTTAGTTTTTTGCATTTTGTTTTTCTTCAAAATATAATTTTCTGATTTTTTTTAAAGCTTATATGAATACTTCGAATTAACCATAGGGAAAAGTTACATTGAGTTCTTGGGATTTACTTAGTTTTGCAAATGGTGAAATTCTAAGATGAGGGGGCATGATAATACACAGGTAGGGGACCTGATACTAGATTTAAATCAAGTTTTGGTCATGTAAGAAATGTGGAAAGAGCTATATAAATATATGCCAAAATCATGTTGCCTATAGTGCCACTTTAAATGATATTTTACTGTGTTTATACTGATTAGATTTGTTTCTGGAAAATTACCAGATGCTCATAACGTTAAGGTCAATTCAATGTTTATTTTGTGTTGAGGAGGCCATGTGTCAATCCCAGTTTTCTACATTCTTTCTTTGGGCTTTGCTTGCACTTGATAAATTTTCCATCTACTGTTATATTTCTAATTAGTAAATGTTTTGCCAACAGTGTACATAGCACATCTTCACACAGTTAAGATTTTCTGGTAGTTCTGAAGCATAGCCTGAACATATCATGCTGCATGCAGGCCTTGTGAATACATATGCTCTGTGTTATCACTCCCTTGCTTGTTCAAATTATTTCATTTTAGATTTACAGATAATGTCATGAAGCACTGACTTTTCTTTTTCTATCACCTTTCCAAATAGTAGTGTGCAGTAAGAGTTATTTTATCATCCTGGTGAAATGTTGTTAAGATGGAATGCAACTGTTTTGAGCTGTGTTATAAGCAACAACCGATATCTATCACAATCAGAAGTGAAGTGGATGAAGAAAATGACACACAACTATATTCAAACAATTCAGATAGTTATTTGATAACTCCCTTTATCATTACCATATTTCTTTTCTTCATTCCCATATACAATTTTTCACATGCATTATGACATGTGTTTCCTGCTCTGAAGGGACTAACATAAATTAATATCTAAAAATGAAATGCTGTCACATTATTTACACTAAAATATCACACATTAGAATTATTTCTAAATTAGATTAATGTTGCTGAAAAAGAATGATTTTATTCAGTCTTATAACATATACAAGTCTATACAGAACATTATAGTTCTTATAGAAATTTTCTTGCAAATTATGGATCATATAAGATCTACAATTAACAGTGTCTGTAATATAAACTTGTAGCTTTACTAAAAGTTGTTGAGTTCTTGAAAAATGACATTTCAGCCAGTCATTGATATTTGTTAATTATTAGAAGAAAATACACTAGTTGAGAAACTTGATGGCTAATTATAAACTGTTTAATTTATAAAGCATGCACTGTATTCCATCATTTAGTGTTTGTAACATATTCCTATAAGTAATTATACACTAAACTACTTTCAGCTTGTTAAAATAAGCACTTTCATAACAGCAAGATAAATGCCTTTATGTGGACTCAACCTTATTTTTAAGTCTGCATGACTCATTTGTTTGAACTGAAATAAAGTCATTTCAAAACAATGTTGTCACAAGATCAACATCTTTGAAAATGTGCTGTGGCTTTGATTGAGCATTTTTGTAGAACCAGAGCCCATTATCTGGTGATAGGATGCCAGATCTACTGACATTTACTTTCAGTTTTAAACATCACCATAGTAATTTCCACTGTTGTTACTCATTAAATATTACACTAATACTGTTGACATGTGAACCATTATTACTTTGTCTTGATTGACTTATTTATAGAGATATGCTTCCTCAATATTATTTCTCTGCTCAGTTTCATACAATCACATTCAATAAAGTATTTATGAATTATATAATTAGAGAATGATCAATATAAAATGTTTATTGGACAGCAATTATACGGAGAATTCATAATCTTGATGGAGAGGAAACAGTGTGAGACTCTTGAGTCCTTAATATCACTGCCTTGACACCAAAGGCATGCATCTGATGTGACTCTTACCTAAATATTACTGTCCTCAACTCTACTTTGTGACTCAGTTTTTGATCATTCTAATTCTCCTTGAAAATGCTCACTAGGGTACCAGTGGTATGTCTGGATATCTTTTTATATATGTAGCCTGAAATCCTAAACCTAACTCTGTTCTTGGACCAAAATACCATTGTTATGGTGTTGTTGATAGTCACTGAAGAAACTACAGGCAACTTAGATCTCTGTTTTCTGTTTTTCAGGATTTTCTTTCATCTTCTTAATCATCCCCTTCCAGATATGGATCTGTGTTCTCACTTATAGCCTCTTTTTCTCTGCCTCATCTAGAATTTTCATTCCATTATTAACATAAATCCCATTCTCATTCTTTTTATGGAAATGTCCATCTCCTTCCATGCTTAATTAAAACTTGGCTCTCTCTTATTGATGCTTTTCTCCCCATTTGTCAACAAGAAACTGTGCTTTCTTCCATATCCTACTTAATAAAGAACCCAGAATTAAAATTATCTTAGTATTATTTGCAGACCACTACTTCTTAATTCAGAAAGAATAAACTCTGGTCATCTGGATTTTATGCAATCTGATTCCATCATTTCATTATGTGCCATCCTTGACATATTTTAAATTTCAGGGTCAATTCTCTATGTTCCTTGAGAACATAGGTACAAAGAATTTCAGTTTTATTCCCTTCCATTAAGTATGTGATTACCCAGGACTGTTTGAAAACCCACTTAGAATACTAATTAAAATATAAAGGGAGAAGTTCCTGGATTTCAAAAATTTTGTTATTTTCACTTATATTCTATAGTAGTGATAATGCTCTATACATTTTCAACAAAAACAACTATGCCACTTTAAAAATTCTAAAATTCACTAGCCAAATATTTAATATGATTTCTTGTCTTTTAATGATTTTCTTTCTTTATATGTGAAAACTACTGTTCTTTGACATTCTCAAGGCCATCATTTTCTTATTCATTTTTTGTCAGTATCTCACAGCCTCTTCTTGTATTTATATAAGGTCTAAGTATCATCAACACAATATTCAAACTCATGCATTAAGTTTTACATAGGATAATGAGAGAGACAAAGTCAAGGAAGACATAAGACCTACAACATATTCATGGGTTCATGAGCTGATTGGGAGAGAATATTCTGTTGAAAAGTAAACTGATGATGAATGTGGACATTTTTGTTAAGCTGGGTAGAGTAAAACAAAAACAAAAACAGACAAAGTATTTCAGACATGGGTTTAATAAAGGGAATTGTTTGAGTTTTTGATGGGCTAAAACAGCAAAAATTGTGGTTGCTGAAGGAGCAGATGAAAAAAAAAGTAATAGTATTTGACCAGCAAGCTGATTGTACATTTCAGCTGGAGCTCAACACCCACACTGCCCACTTTACTGAGAATATTGATCTCTCAGGGTTGGAACCACTGAAGAATTATTTTTGCTCCTGTCAACATTCTTACTTCTCCATCAACTTCCTGTATCCACTTCTGCTATTGGAGTTCAAGTTAAGATATTTATCTTTCCTTTCTGATTTTTTATCTCCCAACAGAGCCTCAAATCAGCAGAACCTAGTATGAATCCATCAAACAGTGGAGACTGAGAAATGTAATTTAAAGATTTTTCAGTTCTAGATCTACAAAATTTAGCACACAGAGGCATGTATGGTGCTTAGTAGACATCAGATGTATAACCAGCATTAAGAAGTGATTGAGAAAGTGAGTAGAAGTAAGATAAAGAAAATTAAAAATGCATTTGTACATCTTTATAAGTTTTCAGAGTTTATCTAAATTTTCTCTTTTTAAATTTCTTAACATAATCATTTCTTTCTTTTTTTTTTTTTTGTAAGTGGTACTTCCTCTATGTAGGCACCATTTTACATATGGGAATCAATGGAACTGTGATTTGCAGTTGGTGTTTTTACATGGCATAACATCTTGAGTCCTTTATTCTTTTAAATTCATAAAGCATTCAGACTAAAGTAATGGCATATAGACCTTAAAGGGAACATAATTTGCCTTAAATAAATGAACTTGTGTAAAGCAACCTAATTTTACAGAAAATTTCTTCTGGAATAACATCCTACTGCATATTAATGAACAAGTTTGCAACAGCATTAGAAATCGCACTGAAAAATTAGAGGCTGATGGACTTTGCTTGATACCAGGCATGAGAAAATAATTATCTTATCATCCAACTCTTCCAGTAGAAAATTCATTCTGATATTCCCTTTTGATATCATTGACATGAACGAGATATTCATAAAGCTATCTTTAAAGGTTCAAATAGGCCATTAATTTACTAGAATGATTTAGTTTTATACAATAAGTGTAACTAAAGTATGTATAATATCTCTTTTCATCTCTCTCTCATTATTCCCATTATATTTATCTATTTATTCTTAATGTTTATATGTATTTTATTTTCATTGAATAATAAGGAACTCAAAATAACAATAGTGTCACCAATTAGGCAATATTATATATATATATATATATATATATATATATATATATAATTCAATACTGTGTTAATAAATAATTCAAATAATTGAATTCAAATTATGAAATAATTCAAAACTGTGTGCTAATTTTCTGAACTTTAGAGGCAAATATGTTAAAAGTGTTTCATATATGTAATTGATATTTTTTTCTAGGTAGCCTATGATCTGATTGTTTTCCTAGTAGAAATAACAGGTTTACAAGGATCAATCTAATATCTAGCTCTGAAAAGATAGACTCAGTTCCCGAAAAAAAAGAGGAAACCATGAAACTCAGTTCAGGTATATGAAAAAGCATGAGAAATAGCTCCATTCAGAACCTTAGCTACAATAGAGTATGTGAGGTCCCTGGGTGCTCACTTATTCATAGATTTTTCCTCATTTATTCTCAGTCCAGGAATTCTCCTGAGAGAACCAGACCTGAAACTGCATGAGAAAATCATGATTTCCAGGAAATATTTTAAAAATCCCAGTCAGAGTCTAGAACTGCTTTCTCTGATGCATTCACCACTAGCTACATGCAGCAATTTAAATTATTAAAAATTAAATAAAAGTACAATATTACTCTACCCAGCAAGATTCTCATTCAGATTTGATGGAGATGGTAAAACCTTTACAAACAAGCAAAAGTTAAGAGAATTCAGCACCACCAAAACAGCTTTACAACAAAAACTAAAGGAAATTCTCTAAATAGGAAACACAAGAGAAGGAAAATACCTACAATAATAAACCCAAAACAATTAAGAAAATGGGAATAGGAATATACATATGGATAATTACCTTAAATGTAAATGGAATAAATGCTCCAACCAAAAGACATAGACTGGCTGACTGGATACAAAAACAAGACCCATATATACATCATCTACAAGAGAACCACTTCAGATCTAGGGACACATAGAGACTGAAAGTGAGGATGGAAAAACATATTCCATGCAAATGGAAATCAAAAGAAAGCTGGAGTAGCAATACTCATATCAGACAAAATAGACTTTAAAACAAAGACTATTACAAGAGACAAAGAAGGACACTACATGATGATCAAGGGATCAATCCAAGAAGAAGATATAACAATTGTAAATATTAATGTACCGAACATAAGACCAACTCAATACATAAGGAAAATGCTCACAGCCATAAAAGGGGAAATCGACAGTAACACATTCATAGTAGGGGACTTTAACACCCCACTTTCATTAAAGGACAGATCATCGAAGCTGAAAATAAATAAGGAAACACAAGCTTTAAATGATATCTTAAACAAGATGGACTTAATTGATATTTATTGGACATTCCATCAAAAGAAAACAGAATAAACATTGTTCTCAAGTGCTCATAGAACAATCCCCAGGATAGATCATATCTTGCATCACAAATCAAGTTTTGGTAAATTTAAGAAATTTTAAATTGTATCAAGTATCTTTTCCAACTACAATGCTATGAGACTAGATATCAAATAAAGTAAAAAATCTGTAAGAAATACAAACTCATGGAGGCTAAACAACACACTAGTTAATAACGAAGAGATCACTGAAGAAATCTGAGAGGAAATTAAAAAAAAATACCTAGAAACAATTGACAATGAAAACACAATGACCCAAAACATATGGGATGCAGCAAAAGCAGTTCTAAGAGGGAAGTTCATAGCTATACAAGTGTACATTAAGAAACAAGAAACACCTCAAAGAAACAACCTAACTTTACTCCTAAAGCAATTAGAGAAAGAAGAACAAAACAACCCCAAAGTTAGCAGAAGGAAAAAAAGCATGAAGATCACCTAAGAAATAAATGAAAAAGAAATGAAGGAAAGGATAGAAAAGATCAATAAAACTAAAAGCTGGTTCTTTGAGAAGATAAATAAAATTGATAAACCATTAGCTAGACTTATCAAGATGAAAAGGGAGAAGACTAAAATCAAGAGAATTAGAAAAGAAAAAGAAGTAAAAAATGACACTGCAGAAATAAAAAGGATCATGAGAGATTACTACAAGCAACCCTATGCCAATAAAATAGACAGCCAGGAAGAAAAGGACAAATTCTTAGAAATGCACAACATTCTGAGACTGAATCAGGAAGAAATAGAAAACATGAACAGATAAATCACAAGCACTGAAATTGACGTGGTGATTAAAAATCTTCCAACAAACAAAAGCCCAGGAACAGAAGGCTTCACAGGTAAATTTTAACAAACATTTAGAGAAGAGCTAACAGCTCTCCTTCTCAAAATCTTCCAAAATATAGCAAAGGAAGGAACACTCCCAAACTCATTCTACGAGGCCACCATGACTTGGATACAAAACCAGACAAAGGTATCACAAAAAGGGAAAACTACAGGTCAATATCACTGATGAACAGAGATGCTAAAATCCTCAACAAAATACTAGCAAACAGAATCCAACAGCACATTAAAAGGATCATAAACTATGATCAAGTGGGATTTATCCCAGGAATGCAAGGATTCTTCAATACATGCAAATCAATCAACGTGATACATCATATTAACAAATTGAAGGAGGAAACCCATATGATCATCTCAATAGATGCAGAGAAAGCTTTTGACAAATTCAAAACACATTTATGATAAAAACCTTCCAGAAAGTATGAAAAGAGGGAACTTTATTCAACATAATAACGGCCATATATGACAAACCCACAACCAACATCATCCTCGATGGTGAAAAATTGAAACCATTCCCACTAAGATCAGGAAGAAGACAAGGTTGCCCACTCTCACCACTATTATTGAACAGAGTTTTGGAAGTTTTAGCCACAGAAATCAGAGAAGAAAAAGAAATAAAAGGAATTCAAAACAGAAAAGAAGTAAAGCTGTTAGAGTTTGCAGATGACATGATACAATACGTAGAGAATCCTAAAGGTGCTACCAGAAAATGACAAGAGCTAATCAATGAATTTGGTAAAGTAGCAGGATACAAAATTAATGCACAGAAACCTCTTGCATTCCTCTACACTAATGATGAAAAATCTGAAAGTGAAATAGCAAACACTCATTTTTTACCATTGCAATAAAAAGAATAAAATATCTAGGAATAAACCTTCCTAAGTAGAAAAAAGACCTGTATGCAGAAAATTATAAGACACTGATGAAGGAAATTAAAGCTGATACAAATAGATAGAGAGATATATCATGTTCCTGGATTGGAAGAATCAACATTGTGTAAATGATTCTACTACCCAAACCAATCTACAGATTCAATGCAATCCCTATCAAACTAACACTGGCATTTTTCACAGAACTAGAACAAAATAATTCACAATGTTTATGGAAACACAAAAGACCCCAAATAGCTAAAGCAATCTTGAGAAAGAAAAATGGAGCTGGAGGAATCAGGCTCCCTGATTTCAGACTATACTACAAAGCTACTGTAATAAAGACAGTGTGGTACTGGCACAAAAACAGAAAGATAGATCAATGGAACGGGGTAGAAAGCCCAGAGATAAACCCACACACATATGGTCACCTTATAGTTGATAAAGGAGGCAGGAATTTACAGTGGAGAAAGGACAGCCTCTTCAATAAGTGGTGCTGGGAAAATTGGACAGGTACATGTAAAAGTATGAGATTAGATCACTCCCTAACACCATACACAAAAATAAACTCAAAATGGATTAAAGACCTAAATCTAAGGCCAGACAACATCAAACTCTTAGAGGAAAACATAGGCAGAACACTCTATGACAGAAATCACAGCAAGATCCTTTTGGACCCACCTCCTAGAGAAATGGAAATAAAAACAAAAATAAACAAATGGGACCTAATGAAACTTCAAAGCTTTTGCACAACAAAGGAAACCATAAACAAGCCTAAAAGACAACCCTCAGAATGGGAGAAAATATTTGCAAATAAAGCAACTGACAAAGGATTAATCTCCAAAACATACAAGCAACTCATGCAGCTCAATGTCAAACAAACAGATAACCCAATCCAAAAATGGGCAGAAGAACTGAATAGACATTTCTGCAAAGAAATATGCAGATTGCCAACAAACGCATGAAAGAATGCTCAACATCATTAATCATTAGAGAAATGCAAATAAAAACTACAATGAGATATCATCTCCTACCATTCAGAATGGCCATCATCAAAAAATCTATAAACAGTAAATGCTGGAGAGAGTGTGGAGAAAAGGAAACCCTCTTGCACTGTTGGTGGAAATGCAAATTGATACAGACACTATGGAGAACAGTATGGATGTTCCTTATAAAACTAAATATAGAAGTACCATACGACAAAGCAATCCCACTACTGGGCATATACCCTGAGAAATCTATAATTGAAAAAGGGTCATGTACCATAATGTTCATTGCAGCTCTATTTACAATAGCCAGGACACAGAAGCAACCTAAGTGTCCACCAACAGATGAATGAATAAAGAATATTTGGGGCTTCCCTGGTGGTGCAGTGGTTGAGAGTCCGCCTGCCGATGCAGGGGACACAGGTTCGTGCCCCGGTATGGGAAGATCCCACATGCCGTGGAGCGGCTGGGTCCGTGAGCCATGGCCGCTGAGCCTGCGCGTCCGGAGCCTGTGCTCCGCAATGGGAGAGGCCACAACAGTGAGAGGCCCGGGTACCACAAAAAAAAAAAAAAATAGAATATTTGGCACATATATACAATGGAATAATATTCAGCCATAAAAAGGAACAATACTGAGTTATTTGTAGTGAGGAGGATGGACCTCGAGAGTGTCATACAGAGTGAAGTAAGTCAGAAAGAGAAAAATACTGTATACTAACACATATATATGGAATCTAAAAAACAAAGAAAAAAAATGGTCATGAAATACCTAGGGGCAAGATGGGAAATAAAGATGCAGACCTACTAGAGAATGGACTTGAGAATACAGGAAGGGGTGAATGGTAAGCTGGGACAAAGTGAGAGAGTGGCATAAACTTATATACACTACCAGACGTAAAATAGATAGCTAGTGGGAAGCAGCCGCATAGCAGAGGGAGATCAGCTTGATGCTTTGTGACCACCTAGAGGGGTGGGATATGGAGGCCTGGAGGGAGGGAGATGCAAGAGGGAAGAGATATGGGGACATATGTATAACTGATTCACTTTGTTATAAAGCAGAAACTGACATACCATTGTAAAGCAATTATACTCTAAGATGTTAAAAAAAAGAAAGAAAATAAATAAATAAATAAAAGTAAAAATTCAGTTGCACAAGCTACAGTCTCTTGTGCTCCATAGTCATATTTAACTAGTGGTGATGACTATTGGATAGGACAAATGAGGGACACCCCATCATCTCTAATAGTTCTATTTGATAGTGCTGTTATGAAACAAGATAAAGCGGGAAATGGTAGTTTTTCAATTGTGACCAAAGATACTCATCAGTAATGAGTTTTCTCATAATAACTAATAAATACGGTCTCAAACAAAACACAGGATGTGCTTTCAATACCTACCAAGAAATAAGCTTATCTTTGGTATAGATAGTAATAGAAATAGGAGATATTAATGTCAGAATTTAGTTTGACAATCTATTGCCTATTCTGGAAAAATCGAAACTTCCATATATTTTTTAAGAATATCTTATTTCTTTAAAAGAGATAGAATTGACACATATACACTATGAGATGGAATCAAAAGAGAATAAATGACATACAAGGACTACAAATCTTAGATTTTCTCTATTTTTTTTACAAATTTATTGTAGTATAATTGCTTCACGATGGTGTATTAGTTTCTGCTTTATAACAAAGTGAATCAGTTATACATATACATCTGTTCCCATATCCCTTCCCTCTTGTGTCTCCCTCCTTCCCACCCTCCCTATCCCACCCCTCCAGTCGGTCACAAAGCACGAGCTGATCTCCCTGTGCTATGCGGCTGCCTCCCACTAGCTCTCCGGTTTGGTAGTGTATATATGTCCATGCCTCTCTCTCACTTTGTCACAGCTTACCCTTCCCCCTCCTCATATCCTAAAGTCCATTCTCAAGTAGGGCTGTGTGTTTATTCCTGTCTTACCCCTAGGCTCTTCATAACATTTTTTTTTTCTTAAATTCCATATATATGTGTTAGCATAGTGTATGTGCCTTTCTCTTTCTGACTTACTTCACTCTGTATGACAGACTTTAGGTCTATCCACCTCATTACAAATAGCTCAATTTAGTTTCATTTTATGGCTGTGTAATATTATATTGTATATATGTGCTATATCTTCTTTATCCATTCATCGGATGATGGACACTTAGGTTGTTTCCATCTCCAGGCTATTGTAAATAGAGCTGCAATGAACATTTTGGTACATGACTCTTTTTGAATTATGGTTTTCTCAGAGTATATGCCCAGTAGTGGGATTGCTGGGTCCTATGGTAGTTCTATTTGTAGTTTTTTAAGGAACCTCCATACCGTTCTCCATAGCGGCTGTACCAATTCACATTCCCACTAGCAGTGCAAGAGTGTTCTCTTTTCTCCACACCCTCTCCAGCATTTATTGTTTCTAGACTTTTTGATGATGGCCATTCTGAATGGTGTGAGATGATATCTCATTGTAGTTTTGATATGCATTTCTCTAATGAGTAAAGATGTTGAGCATCCTTTCATGTGTTTGTTGGCAGTCTGTATATCTTCTTTGGAGAAATGTCTGTTTAGGTCTTCTGTCCATTTTTGGATTGGGTTGTTTGTTTTTTTGTTATTGAGCTGCATGAGCTGCTTATAAATTTTGGAGATTAATCCTTTGTCAGTTGCTTCATTAGCAAATATTTTCTCCCATTCTGAGGGTTGTCTTTTGGTCTTGTTTATGGTTTCCTTTGCTGTGCAAAAGCTTTGAAGTTTCATTAGGTCCCATTTGTTTATTTTTGTTTTTATTTCCATTTCTCTAGGAGGTGGGTCCAAAAGGATCTTGCTGTGATTTCTGTCATAGAGTGTTCTGCCTATGTTTTCCTCTAAGAGTTTGAGGTTGTCTGGCCTTTCATTTAGGTCTTTAATCCATTTTGAGTTTATTTTTGTGTATGGTGTTAGGGAGTGATCTAATCTCATACTTTTACATGTATCTGTCCAATTTTCCCAGCACCACTTATTGAAGAGGCTGTCCTTTCTCCACTGTAAATTCCTTCCTCCTTTATCAACTATAAGGTGACCATATGTGTGTGGGTTTACCTCTGGGCTTTCTACCCCGTTCCATTGATCTATCTTTCTGTTTTTGTGCCAGTACCACACTGTCTTTATTACAGTAGCTTTGTAGTATAGTCTGAAATCAGGGAGCCTGATTCCTCCAGCTCCATTTTTCGTTCTCAAGATTGCTTTGGCTATTTGGGGTCTTTTATGTTTCCGTATAAATTGTGAAAGTTTTTGTTCTAGTTCTGTGAGAAATGTCAGTGGTAGTTTGATAGGGATTGCATTGAATCTGTAGATTTCATTGGGTAGTAGAGTCATTTTCACAATGTTGATTCTTCCAATCCAGTAATATGGTATATCTCTCCATCTATTTGTATCATCTTTAATTTCTTTCATCAGTGTCTTATAATTTTCTGCATACTGTCTTTTGTCTCCTTAGGTAGGTTTATTCCTAGATATTTTATTCTTTTATCTTGTAAAGTCTTTTGTTTCTTTAAAAATAGAATAGTTCCAATGAAACATGCCTCACCACACCACATTGGTATGATAGAGCAGATATAAAGAGTAGCCAGTTCAAATAGAGTAACTTATTATAAATGTAATCCCTAAGTGATCACAGACTATCCAGTTGCAATTCATTTGGTTTTCTAAAACTTGATCTTTACCACTAACATTTGAGGAGTTTTTGTCTTTCTTTTGGCCACTGGTTTATTGTTTGCCCTTTATTCAGGTGCCTTTCTCTATAACAAAATATGAAGACATAATCCATGACTCATGCAGATGCCTAAACTTTTTTGGATTTGATATTCTCTTTAAAAGTATTTAAACAGAATATTAGAAATTTGATAATCCAGAGGAATTCTTCCTGAGATATTTATAGTCAACAACTTGTTTACTACTATTAGATGTCCATTTCCTCAGTTCTGAAATAAGGAAAATCGTCATAGTATCCTCTTCATGTGATTATTTGGGGAAATTAAATTAATACTCCATCAACTGAAAACAAAGTGAAACAAATGATAATCTCCTTCACTTTGTAATTATCTCATATAAGCCTAAGAGACTGAAAATAATGAATTATGTATCATAGATCTTCAAGAATATTTTTGAATAACTCAAAGCAAAAGGGTTAAGTTAATAAAATTGTCATGTAAATTTCACAAATATGATTTAGTGGCTACTCATATCATACAAATCAATATAAACCAGAATATAAACACTGGTCAGAAGTGTGGCACAAAGTTTAATATGCATTAAAGATACCTTCTAAACAAGTAAAAAAAGCAAAAACAAAAAGAAAATATTTTTCTCACTAGGAGCTCTGGTCTGAAGCACTGGGTGCAAGATCTCCACAAACAGCACACTACGAACAAGTGAAATTGGATGAACTACAAAGGAAAAAAAGGGTCCTTTGAAGCACAAAAGTTTTGAATTTTGATGAATTGTGATTTTGCATTTTTTTTCTTTTTTTTTTTTTGCTTGTGCTTTTGGTGTCACATCTAAGAATCATTTGCCAAATCCAAAGTCATGAAGATCTACACAGAAGAGTTTACTTTTATAGAAGTTTGAATCATTAGGCCTCATATTTAGGTCTTTGAATCATTTTGAGTAAAATTTTGTATACGATTATCCAATGTCCTAGCACCATTTGTTGGGGCATCAATTATCTTGATATTCCTGTCAAAAATGAACTGACAGGGCTTCCCTTGTGGTGTAGTGGTTAAGAATCCGCCTGCCAATGCAGGGGACACAAGATCGAGCCATGGTCTGGGAATATCCCGCATGCAGTGGAGCACCTAAGACCGTATGCCACAACTACTGAGCCTGTGCTCTAGAGCCTGGCAGCCACAACTACTGAAGCCCGTGCACCTAGATTTCATGCTCTGCAACAAGAGGAACTGCCACAATGAGAAGCCCAAGTACCGCAATGAAGAGTAGCCTCCGCTCACTGCAACTTGAGAAAGACCACACACACCAATGAAGACCCAAAACAGCCAAAAGTAAATAAATAAAATAAATAAATAATTTTATTTTTTAAAAAACTACTTTTTTCTGTATAAAAATTTTTATTTGTACTAATGCTTAGAATACAGTAATTAAGGAAAGAAAGAAAGAAAAATATGACACCTCAACTGCAAAATGACAGTGAATTAGGGTCTGCCCACAGCGAAGGGGAAGGACACCCAGGGTGTCCTGGCATGGACCGTCCCCCCACTACTTAATATCAGTGACACCAGGAAGAAAATTGAAGAACCAGGGTGTGAAGACCTTAGCAGATGCTAGCAAGTGTGCAAGGGAAGAAAGGGATGTCTATGTGGCTTCCCCACCACCCAGGAGCCAGGATACACAGATCAGGAGGCAGAGGCTCCCAATTCAGTTGAGAGCAGGAGCTGAATGCCCAGGTCCAGGAAGAACAAAAAGGGGACTTCGGTGGTAGGCTTTTGCATCGAGTTAAAAAACAGGCACATTATCCAACATCTCTCTGTGGCTCCCAAGCTGTTGGCCTGGGCCCCTTATACTTCCTCTCTCCCTACAGAAACAAAGGGAATAAGGAGGGGAAGCAGAAGACAGGAAATAACAAGAGTGTGGAATGCTTCAGTCACTAGAGACCATGACCTGTGAGAGTGAGCCAGGCGAGCACAGGAAGAGTCAGGGTGAAGTTGCTAATTGAAGCTGTCCTCTCCATTGGAAATGGCAATTAGGGTCAGATTACCATACACTGCCTTTAGAAAAACCACGTCCTTCTTGCTCTGGCAGCCCATCTAGGGCATGAGCCTTGTGACACTTGGGTCTTGATGGTAGAAAACGGCCTCATAGGAGAAGTTAATGCCATGGACTGGACAGCAGAGGGACTTTTGCTCAAGGTGTCTTTACTGCCAAACTTCTGTCAGCACTTTATCAGCTGTAATCTTCACAGTCTAGTACAATAGAAGGTGCATCTTGTGGTTTATTCTTCCCAGGGATGTTTCATTACAGCAGTTTTGCTGCCACTCAAGGGAATGACAAGCCTAACAGTGATTTACAGCCAGCATTTGGAGAACTGTGGAAGCTTGATCTCTTCGGATGTGTTATGTTCTGCCTTTTCAATAAATATGAGCAATACTTCAGCCAAAAAAAAAAAAAAAGCTACATTTTTTTTTCCTTTTTCACATTCACGCTTTTCCTATTGGAACATTCTTTCCTGGGAGCCAGTCCCATGTAAAGAAGATTAGGCTAGACTCCTGAAGGACCAGAGGTCAAGTGGAGAGAAGTACTGGTATATGAGAAGCCATCCTGGATGTTCCAGTTCAAAATGAACTTGGGCTGAATGCAACCACGAGTGATCTTAGCTACACCATGTGGAGCAGAAGAACTGTTAAGCTGATCCCAGTCAACTCACAGGACAAAAATAATTTCTCTGGCATCAGCGCAATTGGTTGGTGCATGACTGCTGGATCTGATTCCATAATATTGGAGCTCCTTGTTAGACTACAGAATAAAACAACATTCATGATGATGATGAAAATGTCAAGAAGAATGGATCCATGAAGGTTATTTTTACACTTGAATGTTCTATAAAAGGAACCCTTCAATTATCAATGCATTTGGGTCCTTGTTTCTCTATTAGTTGTCTGTACAACTATGCTTAATATGCATTAAATTCCATGAATGCTCACTGAAGGAGATATATGGATTGCAGCTGTCAGTAATATACACTCAGGAACTGAATAAATTATGGGACATTTCCATTTGAAAAAAAAATCATATGATTATCTACATGTGTAGCAGTGAGGAGTAAAGTCTACAGTGTATGTAGTTTATATCTCAAAAGACCAAGTTGAGTATAGCAGTAGACATGCATGTTCTGTTCTTTTCAGTAAAAGTCCTTTTGTCTTTCCAGCCACCATGTGGAAAAAAAAATAAGTTGTGTCTTGATTTACAAATTTATTTCAATATCCCTGATCTATAAATGTGTTCCTTCTTTTGAACATCTTTTGAACAAGTTATAAAATCTACCTGGTTCTTTATCATGAGTTAAGCAACATCTTTAACAGACATTTATTTTTATATCTGCATGATATCTATAGTTTTTATTTTTTCTGAAAATTATTTTTGCAATAGTCACTAGTAAAGTCAGTATCCTTCCACTAGGGTGGTTTTTCTGCATGAAATGGGAAATAGAGGCATTTCAATGCCTTGTGGTGCCTATAATGAAATCTGCTTCTTCCTTTCCTTTGGTGTCATGAACAAAGAGTTAGCCAAAATACTGCTTCATCTCTTCACAACACCCTCACCAACTGCTGGCAGAAATCAACAACACAGTTTTTCACTAACTATAAATAATAAAGAGTGTGTTGTCTGCATTCATTAGTAATGAAAAAATATATGAATAAAGTTAAATGGTTCTTTATTTGGGAATCCCAGGTACTTTGTTGGGAGTACTAGAAATTGGAATTGGATGTCAAAATCATTAATTCCTGTATAAGTGATGATCATTTCCTCAAAAACCTAGGAAGGATTTTTGATGTTTCTCTATTTCTTATTGCTTGATGAGACTTTCTAGAATAATGAGAACATCTCCAGCTTATCTCATCACCAGTAAATACTTCAAATTGAGTGTGGAGCAATTCCAACAAGCATCTGATTGCTTGTAGAGATTAGGTACATTTAAATAATTTTTTAAATGTATTAAATAAATAAAATAAATAAATTAAATAAATAAATTTAAATTAAAGACTTCTATCATGTATATTGAGCACTGACTCTGCAATATAAGGTTCTAAGTACTGAGGTTATAACCATAAACAAAAAAGAAAAAAAGAAAAAAATTAATGATAAACAAATATAGGATAATATATAATCAAGTAGTGCTAAATGTTATAAGGAAAAATGTAGTATATAAGTAATACCTAGTGTTATGTGTAGGGCAGATCTTAAATTCAGGTGATCAAGAAAGTCACTGAAATCATGTAATTTGTACATAAATTGAAATGAAAGGTTTGAATATACTTAATAAGAAGATTAAAGGCAACAGCTGATTAAGTGTTTCTTGTCTTTATTAGTTCAAACAGAGAGAAAACATACTGAAAATTACATAATAGACCAATTCTTAGTCATGCTTCATAATGGGACTGAGCTAATCCAACTGCCAGCTTCCCACTGATTTCAAAGGATCTCTATGCCCAGATCAGCTCCGCAGAGATGCAGAGCTAAGTGAGAAATTGAATTAAACATACTTGACATCCAATATGCTTGATTAGGTATTTTTAACATAGATGAACATAACATTCTCTCAGGTTAAAAAAATTAAAAATGGAGAATATTTGTATGGCACTCTTGAACTTGAAGTTGTTTTGCAGATTTCCCACTGGTGAATTTTTTAGTAAATAATTAAAGAATTCTTATTTTTCTTCAGATAATGTGTTCCTGAAAACTTTCATGGGAATAGAACCACTCTGCCTCACATATCTTAAAAAAGACTTTTTACATACTAAGAAAAATAAATGATTGATTTACAAGTCTAAAAGATATAATTGGATCATTTGATATTATTGTGCAGTACAAAAAAAATACATGTGGATAGTTAGATATAGTTCAGAAATTCTTTATTTTATTTATTTTTTCTGTTTTTAAGTAAATCTACTGACAGTGGTAGATGCCTGATTGAAGAAAGTGTATCCACTAAATTACACAAATATCACATGAAAATTCAGGTTCATCCTCAAACATAATAAAAATCTCAGCATATATCCTTTATTTAGAAAAAAAAGATTAAATTTTAGTCTCCATCATTAGGTATGTTTCACATCACTGCAGAGCCTTTCCTTAAAGAAACATAGTAGGTTTGAAACACACATAGGCATCTATAAATATCATGTTTCAATACATTCTCTTAGGGGTAGAATCTTCTTAGATGAAGAGTTTCAAAAGATGCCAAATGATTTTCCCTCAGCCATAATTATCATCATATACACTATTTGCTTCTGAAATTCTCCTAGTTTTTAACTTCATTTATACCTCTATATGTTTTTTGTCTTATTCTATTTGTAAATAGGCCTTGAGAGCACTTATCACAACAAAGATTCTCATTGTTTGAATCCTGGGTTATCAGAAACATGTTATCAAACACCTTTTACTTATCACATGAATAAAGGAATAAGACTTAATCCCTAGGAATTCATGTCTAAGTCTTAGATATATAATTTGTGATTAAAATAATAAAAAATATAATCAGTATACATTTTGCAATTATAAATAATATGATTTAATTGACACATAACTCTAGTATCATAGGCATACACACATTATATATCTGTAAGATATAGATGTATTACTTGTTAAGCATTATCAATCATGTTTTTCATCTTATCTATTACAAACTTTTCTTTCCATGTTCAATGTACATTCCCAAATAATAGTTTATATTTAAAAAAATATGACAGGTTGTTGTTTACCAGAAAAATTTTATTCTTCACAAAAATGAAGGGAATGTTTTCTGTCTTGATCTATCTTTCAAGAGAGAAATCCTACTGATTGTATGATGAGCTTCAAGAGGCACAGAGCAAGATGAAACAAGCCTAGCACTACTGAAATCTGCCAGCCTGCAGGCATGATTTGGTAAACCACTGTGGTCTCTTAAAAGAGAACAATAATGTATGGTGTTTGGGAAATTAATACTATGAATTTCCTTCTGCTTATACTCACAGTGATATTTTTTGTGAGTGACTTTCTTGTTCCTGAAACAAAATTCATGATGACTTGCAAATTGTTTTAGTAATGAAACTTATTTTTGTAACTCATATAAGAAAGTAACATAGGAAACATAACAAGTTATATCTGTAGATTAAATAATTTGTTGCATTATTTAGGATAAATTCCATATTGTTCTGGAAGTGTGTTTTTAGCCATGCACCCCAAAATTTAATCATTCAACCAACTTTTCTGTAAAATTGACCAAGCTCTTTATATTGGACTAAATATGAAAGATACAAAGGTGATTTAGACAAAGTTTATTCTCTATGAATGTTTACAACCTGGCATGGAGAATTAAAAAAAAAAAAACTTGGTAAATATGTAAAGTAGGGCTTATCAATACAACTTTGGGCAATGATAGAATTATTGAATGTCTGTGCTGTTCATTAGAGCACCCACTAGACATGTGTGGCTATTAATCACTTGAAATGTAGCTAGTATAACTAATAAACTAATATTTAAATTTTATTTAAATTTAACTAATATAAAATAAATAGCCATATTTGTTTAGTGCTCATCTTATCGGACAATGCAGATATATGATGACATTTTAAATGTTATTTTATATTGGGAAATAAGTATACATTATACATTTTCATAAAAAAAAGAAAACTTCTGATTTTTGAACATCTTCCTTCTTTGGACTTGGCACTTTTTTAGAAGATGGGGATATATCTGAGAATAAGACATAGAGAGTAAAGAAGTTCATTTCTAGAAGAGTGAAACAGAAAATAAATAGGTCTGGTGAGGTAACTGTTATGATCAAAGAAGTTAAAAGAAGGTAAGATAATAAAAAATAAGGTAAGATAATAAAAAGTGTCTACAAGGTACTCCTTATATGTGGGGGGCAACTTAGGATTTTATGATAAATTAACATTTGAGTACAGATTTCAGCAAAATGAGAGTAGCGAATCATGTTGATATTTGAAGAAAAAAATTTCAGGGAAGATATAATAATGACAGGTGCAAAGACCCTGTGGCAGACACACTCTAAGGAAGTTCCATGATCCTCAATTCCTGATATCTAATGTCCTTGTTTCATCTTGAGTGTCGGCAGAAACATGACCTGTTATTAATTAGTAGAATAATGCAAATGTAATTGGATGTCACTTCTCTAATTATGTTGCAAAATGTTGTAGCATCTACCTTGTTAGAACACTATCTCTTGGACTGGCTTTGATGACACAAGTAGCTATTTTGAAGAGGCTCACGTGGCAAGAAGCTGAGGACAGCTTTCAGCCAGCAACCAGCTAGGAAATGAGGGCAGCCTCTGGTAGAGAGCCAGGTCTGTCAGAGCCACTGAAGAAACCAAGGTTCTCAGACCAAGAAGCCTCAAGGAACTGATCTCTGACAACATCTGAGTTTCAAATCAGATCCTTCCAAATCTAACCTCATTGAGACTGCCACCACAGCTATGTTGCTTGCAGCCCTGTGGAGCCCTGAAGAAGATGACCCAGTTAGGTCATGCCTGGACTCGTGACTTTCTGAGGCTGAGATGTTAAATGAGTATTGTAAACTGCTCTATATTTATGGCCATTTTGTTATGCTGTAGTAGGTAACTAATACAGACCTTAAGGAAAGACCACATTTTGCATGTTCTAAAGCAGAATGGTAGTGAAGAGGGTCAAAGAAGAAAAAAAAGTCAGAGTCTCGGAACTAATTTGAATTTTGATTTAACTTGATTAAGAATAAGATTATAGCCATTTAAAGTGATTTATTCAGAAGCTTATCATGCTGTGCATTTAGAAATATCCGTATAGATACTGGGTGAAGAAAAGTCCACCAGAGGTGTGGAGGGGCAAACATAGTAACAAGGAGGCCTGTTACTTGGCTATTGGGAAAATTTGGATGAAACATGAAGATGGCCTGAACTAGAGTAATAGCTGTGAAAGTGCTGGGAAGTGGAAGAATTTTTAATAGTTTGGAAAGCATGGCACAAAGGATTTGCTATTACTAATGAATTGGACTGTGGATTATGAAAGAATGAAAGAGATTACAATGACCCTAAGATTTTTGGATTTCTAGCTTTGTACAGCAATTTTCATTGAACACATCTATTTGTGATATTTTTAAATATAATTATTCAAAAATATATTTTGATTACTTAGTTCAATTGTACCTATATTTAAATGCTTACTTACTATATGTCTATATGTCAGAGTAAAGTAAATGCCATTACATATACATGTAAACACAAATTGGGCAGGCCTACCAAAATCTATTACCAAACTTGTGTGTTTATATATTTTGCTTCTTACTGTTTTAAGAGGGATTATTAATATGAAATCAGTGGATTTAAACCATAAAGAAAAGGAATGTGAATATATTATAATGGTATATCATTGAGGAGGAAAACAAGTGCAAAAATTATTACATTTTTACTTGCTTATTAATTCATTACAATTTTCCATACAAGTAATAAAATATGTTCTATCATCTGTTAAAATCTTTACATAGTTGTTTTAGTGTTATATTTTAAAATCAAATTCAAAATCTAAAATGCAGTGAAAAGTGGCCGCATGATTCACTTTTTCTAAGAACAACAAACTACTGAATACAAATACAAACATATTTACATAAATAAACACAAAAAGTATTTTAAAGTGTATAAACCCCCAAATATATCATGGATACATATTTTTGGCTTCATTTGTATAATCTTGTGTTATTTTTGTTCAACTTTCTCTTTTCTTGCAAACACAGAACATGTACAAAATTTTCAGTAATAGAAAATTAGATAATTAGAATAATTACATAATTATAAATTAAATGAAATAGTCTTTACAAAATAAGTAAAATCATATTTTCCTAAACAGGCATATTTAAAACCATTCTTTTTAGGCTCAGCCCCATTATCTCAGGAAAAGAGATGAACTGCAATAGTAACTTAATGATAACGTATGAATAGCATAGGCAAGATTGGTCTTTGATCATGCAAGAGTCACTTCTTTTATGAAGTGGCTTAGTATTTCTTCTTCAAAAAATCCTCAACACAATACAATAGAGTAAAATCAAATAATATTCTTAATATCTTTCTGACATCTATCAATCTATTTATCTATATATGTATAGTCATACACATACATATATGTCTGGTTCTAGGTTTCGTGAATTTATTTCTTGAATGGATGTGTTTTCATCTTTGACTTATTTAACAAATAACAGTTTTAAATAATTCACACATGATTGTTGCAGAATAGTTATTACTTATTTAATAAAGTTTAAGTACACTGGAAATAAAGCATAAAATTATTTGTAGTACAGACATTTGAAGATTAGTAGCTCTTAAAAAAAACTCACATCTTAAGAAAAGCAGAGTAAGATTTTTACCCATGATATCTCAGCCACATGTGTAATTCATTGGCCGAGAAATATTATGGTGGTAGATCCCTAAATCACTTGACTTTGGATATAAATATATTACTGATTAGTGGAATGTGTTGTGTGAGGTTACAATGGGAGGGATAAATTAGGCAAAATCAAATGTACATGTACCCTTTATGGATAAAAATGATGTAATAGACTAAATTAACTTTAAAGTGTATTACATGGTATTTTGAAAAGCATCATAAAGTTTTACAGAAATAATTCAAATAACATACTTCTAAGAATAAATTTTTTAAAGTATAATGAGCTGTGTCCCTTTCTGCATTTCAGGATCTCTTAAATATAATATTTCAGTGAAAAATTACACATCATATTTTATTTCTCTAGCAATAAATTGAATCTTTTCAAACCATTATTTGTGTTTAGTATGTTTCTTTAGATCTTTTTATTTCTCTTTTAAAATGTGGTTATATATGATGCTTATGGAAATCAAGAATTATAGATACTCAATCTGGAACACTGGTGCCATTCTTTCTCTCCTTTAATCATGAACATAAACAGAAAGAATATAGACTCAGCCACTTACAATGAAGTTACATGTTAGGCAGTAAGTAAATAGTTTTCATATGTAATCTCACTCACAGGTTATAAAATAAAGTGCAAAATGAAATAAAATTGTTGATAGAAAGTGTGCCAATGAACAAGTGACCTTTTTTTGTCTTTCCCCAAATGTGGTCTATGAAAATTCTGATGAACACCCACTAATTTATTATTTCTGAGCATTAGATTTGGACATCTGTATTTTAACTCAATCGTTATGCACAATAACATTCAAAATACACTTAGCTTTGTTGTCTAAAATATAGACTATTTGTAAATTGGATTTTATAATTTCATAATGTTACCTTCCTAGACTCCCTTGTTGCTCTTTGTTTTATGATTAGCTTGAAATAAGGAGTCTCATAAATGGGGAATGAGGGAATTAAGAAATATATGCTTCTACCAAAATACCATGAATCTGAAATATTATTTACAGAGCATCTTATTTTGTTATGAAATTATCATGTAATTAAAGATAACATGTAAACAATGATTATCTTTGTGAAAATCAAAGAATAAGAAAAAAAAGTATGCCATTTAAAGCAGCTGACTTCCTTAAAGGAAACAATTATTTCTGAATGTCTTTATATTTGAGTAATATTTGTCTCTATTGGGAAAAAAATTCCTAATGTACTCCCTCCAGGGAAGGGTTATCAAATGTTTATTTAGACATTTTTTTATTTGAGTAAACTCTTATTTAAAAAAAAGAAGCCTACATAAAATGCAGACAAAAGCATTGTGCCACTTTCTGCAGCCTCCCTTAAATCACCCTGTGGAATTCTCCATGACTTTACAGAACACAATTTGAAAAACATCCTTCTAAGCACATAAACAAACTAAAATTCCTTCAGTGTATGTAGATAATGAAAACATGTGATAGGAGTTAGATGTAAGATAATAAGTGTGATATTACTCATGCTGCAATAAACCATTAGAATGTTTAGACACACTGCCTTTTAAACACTGTAACCAGAAGCTAAAAAATGCACAGGTCGGGGCAATTCATGGCATTTGCTACCACCACTTCTCTATGTTCTAGAGAATGTACCGTGTCTGAAGTTTTAACAAACTCAACTACTACTTTATAACCATTGCTATTGTTAAGTTTCTTACAAGTGTTTAATCTGAAAATTATATTAATTTTGCTTCTCCAGAATCTCCAAGCTGATGATATTATTCATTTACTTACATTCAACTACAAGTAACTGGATTTACCTTTGAATCTGAAGAAAAATTGTCTTCCAGAGTGAAAGCCCAGGTTATAATCATCATAGTTAAAAACTCTAACAATACTGAGTAAAAGATTAATAATCTTTCTTAATGTTAAATATTTTTGCAAGTAAAATTATGAACTAAGTTTATAAGTAGATATAGAGGTGGATATTTTTTAAGGGTATTCAAAATTGATTTTATTTTCCTAATATATGTGAATACATGTTTTCAGATTTGTACTTTTCTTAATAAAAAATAAAAATATAAAGCTTAAATAGACAATGTTCAAATGTACACTCTAAGAGCAAGTAGTTACTATAGAATGTAACTTCCTTAAAAGGCAGAAATATTATTTAATAACCACAAGTGTATCTTATCTAATAGCAAAAATGAAAAAGGAGTTTCATACTCAGTAAGAAGCTAGAAGACAGCATTTGCATTTGCCACACATTACTAAGATGTACCGAAATTATATTTACAATATCCACCCAAAGAAGAAAGGATATGATTGCCAACTACCATTTTATTCTGAAAAATTCTGAAAAATATGGATACTGTAATTAACAGCTACTTAATGTCACCCCAAAGAAGGGTACTTAAGAAAACCACGACTCATAAGACTAGAGCTGACCTATTTGTCATACCTGTGATGGTCATGTATTAAAAATAAAGAAAGAAAGAACTAGAAAAACAGCACTGTCTCTTCATTCAACTTTTGGCAATTTTCAATGCTTTTAAAAAGTGTCTTTTCTGCTAAGTCTAATCAGTAGTCATTTTCTAGCTGGTGTACTAGGGACCCAGCTAAAGCATTCTCTCCCTAAATGTGATTATAGGGTCCCCTGTATAGGTAAAAGACATCTTGCCATTTCTCTTGTTTGACTTTTAAGCCAATTTTAAAGCCCCCCAAAAGATCTAAAAAACAAGTATTATTTGATAATTCCAGTTCTATCTATGTTACTGAGTCCAAGCTCCTACTACTTGCTGCACATCAGGACAATAAATCAAGAGATTAGTTGCTGAGGCAAGGGATAGCAACTTTATTCAGAAGGCCAGCAGACTGAGAAAATGGTGGACTAGTGTCCCAAACAACCATCTTTCCCAGACTTGGATGCTAGTTTTTTTTATAGAACAAAGAGGGGGATGTAAAGAGGTAAATTTAAGAGTTGATAAGTTGTTGCAAAAATTTCCTAGTTCTGGCCAGACAATGAAAGGGATATGTTACTTTCTTCCTTCCTGCAGGCATTCACAGGTGGGCCTGGTAAGGATGTTTCCTGTGAACTTAAACAATGGCATTTTAGCTTAACACTCAGGCAGTGGAGGTATGGTTTCCTGGAGGTGTGACATTATGTATACTTTAATCTACAGGCAACATTCCTTTAGTGATTAACTTAGACCACAAAGATTATAGTAAAAGAAAAGAACCAATATGGAGTCAGATTTGTTCTTCCCTATTACAGCTACAGGTATAGGAAGGGAATAACTTAGAATGTAGTCACCAACACAAAGAGCCACAGTGTTTCTCTGCAGTGGAGTTACAGAAAGCCCAGCACCACATTTTAATACAAAAACAGAACAACCCTTTTGAGCAACTGTGCTGGACACAATGAATCCAGTAATTAGAATGGCACAGTGCTGGATATTAATATTTGCAATTATACTGACAGAAGAAAATATGATTTTATCATGCAGTGAAAATAAAATGTGTACTAATTTGTTCACTTAGTCATAAAGAATCTCTTTAGGTGATACTGTGATATATGAATGTGCCTCTCATAAAATGACACAGAAAAATGTGAAAAAAGAAAATGTTAGCACAGAAACCATATATCTAGAAAGGAGAAACTGCATTAGACTTAAATTTTCCAGATGTCTGAATATTTTGTGCTTTAAATCTAACATTAAAAAAAAAAAAGAAATTTCAGGAAATGAGATGATTTTCCCTTTATCCACACAATATTTAATAATCAGGAAATTTGTTTTATATTACATATAATATAAGCATGTTTTATATACATATAGGTTGAAGACACAATATTTTAGTATATGGTATATGATTTTTTACCTACAAAAGGAATAAACAACACATTAATATTGCTTGATATATATATATATATATATGTATATGTATACATATATTTTTAGGACAGCTCTAGTGAATTGCTTATATTGGTTCAATTTCCATCTGGGCGATGAAGGTGACCATCTTCACTTTCTCTATCAATTTGAGCACAGGAAGATCAGCTCGGTGCTTTGTGACCACCTGGATGGGTGGGATAGGGAGGGTGGGAGGATGGGAGATGCAAGAGGGAGGATATATGGGAACATATGTATATGTATAACTGATTCACTTTGTTATAAAGCAGAAACTAACACACCATTGTAAAGCAATTTTACTCCAATAAAGGTGTAAAAAATATTCATTCCAGTTAAAAGTAATGTTAAAAAATTTCAACGTCCAGCATTATCTTTTATTTCAAAGTATTGTGCATGATTTAACTCTACATAAAACATGCTTTAAAATAATAAAATATTTCTGTTTCTCTTACTCTAACTAGTTATTTGGAATAGCTACAGAATTTCAAATGTACTGACAAGCCAGGAATGCTAAATATTGGACTTGAGGAGATTTCCTTGCTATCTGCTTGTCTGCTGGTTCCTTCCTGTATTAAGGCATTTAATTATGGAAAAACAGATCATAGACCAAGTGAGTGCACTAACCCCAAGTATCTGGGGTTCAGTCCTTAGTATACCCAGGACTGCCTTCTATGATGACCATGTTCAGGCATTCATCCTTCATGGATATATTTTTTCTATTTTCTTTTTTGTTTGTTTTACTTTTTATTAAAAAAATAGATTCACTGAATCTAAAAATTGCAAATATAGTACAGAGAGGTCCCATGAACACTTCACCCTGTTTCTCCCAATGATTGTATCTCATATAACTAATATTTAGTATTAAAACTAGGAAATTGACATTGATAAATGTGTGTGTATAGTTCTATGCAGTCTCTCTTGTGTATAGATTCATGTAAGCACTAGCACAAGCAAGATGCATGACTATTTCCATCACCACAAAGATCTATCTCTCTAGCCACCACTCTATGTACTTCCCCTCCACCATTCCTAACCCCTGTCAACCAGTAATTTATTCTCCATATCTATATATGTGTCATTTTGAAAATGTTATATAAATGGAATCATGCAATATGTGACCTTTTTAGATTGGATTTTTCAGTGAACATCAGTGCCTTTGAGATCCATCCAAGTTGCTATATGTAATTATAGCTCACTCCTGTTTTTTCCTGAATATTTCCTGGAATGGATATATCACATATTGGATAACCATTCACCTACTGAAGGAAATCTTGGTTGTTTCCTGTGTTTTGACTATTAAATATGAATAAGGCTACTATAAACATTAGTGTCAGAATATTTTTTGGATATAAGTTTCATTTCTCTAGGATAAATGACCAGGAGTGTGATTGTTGAGTTGTATACAATTGTATGTTTTCCAGACAGCCAAACTGTTTGTCCAGAGTGTTGTCACAATGTACATTCCCACCAGCAATGTATGAGAGATCTAGTTTCTCTGTATTTTTGCCAGCATTTGGCAGTATCACATTTTTTTCTTTTTTCTTTTTGGGCAGTTCTTATAAGTATGTAGGAATTGCTCATTGCTGTCTGAGTTTGCATTTCCCTATTAGCTACTGATATTCAATACCTTTTAATGGTTCCACATACCATTTTGATGAATCAATGAAATGTCTCTTCTTTCACCACTTTTCTAATTGGATTTTTTTTATTGTTGAGTTTTGATCATTCTTTCCATTTCTAGATATTACTCTTGCATTTGTGGGATAGATCCTAATGGTTAAAGTATGAAATTTATTTTATTTATTTCTAAAACCTTTTTACCAATAGCTTAAGGATTGTTGTGTCTATATTTTTGAGGGATAATCGTCTTTAGGTTTTTTTTTTTTCTTTTTGTACTGGTTTTGATATAAAGATAATACAAGTTTCATAAAATCATTCCACATGACTGTCAACTATTAACTTTTGAATAGAATAAGTTACCAAATGATCCAAAATTTTCAAATGTCACTTTTTCTCTTTTTTTGATGAATTTGTGTACATTAAAATTTTTAAGACTTTATATTTTTAAAGCAATTCTAGGTTCAGAGCAAAATTAAGGGGAAGGTACAGATATTTCTTATATATCCCTAATCTCTAGCCAGGCATAAGCACTCCCATTATTAACATTTCCCACCAGAGTAGTACATATACTACAACTGATGAACCTACATTGACACATCATAATTACCCAAAGTCTATAATTTACATTGCGCTTCAATCTATGAGTTTGGACAAATGTTTAATGACATGTACCCAAAATTATAGTGTTGTACAGAGCATTTTCACTGCTCTAAAATCTTCTGTGTTCTGCCTATTCATCCCTCCTCCCCAGCACCTGGCAACCACTGATCTTTTCACTCTCTCCATAGTTTTCCCTTTTTCAGAATATCACATGGTTGGAATCATACAGTATGTATTCTTTTTTAGGTTGGCTTCTTTTGCTTAGTAATATGCATTTAAGATTCCTCCATCCATGCATTTTAATTGCTTGATTTCATTTTAGTAATGAATAATGTTCCATTGTCTGGATGTACCACCGTTTATGTATCCATTTACATACTGAAGAACACCTGAGTTGCTTCCAAGCTTTTACAACTATGAATAGATCTATTACAAACAACTGTGCAGGTTATTGTGTGGATATAAGTTTTTCATTACTTTGGGTAAATACCAAGGAGTATGATTGCTGAATCACATAGCAAGAGTATGTTTAGTTTTGTAAGAAACTGGCAGTCTTCCAAAATGACTGCACCATTTTGTATTCCCACCAGCAATGAATGAGAATTCCAGTTGCTTCTCTGCATCCTCACCAGCATTTGGTATTATTGGTGTTCTGGATTTTGGCCATTTTAATAAGTGTGTAGTGTTACTTTACTGTTGTTTTAATTTGAATTTCTCCAATGACATATGATGTGGTGCATCTTTTCATATGCTTATTTGCCATCTGTATGTCTCCTTTGGTGAGGTATCTGTTAAAGGCTCTGGTTAATTCTTAAATCAGGATTCTTTTTTTGTTTTATTTTATTATTGTTGAGTTTTAAGAGTTCTTGTGTATTTTTAATAACCATCCTTTATCAGATGTGTCTTTCACAAATATTTTTTCCCAGTCTGTGGCTTGTCTTCTCATTCTTTTGACATTGTCTTTCACAGAGGAGAATTCTAATTTTAATTAAGTCTAACTTATCAATTATTTCTTTCATGGATATTTCTTTGGTAATGTATCTAAAAAGGCATAACCATACCTGAAGTCTCTAGGTTTTCTACTAAATTATATTCTAAGATTTTTATTGTTTTATGTTTTACACATATGTATGTGATTCATTTTGAGTTAGTTTATTTGATGATTGCAACATCTATGTCTGGATTCTTTATTTTATCTTGATGTGGATGTCTACTTACATGAAATGTTTTTAATATTTATCTGTAATATAGCCACCAAATTACTAAAAAATACTTAACATCACAAGAAAATATAACATTTATAACTGAATACACAGTGAACATTTAAACATTATTTGTATAAATATATTTCCTAAGATAGCATAAGTGTATATATAAACAAAACCCTGTCTTATATATTACCCAGAATATATAAACATACAGGATAATAATTACTACACATTTATTAATACATACTTGGCAGTTATTTATGAAGTGTTTTGAGTTAAAATATACCTGTTTTATTATTAAAAATTACTGTCAGTGAAGAAAATGCCAATGCTATACATAGATACAGTGGGCTTTTTGTGCTTATATATAGAGAAAATTAAGTTAAATTTGCACTTGCACTCAATGATATATAAAATTAAAGCACTGTGTTTATTTAAATAAGAACTTTGATTCTGAAATTATTTCCACTCTTTCCTGTGACATTAATTTTTTTCAATCATGAATTATTTCTATTATCATAAAGTTGTGCTCCAAATTTCCTATCTTAAAACAAAATTCCCTGAAAAAATTATCTCTTACTCCTATATTTCCTTTCTGTGATACTCCTTACTATACTCTACACAACAAAAATTCTGAGACAGTTTTCCAGAGTTTTTCTCTCGACACTTTCACGTTTAATTTTTTGTCAACTACTCTACTTGCACTTTGGCTCCTACTACATAACTGAATTGTATTTATCAGGTTATAAAAAGCATCCCTATTGTCTACTCCTATGTCCATTTCTATTTTTTTCTCTATTTAATGAGTTTCAGCCATTTGCCCACAACTGCCTTCATGAAATATTTTCTTCTCTTGGCTTCATCCCCAAATCCATAACTGCCCTCTAACCATGTGAAAAAATCAGAAAAACTCCAGTAGAGAAATATCATACATATTGAACAGTATTTTTCAAAAAGGGAGAATGTCATCCAATCGAGAGCCCTGAAATACATTCACACAAGTATAGTCAGCTGATTGTTAACAAAAAAAAAAAAAAAAGGAAATAAAATTCAATGGAGAAAAACATAAGCTTTCAATAAATAATGCTGGATGTACATATGGACAATTGGATGTCTATATGGGGAAAAAAAAGAACATATATACAGGCTTTATACCTTTCACAAAAATTGAATGAAAATGGATCACAGACATTAATCTAAAATGCAAATTATAAAATTTTAGACGAATACACAGAAGAAAATCTAGGTGATCCTGGGTTTTGCAATGAGTCTTTAGGTACAACACCAAAAGTATGATCCATGAAAGAAAATAATGATAAGTTATAATTTATTAAAAATATAAATACTTATTTTTGAAAGATACTGTTAAGAGAATCAAAAGCTAAGCCACAGACTTAGAGAAAATATTACAAAACATGTACTTTTATACAAAGTAGGTCAATGGATAAACTGTGGTACATCCATACAATTGCTTATTATTTAGAGATTTAATTTAATGGGGTATCAAGGCTCATTTAATTAAATCTCTAAATAATAACCAATTATTATAATAATAATCCATCAAAGAGACATTTATGGATTGAAAGAAACAAGTCTGCATCCCTTCACTGTCCAAAGTAGAATGCTCTCATGAAAAAGTTTAGCACACAAAAAAGTAAGTTATATGTTACATCCATCTGAACTTTAATATGTGAATGTTTGCTATTTACCACACTTGCCTACAACAAAACAAAAATTTTCATGAACAATTCTAGTATTAGTATGCTTGGGTAATAGTGAATAACTTGGTCAGGTTAGTTGCTAAAGCTATCTTCACCTTTTTTTTTTTTTTTTTTTTTTTTTTGCGGTATGCGGGCCTCTCACTGCTGTGGCCTCTCCCGTTGCGGAGCACAGGCTCCGGACGCGCAGGCCCAGCGGCCATGGCTCACGGGCCCAGCCGCTCCGCGGCATATGGGATCCTCCCAGACCGGGGCACGAACCCGTATCCCCTGCATCGGCAGGCGGACTCTCAACCACTGCGCCACCAGGGAGGCCCTATCTTCACCTTTTTAATCATATTTATTTTTATAAGATTTACACATTTTCTTTGTTTCATAATGATCAGTCATTTGATCAGGATTGGTACAGTATCTGTTAAGAGTTTTCATTAAAATTTGGTATGTAACTTAAATTTCTCAAGTCAAATGGCTCTACAAATCACTGTCAATGAGCTTATTGACACTATAACTAATTTGCCACACATTATTTATTGATTAAGAATCTTAGACAGGGAGCCAATAAGATTTAGAATTCAGTATACTTTAAATAGTTCTGTATATGATTACAATACATAGCCAGATTCAAGAACTTGCAGGAAACAATAAAAACTTCATATACGGAAAAACTTTAGAATACATTCCTTTTCTGTGACCTGCAATAATTAAACTGAGATCAAGTATTTGACATCTCCAAATCTCCATTTCTCTATTTCTTTAACATTCAAACACTGTGAGTGCTCTAGGTAATTTTATTCATGCTTTTCTCTTTCCTCCATTCCCCTTCCCTCTTATCTCTTTCCCTTGCCTCACTTTTGTATTTTCTCTCTCTTCCTAGGTGACCACATCCAATTTTATGGGTTTAATTACCACTTATATGCCACTAATTCAAAAACTCCAGCTCAGAGCTTTTCCAAAACTTAACAATCTTATTCAATATATTTTTTGCCTTTTTGACATTTCCACATTGATAAATTTATAAATACCCCAAATCCAACCTGTAAACAAATGAATCTCTGGTTATCTCCTTCCCACTTTTCCTCCCACAATTTTCCATCTCTCCATCCTTCCAATTTCTCAAGTCTATAATCTTGAAGTATTTCTTAAATTAACTCTTTTTGTCACACTCCATATCCAGTCTACTTGCAAATTATTTATGGCACTATCTTCAAAATCTATGAAAGCAGGCACTTTCATCCTAATCATCTACTAATTCCTGAAGAATCTCTCACTTAGACTATTTCATCAACATCTTCACTGGGCTTTCTGATTCTACTGTGCCTCTCCCAATAGTCTACTCTTCATAAAGGAGCCAGATCTAGTCATCTGAATTATATTCCTTTTTTGTTTTTGTTGAAAGCTCAATGGGTTCCCAACACACTGAATGTGAAAGACAAGATATTTACATTGATTCCCGCCATTGATCACATCTCTTATCTGACTCCCTAGCTTATTGTCCTCAAGGTACTCTGACTTTCTTGCTATTCGTTGACCATGCCTTGCACTTATTATTTCTTCTTACCAGGGTACTCTTCATAGATATGTTTGGCTTGCTTCCTGAATCCTCACATCGCACTCTTTCTGGACTCTCTGATCACTTTACACAAAATAACATCCTCCCAATCTTTAATACTCTCTACCTCCTTTAATCATTCTTAATTCTTCACCATGATACTCATCATCAACTGATGTACAATGCATGTATTTGTTTATATAATGGTTGTCCACCAATCCCCACAAAACTATAAGCTGTAACACTGAAGGGGTTTTAGTTGCTGAATCCTCAAGACCTAAAATAGCACTTGGCACGTGGTAGGCTTTCATTAAATATTTGTGAGATGAAAAAGATACTATTTTCATCCTTTATATAAAGTTAAGAATTCTAAATTACTGGTTGTCAGTGAAGTTTAAATTATTCCCTTGATACATGATGGATGATCAGCAGATATTAGTTTATTTCTTTCACTCTCTGAATTGCTTTACCTTCATATTATATGGATAATGTTTATTGAATATGTATTTATAACAGTATTTACTACTCTTGCAAATTTGTCAGAACAGGAATTCAGGCATTGTTGAATTACAAGGAATTCTTTCTTTGATTACATATTCTAAAGTGTGTCAGCTGCAATTGCCTGTCTCTTTGCACTGGCTTCTTTCTGTCTCATCTGTGTAGTGGCCATGAAGTGATTTTACCCTTTAATTGACTCAATTTTACCTGAAGAAAAAAATTGAAAGGCTTATAATTATTAAATATATTTATTTCCATACAGTTCATTTTGTTGTTTGTTCATTTTTAATGATCAACTCTTCAAAATTGTATTTGGCCGTTGAAGAATGGGGTTTGTTTGAACAGATTACATGTACTGTAGTATAGACTACACCTGCAGCAGTTTTCAACTCCTGGATAAAATCATTGAAAAATTAACTGGTATTGCATGTCCAAAGGGAAATCCACGATTTTAAATATCTATGAAATGCCTACTATTCCTTGTGTTACATATAGCGGGCCGAGGCTTTTGCTTTCATTTCTGTATTTTATGATTACTTTTAACTATTTGAAATGAAAAAAAGTTTTCTTCATTTTAAAATCATCAACACTGAAGTTATACATTTATTTAACAATAAAAACTTACTTTTGATGTAAAAAGGGGAATCTACTGACTTTTGAAAAGAAAACATTGTAAAATCTATTTATATTTACTTTACTTCCTATTTCCCTAATAATTTTTATCTTGAGGGTAGCATATGAATAAAAAAATTTGAAATAATACACATGTTTATAATATCTGTTATAATCATTCATTATATTTATATTTATATTATATATTTATATGTTAATGCTAAAAGTGCAAGATTAACAAAATTTGAAGACCATTACTCTAGACTATCTGTCTAAAACAGTGCCTGACACACAGTAAACTTTTAATATATATTTGTTAAATTTAATTGGAATCAAATTTCCTTGCTTTGTCTTATTTCTGCACTCTGAAACATTTTGCTTATACCTCTAAACCAGAAAACTTATCATTTCCTCTTGTATTTATTCCTTAATTGATTAGACAAATATTTGTTCTATGAACTCTCACTATGTTAGGAATTTGGTATGCTAAGTTGAATAAAATATAGCCCTTGCCTTTAAACAGTTTATATCATATTGGAAAAAAAATTAATTCTGCACAGCAAAAGAAACAATCAAGAAAATGTAAAGGCAACCTACATAGTGGGAGAAAATATTTGCAAACCATATATCTGATAAGGAGTTAATATCCAAAATATATAAAGAACTCATACAATTGATTAACAAAATAACAAACATTTTAAAAATGGGCAGAGAAACTGGCATACAAATGGCCAACAAGTACATGAGAGGTAGATATGTAAATTGGTGTAGCCACTTGAAAAACAATATGAAGTTTCCCCTAAAATTAAAAATAGAACTACCATATGATCCCACAATCCCAGTTCTGAGTATATATACAAATGAAATTAAAACCATATTTTGATGTTAGATCGGCACTCCCATTTTCATTACAGGACTATTCAGTAGAACCAAGATTTGAAATAAACTAAATAAGAGTCAAGAGATGATTGGATAAAAAAAAGATGTGGTATATGTGTACAATGGATTATTATTCAGCCATAGAAAGAAGAAAACCCTGATATTTGTACCAACATGGATGGTCCTTGAGGACATTAGGCTAAGTGAAATAAGTCAGACAAAGACAAATACTATATGATATCACTTACTTATGAAATCAAAAAAACAAAATCATAGAAACAGAGTAGAATGGTGGTAACCAGGGTCTGGGGAATGGGGGACATAGGGGGATGTTGGCCAAAGGGTACAAACTTCGAGTTAGAAGAAGAGGAAGTACTGGGAATTTACTATTGTGATTATAGTAAATGATATTGAACAATATTCATAAAGAAACATGGGGAAGAGATATAATAAAACCGGAGAAGTGTTTTTCCTGCCTTCAGTAAGGGGATATTTGTGTTCAGTAGTAAATTTAATTTTAAATGAATCACCAACAGTTAATAGATATGAGAAAAAGACCATTCCATGCAAGGGAAGCAGTATATGCAAAAAAGTACAGATCTTTTGACAGATTCAAAGTAAGGTTATTTTATTTGGGCTGGAGTATATAATATAAATAACAATAATCACAATAACAACAATTATTTTTGCTTTTACTGAATGCTTTGCTTCCTAGCTTTGTTTTATCCCAGTCATATACCCAATTTTATTTGTTTGCTTAGATTAATTTTCATGGCAAGTGTTAAGTACATTTATTAGGGATTTTTTCTTAATTATTTCTATTTTTCTTAGGAAAAAGGCCACATTTGTCACCTTATCTCTACAAAGAGTAATAGTTGTGTGAATTTTAAGATTCAGAGTCAAAGGCTTGAGAGGATGTTCATAATAAAACCAGGACATCATGTTGTGATAACTTTGTAAATGTTTAGTTTTATAAGCAGAAATAAGGATTTGAATATATGTAAATTACAATCCTTTTACTTTCATTTGCAAAGTTAAAAAGAAGGCAGGCTGGTTGGAGTAGTCATTTTTTTTTAAATCACATCAATTCAATAAATATGATAAGCAATTTTGTTTGAATTGACTCATATTTGTTGATGACCCTAGGTAACTTTTTCAAAAGTAGGCCTATTGTGCTTGCACTCAATTCTTATTTTCACTTATGGATTCCATTACCTGAGAAGTGTTCTATTAAATAAAGCATAACCTGTTAATATTTATCCATTCTGCTAACAAACATTTCTTGAGAACTGGCAATGTGCCATATTTTTTTAATAAATAGTGGTGAATAAAGATGGCTGCATTTTTAAATATTATTTTTAAATTTGAACACGTTTGAGGCTCAGATAGAAGCATCTCAATTGGGGAATCTATAGGTTGTGAGAAAAATGATGTGAGAACTCTTTGGGACTGGGCTTTTTTCCTTTTCTCTTTCAATAATGTCATATAGGTTATTAACACCTCCCTCTACTTACTAGACATGATTAATCAAGCACCTGCAGTTAACTACAGGTGATATCACAGCTTAGTTCTTGTTTTCAGAGATTTTACACATATTTTATTAACATAGTATCTGTGTGCAGAAAAAAATTATAGGCACAGACTCAGTCTATTGAAGAAAAATAGAATTAATGTAATTCATAAAAATGGTTGAACTGGTTAATGAGGCAATAAAACTAGTTCTAATGGCAGCAATCTATTTATCTCAATAAATAAAGTGCACCTCTGCTCATCATAGTAAATTAAATGACCGTGGCTAATGAAAGTTTTAATTCTTATTTAACTGAAAACTTGAAACTACACCCTGCTATGCATTATTGCTATTTAAGATGACCATATATCACATACAAATCCCTTTCTTGATTCCTATTTGACAAAAAATTCTGTTTCATTTAATTTTTTCTAGGCAGTTGGAAATCTTGAGTATCAGGTTAAATATTTTAAAATTATAAAAATAACTGAGTTGAAAACAAAGTTAACACAATATTTCTAAAATGAATATTGCTGAATCCTCAAATATACTATTGGGTCAGTGTTTAATGACTTTAGAAACAGTACTGGATTTCTCCTAAATAACAATACAGGGTTGCAGGAAATGTGAAAGCAAACTGTATTCTCAAGATCCCCAAAATAGTCAGGCACAAGAAATTGAAAAAGTCATGGGATGTTAAATCTCCTGCTCACTAGAACTTGATCATCCAACTTGCCTCCTAAATGACTGTTATAACAATGAAGTAGTGAAAATATTAGAGAAAGATTTAATTATAGTAAGTTTTCCTCAATGATTAAGCTTAAATCCAGGAAAAATACAGAGGGCGAGATCCAGATGTATAAGTTAGAGATGTTAGAAATACACAGATAAGAAATACAGGTCTCTAATAGCTTGTCATTATATCTAATGTGGAAATATATAGAAAACCAATTTCCTACCTCAGAATAAAAACTCAGTAGGGGATTCAGTAAAGAACAGGATTTGACAATTCCTTCCCTGAGATTGAGCCCTCCTATCCAGTCACTGCTGGAGCCAATGGTAACTTTGATTGTCAAGTCATCTATTTTCAGTTTTCTAATTCCCAGCGTCTGTTCCAGGTAATCTGATATTTAATCAAAAGTCAGTGTACATTCCTTTAAATCATTTTTTTAATGCTAATGTGGATATTGGGTGTTACATTACTATTAGACATAGAATTCAGCTACCTCCCAGGTTAATCAGAGTTTTCTGTGTTTCTCCTGGGAACATATTTCCATCTATAATTAGATATCCATAATTAAAATGTTTTTCTTTTTTATTCAAGTAACATTTTCCCCTTAAAAGTTATTCAGAAATAGTGCTGCACCATTCATGTATACAAATACAAAAACAACAATTAAACTGCAAAATAATGTGTGTGTTTGTGACTATATATTTATTGCATATAAACACAGACTCATATATACATCTGTGCATATGTGTATATGTAATAAGAGGTACATGAATTTGTGTGTGAGTGTGTATGTGTAAAGAAACACACACTCACATATACACCTATGATATTTTTGTGTAACACATAGATTTTGGTAATATAAAATGGTTAAAGTTGTAAAATATTCATTTTCTGGTTGTATATTCAGCACCATGTTCCTCCATACAGATGCAGTAAACCAGCTTCACCATAATTTGCAAGTTACAAATCTAATTGAATTACACATACCATGTTGAACACAATGCAGTTAAGCAGTGCAAATTCAAGCTTAGAAGAGGAGCTGTTCTTGGAGTTTTTCAAATCAAATTTTCAGGGGAATGAAAGCAATCAGAGAAAAATAAACTATTTTTCCACATTAGAAATATAAACATAAATATACATATATATAGATAGCAAAGGAACACGTTTCCTTAAACTAGCAAGAGCTAAACATTATTCATAGACTATGAATATCACACTCTAGTTATTTTAAACCACAAACCATAATATATATATTGCTATATAATCTAATCTTACTAAATATAAGATAGAATGCCCAATTTTTCCATTTGTAAATACCATTACCATAAGAAGCATGTCCAATTATGTAAATCAGCTGAGAAAAGTGACCTACTCTTTGGAACTCAGCAAAGCTGGTTATTTACAACCTCAGGCACTCCTATCAATCAAAGACTTTCATGCCCAGAAAATAAAGATGAAATTTTCAGGTTACTGTGTAACCAACGAAATGTGATCATATGATATTGTTCATGAATAACTAAAGTGTTATTGCAGACAGAAAAAGCATCTCTCAATTCATGCTGAATAATCAACTTTAAAAGGAAAAAAATAGCGAGCCCAATATTGAAAGTTCAAGTACTAAGAACAAGTCTTCAACAATCAGCAAAAATTCAATAAAGATACCATTTTTCTTTCATTATAACAGCTATTGATATCATTTCAATACCCCAATTAAAATTAAGAGCATAACATAATACTATTTTACAAAAAATCTGTACAGATGTACACTAAAAATACTGACCTAATAGCTCTTAGTAACTTCAAACAAGAATAAAATCTGAAATAAGAGGAGGTGCCCCCTTTATAGCAATCAATTGACAATGCCTTATGGCAGGGGCATAGAAAAGAAGTACAACTGCTATGAAATTATTCGCAAGGGTAGCTGTGTCATGAGATTGGAACTATTCATTAAGGGAGCTTCCAAAATCACATAGTATTTTACCCATTATAATGGTGATGAATTTCAAAAGAAAGTATAAACAGCATGGTAAAGGAAAGACTGTTTATATATATATATATATATATATATAATCAAACTTAAATTGGTATTGCATATAGGATAGGCAGAGATTAAGATTTCAGGAACTTTAAAATTTGTACATTTTCTTCTAACATGAACATAAGAAAGAGACTTCACCAGATGTCTCAAAAGTGTGTGCATGCACAGACACACACACATGTATTTATTAAATAGCAATAGTAATATACATGATATGGCAGTAATATATATTATCTATACATATATAAACAGTTCAATTACTTACTAAAAGCTTGCTTTTCACCTCAGTGACATAAAATAATATGACATTTTTTACTTATCTCATGATATATTTTAGTTTTAATACCTTAAAGAAAATCTAAATCTTACTGAATAAGAAACTATAGTATAATATATGGCCAGGCAACCAATTAATCAGTGCATACTGAGTGCCTTTTATTTAATTCTAAAAAAAAAGTTTCTAAACCAGGAACTGCAAGATATAAAAAATAAATAAATAAAATCTGAATTATTCTCCTGGAATTTTCAAGCTATTTGAAAATGAAGAAAAAATAGAACTTAAAAGTTTGAATATAAGCATTATATTATTATGTGTTAAAATATAAGTCAAAATGGAGCTCAGATGGAAATTATGTATTCAGTAGTTGAAGAAGTGCCAATACAATAGGTCCTTAATTAATAAATGTTGTTGAATACATGACTGAAAAATTATAAGAGAAGGAACATGCAAGAGTAGGGAGGTAGGAGGGAGGGAAGAGAGTGAAAAATATTGACCATTTTTAGCTATATTTTAAAAGATGAATCAATTTACCATGAAAATGAAGTTGCAAAAATGGTATTTTTAAGGTTTAATTGAAACACACAGGAAACAAAAGTCAGTACAATATGCGTATAAAATATGTGATAAATTTCTTAGAAGACCTGAGTGAAGAGTAGTAAAAATAAATATTGAATATATACAAAATGGTGGCCAGAATCATAGCAATAATAAAGGTTTTACACAAATAGAGAGTCTAGAAAATTCATATGGGCTCTTTATTGGTGTGATTTACAGTTTAATTAGAGAAATATTAAACAAAACACTGAGATCATAATTCTCTTTTAATATGAAGATCATTTCCATATAAATTGTAGTGACATACTTAGCCAGAACTTAAAAATAATATAATATGATATAATGGGGAAAAAACTACTAAAGCAAAAAAGCTTGGCTATGTTCTTCCCTTGGTTCTTCATTTAATAACTCTTTATATGCAAAATTAGCTGCTCAAAAGTTGTTAACTGTATCTACTAAATCAACATATTTGTGTTTTAGAACCTCCATTTGCAAAAGAGGATTTATAATGCTTTCTTCTTCTATATAAGATTGTTTTATGGATTAAATTAGATAATTAATATAAAGGAGTTGGAATTTAGAACACCACACATATCTGGCACATAGAAAGTACTTAATAAGTGTTATGTTAAAATTATTGATAATCACATTATCTCCACCACCACTTTCCTTCATTTTGATTAGATTTTTAATTTTGTCTCTAAACTGTTGTCCCATTTATTTACATCTTTTCATAGGAGCACTTCCTCCACATTCCTATGAATAACTTACAAAGAAAAACAAACATGCACTTGAAGACAAATTGTGTGGAAATGTAGCTCTGAAAACTGGTACAAATTTTAAGAAAAAAGAAGTCAGCAGCAACATGTATTATATGCTAAAAGACAGCTCATATATCTTGACCTGGTATCACTACTACAGAACTATTAATAAAAATGTGTGGGAGTTATATGCAAAATGACATACAAGTATTAATTATAATATAGTACTATTGGAAGCAATTGAAATGTTCATGTAGATAAATGGTTAATTAAATTATAAATTATGGCACATCTTCCTAATGAAAAACTATATGCCTATTAGAAATGGTAATTAGAAAAATTATGAAGTACTATTGAGAAAAATGAGTATCATATGTTAAGTGAAAAAATAGACATTATAATATGAATGTACATTAAGAAGGTAATTTTGCAAAGGATGTATATGCATAATAAAAAACACTGAAATGGGATGCATACAAAATAAAACATTAGCTATGTTAACCTGGTGGAACCAATGATTTTTTCCTATTTTATGACACCCTGTAATGTCTAAATACTTTTCAAATAAAAATTATTCCATTTTCCCTTGGTTGCTTAAAGACTCATTGCTAATTCCATATTATTCAAAAAGGAAAATATCAAGTTCTTATCATATCAGGGAACGCATATCACCAATTTGTCATAATCTACTTTGTAGGCTCATATCCTGTTATTCCAGTTCTTGTGTATGATTTTTCTATTATTTGAAGTTTCTTACTATTTCTCTAAATGTCATGCATAGAAAGTTCTGCTCTTGAAGGGAGTGAATTATGGATTAACATAAATATGATAATAATACGAATCACACTGTGGGATTTCAAACATGATATGACTTAATACACATGCTTAATTTTGCTCAGGTGTAAAATAGGGATGATGTGATAAAAGTATGTACAACATAGACTTGTTAGTATTAAAAGAGTTAATACAAACAGGACACTTAGAAAGCTTACTGGCATTTGATCAGTGCCATCAAAAAAGTAATTTTTTGCTTTTAATTTAGGTTCAATCAAAAATAGCTAAACTCATTCAACACTTACACTTTGTGTTTTTTCTTTCTTATTAAGCAATTCCATGTATGATTTTGTTTAACCCTCTCAAGAATTCTATGATAAGGATGCTATTATTATGCTGATTTATATATGAGGAAACCAAGGCACAAGTGAGTTGAATAACTTATCTGTTATCAAAGAGCTAAGGAGTACACAAAGGAAGAGGTTCTTTACTTAATACTGGACATATTTTGTCATTATTTTTGCTGTTATGAAATTAAGAACCAAAGGAAGAGCATAGCCAAGTTTTCTGACCTCCAATCCAATTATTTTCCATTATATCATACTATATTATTTAGCAGTCCTGGAAAAAATGTCATTCTAATATGTTTGGATATGATGTTCATATAAAAAATGATTTATAATCTGTTAATTTTTATTAAATTATTATCTAATAAAATTCTAGTTAATTCTTATTTTCAGAGAATGTTTTTAGGTAGTAGAAGCTCTAAGTGCCCTGGGTAATACATGAACTTCTGTTCCTCAAAGTTATAATTTTTTTCTCCAAATATAGATAAAAGGAGGTATGGAGTTTTACCACTGTAACCTTTTTTTTTTAATGTAAAGTTTAGTGGTATTAAGAACAAACGTACTGTTGTGAAACCATCTCCCCCATCCATCTCCAGAATTCTTTTCATCTTGCAAAACAAACTATAACCATCAAACAATAACTCCACATTACCTACTCCCTGCAGAACTTGGAAAACACTATTCTACATTAACTCTGTGAATTTGATTAGCTACTTTACACAACAGAAAGCATACATTATTTGTCCTTTTGTGTCTGGTTTATTTCACTTAGCATAATGTCCTTATGGTTCATCCATGCTGCAGTGTAACAGAGAAGAACAGATCCGTATTAGATCTATTCCTTTTGCTCTAAGCTTTGTGCTCTGTTGCCTGTGCTTAGCCACTTGCTCTGCATCTTTGTAAAAGAATGTTGCCCATAGCCTGAAATATACATGATAGCACATACTCAAGGCTCTACCTACCAGGCTTGACCTTTAAAGGCATAACACTTTTCATTCATATAGAGATAAAAAGTTGAAAAACAGATAATTTATTTTTGTTGGATGTTTATAAGAACATTGTAACCAGACAAAGTGGACAGCTATAAGAACAAAGGATTCAGGCACCAAGACCTTTGCAATAACCAGCCACACCCCCTCCTCTTTCAGTATAAAAGAAGCCTGAATTCTAACTCAGGAGAGATGGATCTTTGGGGCATTAGTCCACCATCTTCTCAGTCTGCTGGCTTGCCAAATAAAGTCACTATTCTTTTCCCCAACACCTCATCTCTCAATTTATTGTCCTCTCATGGGGCCAGCAGTATGAGCTTGTGTAATACTGTAACAGTAGCATGTATCAGAATTTTTTTTCTTTTTTAAGGCTAAATAATATTCCATTATGTGTATAAACCACATTTTATTTATCCATTTATCTGTCAGTGAACACTTGATTCACTCCCACCTTTTGGTTATGGGGAATAATGTCACTAAAATACAGGTGACACATATCTCTTTTGAGCCCTGCTTTTAATTGTTTTGGGTATATACCCAGAAGTGAAATTGTTGTATCATATGGAAATTCTTTTTTAATTTATTGAGGAAACATCACACTGTTTTCTATAGTGACTGCACCATTTTACATTTCCACCAACAATAAGCAAGACTTCCAATTTCTCCAAATCCTTGTTGACACTTGTTATTTTCTGGGTTTTGATAGTAGCCATCCTAATAGATGTGAGGTACTATCTCACTGTAGTTTTCATATGCATTTCCCTATGGTTAGTGATGTTGAACATCTTTTCATATAGCTGTTGACCTTTTGTATATGTTCCTTGGAGAAATGACTATTCAAATATTTGCCCATTTTTAAATCAGGTGGTTTATTTTCTTATTATTTCGTTTTAAGTGATCTCTATATATTCTAGGTATTTACTCTTTATAAGATATATGATTTAAAATATTTTCTCCAATATGTAGGTTTTCTTATGATGCACAGATTTTTTTTTTAATTTTCATCAAGTCTATTTTTTCCTTTTCTTTTCTGTGACTTTGGTATCATATACAATATTTTTTCTATTCTTTCATTTTTATGTCTTTAGATCTAAAGTGAGTCTTTTGTAGATAGTAATTGGGGTCATGTTTTTTATCCATTGGGTCCAGTTATATTTTTATCCACAAAATGAAAACTTACACATTATTTGTTTTCTCAGTGTTATTGAGTTATAGTTGATAATTAAAAATTGTATATACTTAATGTATATAAATTAATGATTTGATATATGAATACACTGTAAAATATTCACAACAATCAAGCTACTTAACATATCCATCACCTCACATAGTTAACTGTTTTTTTTAGTGAGAACACTTAACAACTACCCTTTTTGAATATTTCAAGTATTCAATACCATATGGTTAATTATACTCAAATTATTGTACCTTAGATCTCCAGAGCTTACTCACCTTGGATTACTAAAACTGTGTACCCCTTGATCAACATCTCCCCTTTTTTTCATTTTTCTTCCCTCAGACCCTGGTAACTACCATTCTATCAATACTTTTGGGTTTTATGAGTCTTACTGTTTCAGATTCCACATACGAGTTCATGCAGCATTTGTCTTTCTGTGTCTGCTTATTTCACTTAGCATATGTCCACCATGTTCTGATGGTGAGAATGTAAGTTGGTAGATATTATGGAAGATAGTATAGTGGTTCCTCAAAAAATTAAAAATAGAACTACATTATTATGATCCTTGTGAACCACCTTACCTTCTGAGTATATACACAAAGGAAATGAAATCAGTATCTTGAAGAGATATCCTCACTCCCATATTCATTTCAGCATTATTCACTGTAGCCAAAATATGGAAACAACCTAAATGCCTGCTGATGAATAAATAAAGAAAATGTATATGTATATACACACATATGTTTTGCATTTATGACAACATGGGTAAAACTGGAGGATATTATTCTAAGTGAAACACACATTTTCCATTGCCCTAGTTAATGTTTGATATATCTATATCTATATATCTATATCTATCTATCTATCTATCTATCTATCTATATATATAACACTCAATACGTTTTCAGATGCAATATTTTCTTTAGGACTTAGATAGCTTCCACAAACTGCAGTTCACTTCTTCAGTTTCCTGAGGATGTACAAGGAAGTTCTGATCTGAAACAGCATCATGATTGGGCTAAATATTTTCAGAAATCTCCTTCACTACTGAAATTTTCTAAGTTACTAAGTTGACTAGAGGAAGTTTCTTGGTGACCTAGTGTTAAGATTCCTGACTTTCACTGCCATGGCCCGGGTTCTTGTTCTAAGGCTGAATATTGCTGATGGCTGATGTAGAATTTCAAAGAAAGAGATTCTAGACAAAGACATCCATCTAGCTAGGTCCCCACAAGATGGAAAGGACTTATTCACAGTCAGGATCATTGATTCAGCTAACAGAATAAATTCAAGTAAATTAATGAATACAATAAAATGTTAATTTTTCCAATGCTAGATATGACATTCCAAAGAGGGTCTTCAGCCTGACCAGCCCACTCTATTCCTGTGGATACGCTACATGGAAAGCCAAACACTCATGACTTGGTTTGGTGAACAGAATTTGAAAAAAATATGTATTGTTAATAATGCAACTCAAAGTTATAATGTCAGGCTCTGGAAGACTTATGTACATATCTTTGCCATAGGATTATACTTGGCAGGCAAGTCAGGTGATGGCTTCAGTCTGGCAAGCCATTCTTTCTCCTACACAGGGCTTGAGTGGATAAAGCCCTTCTGAATAATTTAACATTTTAGTTTAGACTCTGTCTTTGAATATTACATTAACTTAAAATTTTATTTGCACTATGTTCTTGATTTAGTTCACAGATTTGTGTTCTTTAAAGATAGTCCTTAATACATTTGTACTCAAAGAATTTTGAGTATAAATATATTTAAATCTCCAAACTACTTGAATATTTTTAGATTCTGATGTGATTTGGTTATTTGTGTCATTTAATTTTTCTGTACTTTTATGATATATCTGTAAAACTAGCTGCACACTGGAATGCTGTCATAAGTTACATATGTCATTTTCTTCACTTATATGAGGAGAGAGTAGCAATATTGATCATCATTGAGTTTAAATAAGTGTTTGAAATGTAACTGTACCGTGTGTGACAATAAGCAATGTGGGTTCTATAGAAATGGGACAGAAAGTGCACTTGTTCAACTTATGGAAGGATAATTACTGAAATACAGGATGAGTCAATTGGAGGATCACAGTGATACCCATATCTTGGCTGCTGAGGGCTCTTGAAGCTTTGAAAATATCCCTCCTCTACACAGTAGAAGAGAATACCTTATGCAGGTCACTCAGTTTAATATGATAGACCAAATTGAGCACTTTCATTTTCAGACTTATCTACACTGATGAAACATTCTATAATAGGGTATTACTAGTGTTTGAAGCCATGAAAATTGGTCCCTGTTTTCAAACCAGATAGCTTATCCTAGCTGTTACAGTCTTCCTCCTCAAGTTGGTTTTATTTAAGCAGTTTAACAGTAATAGACTTATTTGAGCAAAGGCTGTATTTGAGGTTGATGTCTGCTCAGAAGTCATTTCAATATAACATGTTCTTGTCTACTTCAAGCATATGTTTTAAATAGTTCAGAAAAGAAAGAGCTACAAAATCTATGGCTAATTAAAAGCTATTGAGAAGTTATAGATTAAGGCTCAGTCATCCATATCTACCCAATTAAAAGAGAGAGCTGAAAGGAAGAAATCCAGTTAATTGACTAATTGGGAGACAAATAAATAGACAAATAGATAGATAGATAGATACATACATACATACATATGTATGTGGCCCTGATATTTATTTCCTTTATCTGACTAGTTATTTATGACTCTATGTTAGATAATATTTTTTACCCTGCTCTTTATTCTTTAAAAAGTTCAGATTTACAAAGTGATAGTAAGTTTGAGAATTAGTTGATGTCAAAATTTTTGATTGGCAATTGTGGCCCTATGAACTGGTTCCCAATTTGGCTTTCCACAGAAAGAGCATAATTATTAAAATCAGTAACAAAAAAGAAAAAGAAAAAAATTATGGCTAAAAGGATAACATGTAATTTTATTGACATAAATTTTAGAACTAACCAAGTTTACCCTAATAGGAAAATGTTTCTACTCATATAGCATTTTCTAAGACATTATTGAATTGCATTACAGTAGTTCTTTATTATAATTTACAATCATTCTTGAGGTTCTGTTATATAGGCACATTTGTCCATAGTGTTATAATTACTGTTTTCAAAGAGTTTTTTTAAAAATAAATTACTGAGAAAAGTATGATAAGGAATTCTCACCTAAGCCCTCACATAATTCAATTCATTATTTATACTTTGAATATTGAAGTATTTAAATATTACTTTAGAATTATGAGACACTACAACCAGAATATTGAATTGTTTCCTCTGTGCTAAGCCTCAAAAAATTTTAAATCATCCACAGTCATGTTAATAAATGCTATTTATGTATTTAAATTTTTATGCAATTTTGAAAGGTTACTTTCCATTTACAGTTATTATAATATATTGGCTATAATCCACTTGATGTACAATGGATTCTTGAGCCTATCTTATAGCCAGTACTTTGAACCACCAACTCCCCCATTCTTATATAGCCCCCCCCCACCACTGGTAACCACTAGTGTGTTCTCTATATCTGTGAGTATGCTTTTTTTTTTCTGGTTATATTCATTAGTTTGTTGTATTTTTTATATTCCTCATATAAGTGATATCATACAGTATTTGTCTTTCTCTGTCTGACTTATTTCACTTAGCATAATGCCACCCAAGTCCACCCACGCTGCTGCAAATGGGAAAATTTTGCTCTTTTTTATGGCTGAGAAGTATCCCATTGTGTATATGTAAACATACATATATATATACATACACACACACAAAACATCTTTATCTATTCATCTCTTGATGGACACTTAGGTTGTTTCCATATCTTGGCAATTGCATATAATGCTGCTGTGAACATTGGGGTGCATGTATATTTCCCACTTAGTGTTTTTTTTTTCAGATATGCAAAATATATTCAGGAGAAGACTTGCTAGATTATATGGTAGTTCTATTATTATTTTTATTTTTTTAACTAACTTCCATAATGTTTTCCATAGTAGTTGCACCAATTTACATTCTCATAAACAGTTAATGTGGGTTTCCTTTTCTCCACATCCTCACTAACATTTGTTATTTGTAAACTTGATGATAGCAATTTTGACAGACATGAGATGATATCTCATTGTGGATTTGATTTACGTGTCCCTGGTGATTAGTGATGCTGAACATCTTTTCATGTGCTTGTTGGTCATCTGCATTTACTCTTTGGCAAAATGTCTATTCAGTTATTCCGCCCACTTTTAATCAGGTTTTTTTTTTGATGTTGAGTTTTATGAGCCATTTATATATGTTGGATATTTATCTCTTATTGAGCATATAATTTGCAAATATTTTCTCCCATTCAGTAGGTTGTTTTTTTTCATTTTGTTGATGGTTTCTTTTCCTCTGAAAAAGTTTTTTTCATTAGGTCCCATTTGCTTATTTTTGCTTTTATTTACTTTAGGAGACAGATCTAAAAAAATATATTTCTGTGATTTATGTCAAACAGTGTTTCCCTCTAGGAGTTTTATAGTATCCAGTCTTGCATTTAGGTCTTTAATCCACTTTGAGTTTATTTTTGAATATGGTGTTACAGAATGTTCTAATTTCATTCTTTTACATGTAGCTGTTCAGTTTTCCTAGCACTATTTATTTAAGAGACTATCTTTTTCCAGTTTATGTTCTTTTCTCCTTTGTCATAGATCAATTGGTCATAAATTTGTGAGTTTATTTCTGGTCTCTATATCCTGTTCCATTGATCTATGTATCTGTTTGTGTGCCAGTACCATACTGTTTTGATTACTGTAGCTTTGTAGTATAGTGTGAATTCAAAGAGTGAGATTCCTCCAGCTCTGTTTTTCTTTCTCTAGATTGTTTTGGCTATTCAAGTTCTTTTGTGTTTTGATACATATTTTAAGATTATTTGTTATAGTTCCATGAAACATGCCATTGATATTTTCATTGTGCTTGCATTGTATCTGTAGATTGCCTTGGGTAGCAGGTCATTTTAACAATGTTGATTCTTCCAATCCAAGAACACAGTGTATCTTTTCATCTGTTTTTGTTGTCTTCAATTTCTTTCATCAGCATATTTTAGGTTTGGAGTACAGATCTATCCTTAGGTAGCTTTATTCCTAGATATTTTATTATTTTTGATGCAGTGGTAAATCAGATTGTTTTCCCATTATTGAACATTTATTATTTCCCAGAAACTCTAAATGCATTGGGGCCTTATAATTCTCATACCAACCTAATGAACTTGATAATATCCTGACTTTGCAGATGAGCAAACTGAGACTTAAATCAGCTTCCTAAAACTGCAGTTTTTAGGAAAGAGTACCAGGGATCAAATCCTTGGCTGTTTGATTCAAAAGACTATATTTGTTTTTATTACCTGTGGCAAAAATGAAATTAGAACACTATATAACACCATACACAAAAATAATATCAAAATGGATCAAATACCTAAATGTAAGGCCAGACACTATAAAACTCTTAGAGGAAAATATAGATAGAACACTCTTTGACATATATCACAGTAATATATTTTTGATCTACCGTCTAGAATAATGGAAATAAAAACACAACTAAACAAATAGGACCTAATTACACCTAAAAGCTTTTGCACAGCAAAGGAAACCATCAACAAAAGAAAAAGACAACCCACAGAATGGGAGAAAATATTTGGAAAAGAAGCAGCATGACAAGGGATTTATTTCCAAAATATACAAACATTTCATGCAGCTCTATGTCAAAAAAAACCAAAGAAACCAATCAAAAAATGGGCAGATAATCTAAATAGACATTTCTCCAATGAAGACATACAGATGGTCAAAAAGAACATGAAAGATGCTCAACACCACTAATTATCAGAGATGCAAATCAAAGCTACAATGAGGTATCACCTCACACCAGTCAGAATGACCACCATCAAAAAGTCTACAAAAAATAAATGCTGGAGAGGTTGTGGAGAAAATCGAACCCTCTTACACCGTTGGTGGGAATGTAAATTGGTACAACCATTATGGAGAACAGTATGAAGTTTCCTTAAAAAACAAAAAATAGAACTACCATATGCCCTAGCAATCCCACTCCTGGACATATACTTGGAGAAAACCATAATTCAAAAAGTTATATGCACTCCAATGTTCAGTGCAACACTATTTACAATAGCCAAGACATGGAGGCAACCTAAATGTCCATCAACAGATGAATGAATAAAGAAAATATGGTACTTATATACAGTGGAATATTACTCAGCCATAACAATGAATGAAAGAATGCCATTTGCAGCAACATGGATGGACCTAGAGATTGTCATACTGAGTGAAGTAAGTCAGAGAAAGACAAATATCATATGGCTTATATGTGGAATCTAAAAAACATGATACAAATGAACTTACAAAACAGAAATAGAATTTCAGATGTAGAAAACAAACTTTTGGTAATCAAGGGAGAAGTGGAAGAGGGATAACTTTGGAGATTGAGATTGACATATACACACTACTATATGTAAGACTGATAACTAATAAGACCTACTGTACAGCATATGGAACCCTACTCAATACTCTGTAATGACCTATATGGGAAATGAATCTAAAAAAGAGTGGATGTATGTATATGTAAAATTGATTCACTATGCTGTACTGCAGAAACTAACAAACACAACATTGCAAATCAACTATACTCCAATAAATTTTTTTAAAAAAATATTATATTCTCATCCCCTGGATTCTACTGTTTTCTGGTTATTTAGTCTGAGTAGAATTATGCTATTTAAAACACTGTTAAAGTCAACTACAGGACAAAGTCCATATAATACACAATTATATTCTTTCTGCTGACACATAGCATGTACTTCGTCAATATATCTGATTCCTTGTTCCTTACAGATGGTGTATCAAAGCTCTCCCCTACTACACTCCTCAGGCTGGTCATCTCTATTTGATAGAGTCACACAAAGAGTATCCAATTTAGTATGTACTCTCACAGATGAGGCAAATTTAGTACATAAGTCTAAAACATAGACAACAATAATCAATATAAGATGTGATAAATATACAAATTCTATCAAAGCTCTAAGAAGTAATTCATTCTGCATGTGAGGGTAGGGAAATGCTCCCAGAAGTCTTGCAAACTGAGGAATGAAGCTTAGAATTGTTAGTTAATTAGGTTAATTTTACTAACTGGTTTGTTAGAAAAGACCAATCTAATTGTTTTTTAAAAGATATACCTAACTGCCACAGAAACATGTTTTGGTTTGTTAAAAATCTACATGTTTTTAGTAGCATAGTTGCCATACCAAAAAAAAAAAAGTGAGCATTTTGTCAAATATACAAATTCTCCTAATATTAAAAAACAAATGCTAAAACAAGAATCCAAGAATACACAAAGTGAGCTCATTCTTGCTTATGATTTTCTATGAAATAATTAAAATAGGTAGGGGGCAAAAGGGATAATGTTGAACACATGCCTATTCAGACAGAATGCAGTTAGAGGGAAATGCAATCTCAGGAAGCACTTTATAGCAGGGTCAAAAGTCAAAAACTCAATAGAGATGAGTGCCTTAAGGTTATTGCCAAGATCCTAAGGCACATCTGAGCTGGTGGACCAGAATCATATATATTGTTACACAGAAAATAAAGTAAAAGGAAAAATTAAAAAGTCAGAAAACACTCTATTGTTGAAACATTCTTTTTTATGTAACCACATAGTTTTTTTTCCCTATTTGCAGTAGGTCCTGACTCTTAAAGGTTCTAAACTATGCTTTTTTTTTTTTTTTTTTTTACCTCTGCATCACTTTTCAATGAAGTCATCTAATTCAATTTCCTCTCAGGGTATTCTGACAAGGCTGGAGTCTATTATGAAAGACATAAAATAGACATATTTGTTATGTGATTTGTTCTCCTTTCCTGTTAAACATGCTGTAATGGCTAACTGAAACTAATGCCTGAACAAGCATCCCCTGGGCACAATTGCACCTTTTCTTTCTTCAAACAGACTAGCCTCTTGTTAGCTTCATACATTTCTTTCATTTTACTGTAAGTTACATTATGGTACTTTCGTGCCTCCTCTTTATTTTTTCATTTTTATACATTCATCTTGGTTTGCCCTTCATGTCTATTGATTCCTCCATATATTTAAAAATATAAGTTATTAAAAAATTAATTTTTTATTCATTCTTGCTTCTCTTTTATCCCTTCTAATCCATTTTTGTCTTTTTTTTCTATAACTTCTCTTATGCTGCCTCCTTGTCCTCTTTTCTGATTCTGCAATTTATTGTTTTTTATCCTCCCTACTTTCCTTCTTAAAAATACCTTCTAATGTCTTTCATCTTTGATATTTCAATACTGTTTTATCTTTGTTCTTATATTGCTTTAACAACACTGTTCTCATATATTCATGTTGTTTAGTCTTGTCCATTGCTTATTGCTATAAATATGGAAGAAGACAAAATGAACTATATGTGTTTTCTTGCCTCATATTTATTAATTTATACCACCTTGTCAGCCTGACCACTATTATTCACTATTTTGAACAGACTGGACATGAGCTGGTAAGATTTATTGGACTCAGATAAGGTAAGTGATATTTTAATTTAGCAATCATAAATGACAGATACAATAGATTGCCTTTGTTACTAAAAATGAAATTGCTTCATAAGAGTAAGTAAGAGATACAATTACCCATGTTAACCCTATTGTTATAGAACATGCTATGTACTATACAGAAACAAATTAAATTTAGATTGAGCCTATTTAAATCTATGTCATGTTCTATTGTAATTAGGAATTTCTCTGGAGGTCTAGAATTAGGATTACTATTTTTATTTTAAATAATTGCCTGAACGTGTTAAAATTTCATTGTCCTATGCCACTGTGATGTAAAAAATAGTCCATATAGAAGAATACATATTAAAGAGAACACCAAACAGCTTTCTATAGATTTTTGGATATAGGATCTTATCCAGTGACAAGTGAGTGAATAATAATACATGGGAAAGTACAGGGACTTGGAAAACTAAAATGTGTTTTATACACAGAATCAAGTGATTCATTAATTATTCAGTTATATATTCAAAGTAGGAGTTTATAAAAGTTGTCAGATATTTGAAAGATTAAAAAGCATATAATGTAAACAATTGTACCTTGTAAAACATAATGCATGAAGTGAATGTTTATTATTGGTATGATAACAAAAAAGGAAACATTTGCAAATTCTTACTTAAGTTCCAGTTAGACATTGTAACCTCCACAATTAAAGACCTATCATTCTGTGTGTTTTTATAATAGACTAATGGGATTATTATAAGGCTGTGTATGCTTTGGAAATATATGTATTCACTTTATTTGTATTATATAAATAATATCCATTTGGTAAAGAGAATGTCATAGGAATCAAATAGCTTAAAGGACTTTAGCCAGACTGTTGAAAAATTCCAGATCATTATTTCTCATGTGTTAGAAAACATTATGCAAATATGGCACAAATTATAAAAGCAATTATTTTTCAAAATATCAATGTTAGTTTTCATATTTTTAGCAGGAGTCAAGCTATCACATTTTGTTGACAAAAATTTCTAGTAATATGATTGTTTTGAAACTCAATCCTCAAATTATAGTCACATTTTGACAGCTTTTAAACAGCACATGACCCGCTCAGAATAACGTAAATACAGCTTTTACTCAACTTTGTATTATTTTATTGGATATAATTTAGATAATTTCCAAAATAAAAAAGCTCATTATCGCTTATACATAGGGAAAATGTTGATTAGGCCTTGAATAATGCTTTTAGTTCCACAGAAGAAACAAAAAAATAGACTATCTAATATTCACATAGTCATTGAATCTTGACCTTTTCCTTAGGTATATGGAAAATATCAACTATCCTTATTTTTCACAAATTAGGTATATTTTGATGCTTAAATCTTATCTGTTTGGTTTGGGGAGAAATTTTGAGTCTTTCCTTACCCAGAGTAGTACAAAGGCCTGGAATCTATTGGTACATATTACCTTAGATATGATCTTTATGTTTTCATTGGTCTATACCAGTTTATTGACAAAATAACTATTATTCTAGTCTACAGAGTGACTTCAGTTCTATGACTCTGTTCCTTTTATATTGTTAGTGGGGCACATGAATCTTTTGTGAGGATCCACTTTGTGGGATAGGTTGTTTAGTCATACCACACAAAACCAGTGGCTACCTCTTTTCAGTATTGTAACTGAATGGTCTTCACACTATGCAACTTGCAGGACCCTAGAAGTTTACATTCTTCCACCATAATGTCACAGGATGAGTGCTGTTTTTGTTGTTTGTTTGTTCTATTTAGTTTTGTAGTAGAGAAAAACAAACCTGATGCCATATTGGATCTATTCCTTTAGCTCTAACCCTTATGCCCTGTTGCCTGTGCCTAGTTATGCTGGTTCTTTGTAAAAGAATGTTGCCTATAGCCTAAAATATATATGATAGAAAGGTATAACACTTTTCATTCATATAGAGATAAAAAGTTACAGAACAGAAAATAGCATTTGTCTTGTTAGAGGTTTACAGGACTATTGTGATCAGACCTAAGTGGACAGCTGCAAGACCAAGGAATTCCTGCACTAAGAAGTTTGAAACAACAAGCTACGACCCCTCCCCTTTTAGTATAACGAAACCTGAATTCTAAATCAGGTAAAATGGTTCTTTGGGACCATAGTCCACCATCTACTCAATCTGCTGGCTTTCAGAATGAAGTCTCTATTCCTTGCTCTAACACCTCGTCTCTATTTATTGGCCCATTGTGCTTGTGGCAAGTCTGGATTTGATAACAGTTCCAGTTAAAAAGAATTACTGACTCACTTTATATTTTTTCTCAAAGTCTGCAATCTAATCTTTTACACCAGGATATATAGCACAATGTCTTAGAGGTTTAGTTTGAATCTTTTGCACAAGGCTCTTCTGAGGGAAGTGGGCCATGAGGAGGATCAGAAAGTAATCATAAATTTGACACCCCTCACATATGCTTTTATTTTTAAAGCAGGGTTCTTTGCATGCTGCACTGAATAGTAACATAAGTATGGCATAGAGACCTGTATTTCTATGCTAATTGCTCCCCGTAAGCATTTTTGCAAGTTAGAACTTCTGATGTAATATTTGTGAGAAAATCTAAGAGCAGAAAGAAAGATGAAGTAGAGTATGTTGGGCCTTGTTTGATTTATGTTTTCAATAATTTTATGAAGTAAATTATTTTATAGGTCATCTTGTGTCTATCTAGAGAAAGTTAAGTTTTAAATTGATCTTTTCACCCATCCCTATGATATTGGCATAAATATTATCATGGAAAAATGATTTCTTATTTAGATATTATTTTTCAACTTGAGGCTATAGGAGGTTTGCAAGCCTTGCTGTCTACATTCTAAGTGACTATGTTTAAACATGACATTAATATATTAATTATTTCCAGAAAACATGTGTTCTTACATTAGACATTTTCAATCATTAGTCAGCCAGTTGGATCATATGACAATAACCTGGAAATTCAACTAACAGTTTATGTTTCTCTATCTGATCTTATCATAATCCTTTGTTTTCTAGTGGAATATCATAGTAGAAGAGAAGCTTCAGAATATGAGCAGGAACAATATTATGATAGCTCCTCAAATAATGAATAAATGTTTTCCTTTGAAACATTAAATATGTGTTGTTGTTTTATTTTGTTTTGTTTTGATGAATGTGTAGGTGTATGTGGGGTCTATGTTCAGAGGAGAGGGAAATAGCATGATGATAACATTAAGAGTTATCCACCTCCCTAGCTCCCCAAATAACTCTATTTAGGTGGGTGCTAATGTTGCAAATAAGGAAAAGACACTCAATCATCACCTAAAGAAATCTCTACCATTGTCTATTTTTAAATCTCTGACAGGTCCAAAAATCCAAATAAGTGAAGGCTGGTTTGAAGAAGGTACATAAGAAATAAAGTAGTTTATATAGATATAGGAAATAAATTAGGAGGCAGCTGCAGTAGTCCAAGCCAAATATATATATATATATATATATATATATATATATATATATATATATATATATATATATATATAATTGAAATAGCATTGTAAGTAAGAATGTTAAGACTGAAAGAGGTGTTGGACTTGGCAGGATGTGGGAAAATAAAAGAACAAGCAGACCAGATTATAAACAGCAGGATTTGTTGACTAATTTAATATGGAAGTAGGAGAGAGGAGGATATGACAGAGTTTAGGAATAGTAGTACATTAATGGTGACATAACTACTGACTAGAATCACAAATATGTTACATATTTACAATATTTTGTTTTATCATGCAATATGATCTAATTGTGATTTTAGGCACAAATAATAAATATAAAATATTCCCCAGTTTCTGTCTTAAAATTAACTGGCTCGTATCTAAGTCCATGAGAATTGTGAACAAACTTTCCTGTGTTTCTCTTCAAGCCCCTGTGTTGAATTATGTTTTGGTCATTGTGACCTTATTTACTGGACTGTGAAGGCAGCCATCCTAGAAGGACACATTTGAACAAGCTGTAAACTCTGCACTTTGGACAGTCTCACATTTTCAGAACCCCTCTAGTTCCCCGAGAAACACCATGTTTAGGGTCAGGACATGATGATTCACCCTAAAAAACTGGTTTCTTACCATTCTCTTAGGAGAGCCTTTTCCTCATGTTCTCAGAAACTACTATATTTCTCAGCATTTAAGACATGCAGGCAATAAAGAGTTACCAAAATAGGTATAGGGAAAATTCTGACAAAAAATAAAACATCAGCACTTTTTTTTTTTTTTCGGTATGCAGGCCTCTCAATGTTGTGGCCTCTCCCATTGCGGAACACAGGCTCCAGATGCACAGGCTCAGCGGCCATAGCTCACGGGCCCAGTCACTCCACGGCATGTGGGAATCTCCTGGACCGGGACACGAATTCGTGTCCCCTGCATCGGCAGGTGGACTCTCAACCACTGTGCCACCAGGGAAGCCCAAAACATCAGCACTTTTTAAAACAGGTTTTGAAAGTAATTTTAGAATTACTTTGTTATGAAAACATATTTTGTTGATATAAATATAATATAATATACAATGAAATCCTATAGTAATGCATGAGTTTTATATAAGCATTAATATTATACTAGCACTGAAAAATAATTTAAGGTTATGTAATCAGAAACACTCATGTATTTGTATACTGGAAAATACTAGGCTACAAAACCCTGTATAAGCTAATATCATAATATATTTGGGTAATGGTGGTAACTAGAAAGCAAGACATAATATACAATAAATTTGAATGTATTTCTACATAGCTCATTCAGACTCGGTAAATATCAGTAAACATTCATATAAAGCAAGCAGGAAAATATAAGTTTTAATGAATTCTTATATAGTTAGCCTCAGTACATGTAGACAAATATTTCACTAAAAATAGTTCCCAGTGCATAAAAAAAATGTATTTGAAGGAATTATAATGGCATTCCCATTGAGTCAGTGAAAGTAAATATAACTAAATATTAGTTTACTGTAAACAGTAGGAAGTATTTAAATTAATGTTTACTAGTAACAAGTGTTAAGGAATATCATAGCTTTATGACAATAGCAACAAGATCCTTTAAAAACGATCTCAAAGATTTCAATCTTTATTTTTAAATCTAAGAAATCACATCAGCAAAGCCAAGTCATCATACCATTAAGGCCTGAAACTGCGGGTTTACACTAGCCATTTTTGTCAAAGGATTTTATAGCAGGAGGGGATCTGGTCCACTCTTGGAAAGGTCTCATAGAATGTCTCCAGACCTTTTCTGGAACAACTCCACTCCCTCAAAATTCTTCATTCAAAATCCAGAACTGGAGGTTGGGGAGTATGCAGGATTAACCAGACTCAGCATAACAATTAGTGTCTGTAATAAATAGCCATTTGATGTAGCATACTTTTCATCTCTTTTCTCCTGGGTGGGAGGGGAATTCCATTTTCCATGATTGTAAAGTATATACTTAATGCTGACATATGTGATTTCATTTTTTGATACTCAGATCTTGGAACTCTTCAAATATCTCAATCAAATATGTAATGGCCCCAGTACAAGCAGTGGGAATTATACCTTCTTCTTCTCTTCATGTGTAGTATCAAACTGAGTGTATCTTTAAACTTGAAACTCTTTGTTACTTGTATTCTAAAGGAATAGAGCATTTAGAATAGCAATAGGGTTGCAGCTCCTCTGCTATTCCTGTTGTTGGAGACACAGGGAATGGTGGTAAGAAACCACTAAGGAAGAAAATCTGCAAGAGATTGGAGGGATATTCATTCCAGCAATTTAGATGAGTTCATTCCATCTATTTAGAAAAGCTTTGTCCCATTCTTCTTCATTTTCGTATACTTGCCTAAGATAGAAGATCCTTGAGCAGCAGATACTTCATCAGTAATATTGATTATCAATTTACACAAGTGTTAATTTCTTTCCCTTTTCACAGTTTTCTGTTTGCTGTATAATAAACATATCTTATTGGTTTCTGCATCTTCATTGCTCAGACTATCATAATTAGAAGAAATCCTAAAACTGCTGTATATCCACAGCCTCCACCAAATAAACTGAATACCCTTTTCATCCACTGTGATTACTAGCAATGACACTGAATAAATACTTTATAAATAAGTATAATAAGCTCTTCAATTTTAAATCTTTCCCCATGCTGAGCTTTCAACTTGACTGTCCGGCTTGTTGTAGACAGCCCGTCTGTCATTAATAGTAATCTGTCACCTACAGGCATAGAAGCTTAGAGCTTCCAAGCTCTTGGACTTGACAGAGTCCTAAAACTATAGGTATATCCATAAGAAGTAGCTGAGTAAATATTTATGCTGATACAATTTTAACTGTTTTGCCCCACCCCCAGCATCAGTTACAGAAAACAATCATGTTTAGTTATCCTTCTCCTGGTATGGCTCCAACTTTCACTAAGTGTATCCCAAAGGAGTGAAATGATCTTAGAATATTCATATTATCATTTATTTCAAAATGTGCTATTTGATAAGAATATTAAATTGTTTGCTGTTTATGTATTTCAAATATTATAATTGAATAAGTTTATTCCAATAGCCATGCCGGATCATAGATTAACAACAAAATACCCCTTATACTGTGAACAAGTAATACAGCCTTACATATGATTCTTCTTAGCTGACTCCTGGGCGGCATTGAATGAATTGTTAGTGCTGATTCATAGGTGGTAAGACTGGGGTAAACAGAGACTGCCAAGTTTTCCTGACAGAATGAGTTCTTCTTTTTACAGGATAATAATCAACAAGTATTTCTTTAGAATCTGCTCTATGCAGCCTATTGGATTAAATATTATAAGGATATAGAGAAACAGTGGTACTTATATTGTAGTCATTATAATTATGCTAGGGTCATAAAGATTAAATGTCCGTGAGTAGATAAGAAAAGATCAGATAAATAGGTTGGTTAGAGAACCTTCATAGGAAAGCAAGCTTTGAATTAGTTTCTGTTGGAAAAGATGGAAAGGAATTGTCAGAGCTGTGGAATAAAGTTTGTTTTTTTTTTCTTTTGAGAAATAGTGTGAAGAAGGGCATTCCAGGAGATAGTAAGTTGTAGAAGACACATTTGTATAGAATTATATTTTCTAGTAGGTATTCTTTAATAAAGTATTCACTAAAGATGATGTTTTCTCCTTAATTTAGCTCTCTCTTATTTTGTAGCAGAATCTATGTTAATATTTCTTGCTCTATTCTTACAAAACTGCATTAATATCTTATAGATTACTTCAAAAGATATTAAAGTAGCACCATCTCTACAAGGAATAAGACTAAATTTTACCCATTAATTAACAAGATGCAAGATAAGAGAAACAATGAATCTTGTGGGCACATTTATATGTAAAGAAAGTCAAATGACTGTGGGATGGTTTGGAGAAACCTATATCCTATATTTTGGGTGGTTAAAAGATAATCATCAATATAGCTTTCAAGCACATTAGATCTGTTATCTGGGGTAATTAGTGAAATAAATTTAATCAATTGATAATATTTGAAATAAGACACAAATAAAATGTTTGTTATATATTTTTTGCAAATAATCATACTATGAATATTCTAAAATATAAGGTAATAATTACACTTTACAAATTCAAAAAGAAAAAAAGAGGCTAATAAGTATATAAGCCATTTTTAATTCCAATAGTAGTCAAAGAAATCCAAGTTAAATTAAAATGAGACTCTTATTGAAATGCTGAATATTTTAAAAATGATAATGTTTAGTGGTGATATGCTGAAGAAGTACTTTTATGAAGATGAGAGTAACAGAAGACTCAACTAACAGAGGATAACAGCTAGGTATTTATTCCTCATAAAACAAAAAGACTGAGGTCAGGCTGTTCAAGACTAGAATAAGTTTGAAGATGTCACCCACTAGGAATCTCAGCTTTGCATCTCCTTCTTCTCCACTACATGAATCCTTTGTCTTCATGGCCATCATTTCAAAATCACAAGATGGATGCAGCAGAATTTAACTGCTGCATAGTTTTTTTATTTATAAGCACTATAATTATTATTTTTATCATGTGCATTTTACAAAAAGAGTTCTAAGTTATGTCTTATAATCTTGCTATTTTGACTCAATTTTATATTAACTTTTACATTCGTTGTATCTAGTTGTTGAATGAAGCTAGGTTCTTTCTTCTTACTATATGATTCACTATGAACCTTCTCACTTAAGTATCTATATCATCTCTCTTTTACATATTTTCCATCCCTTTATGTCTGTATTTCCTTCTTAATAATATTGTTAGATAGTTCTTCTAGATTATTAATTCTCTTATTAGCTCAGTTTAAATATGCTATTTAATACATATCATGAGGCTGTAATTTAAATGTTTATTTTTTATAACTAGGAATTTTGTTTTTGAATAAAGCTTAGTATTGTCTCATATTTTCAAGTCTTCTTTATAATTTTCAGCATATAAACCATATTAAATTTATATTCTAGGACTGATAATTACAATATCTGTAGTTTTGCACTCCTGATTCTATTTTTGTCATTAAAGATTTGTGTGTCTTTCCTTAAATGTTTTGTGATATTTGATGATGAAATGCTTATTTCCTGTAAAATTTGCCTGCTAGATTTCTTTGAGTCTTAGTATGGAGGTAGATTCCTCACATAAGTTTAACATTCATTTTTTTTAACATCTTTATTAGAGTATAAGTGCTTTACAATGGTGTCAGTTTCTGCTTTATAACAAAGTGAATCAGTTATACATATACATATGTCCCCATTCTCTTCCCTCTTGCATCTCCCTCCCTCCCAGCCTCCCTATCCCACCCCTCTAGGTGGTCACGAAGCACAGAGCTGATCCTCTTGTGCTATGCAGCTTCTTCCCACTAGCTATCTATTTTACACTTTGTAGTTTATACATGTCCATGCCACTCTCTCACTTTGTCTCAGCTTACCCTTCCCTGTCCCCGTATGCTCAAGTCCATTTTCTAGTAGGACTGCATCTTTATTCCCGCCTTGCCCCTAGGTTCTTCTGACCATCTTTTTTTTTTTTTTGGTCCCATATATATGTGCTAGCATATGGTATTTGTTTTTCTCTTTCTGACTTACTTCACTCTGTATGATAGTCTCTAGGTCCATCCACCTCACTACAAATAACTCAGTTTTGTTCCATTTTATGGCAGAGTACTATTCCATTGTATATATGTGCCACATCTTCTTTATCCACTCACCTGTTGATGGACACTTAGGTTGCTTCCATGTCCTCAGTATTGTACATAGAGCTGCAATGAACATTTTGGTACATGATTCTTGGAATTATGGTTTTCTCAGGGTATATGCCCAGTAGTGGGATTGCTGGGTTTTATGGTAGTTCTATTTTTTTTTTATTTTTTTATATTTTAAGGAACCTTCATACTGTTCTCCATAGTGGCTGTATCAATTTACATTCCCACCAACAGTGCAAGAGGGTTCCCTCTTCTCCACACCCACTCCAGCATTTATTGTTTGTAGATATTTTTGAGGATGGCCATTCTGACTGGTGTGAGGTGATAACTCATTGTAGTTTTGATTTGCATTTCTCTAATGAATAATGATGTTGAGCATTCTTTCATCTGTTTGTTGGCAATCTGTATATCTTCTTTGGAGAAATCTCTATTTAGGTCATCTGCCCATTTTTGGATTGGGTTGTTCGTTTTTATGATATTGAGCTGCATGTGTTGCTTGTATGTTTTGGAGACTAATACTTTGTCAGTTGCTTCATTTGCAAATATTTTCTCCCATTCTGAGGGTTGTCATTTCATCTTGTTTATGGTTTCCTTTTATTTGCAAAAGCTTTTAAGTTTCATTAGATCCTATTTGTTTATTTTTGTTTTTATTTCCATTTCTCTAGGAGGTGGATCAAAACACATCTTGCTGTGATTCATGTCATAGAGTGTTCTATCTATGTTTTCCTCTAAGAGTTTTATGGTGTCTTGCCTTACATTTAGTTCTTTAATCCATTTTGAGTTTATTTTTATGTATGGTGTTAGGGAGTGTTCTAATATCATTCTTTTAGATGTAGCTGTCCAGTTTTCCCAATTCCACTTATTGAAGAGGCTGTCTTATCTCCACTGTATATTCTTGCCTCCTTTATCAAAGATAAGGTGACCATATGTGAGTGGGTTTATCTCTGAGCTTTCTATCCTGTTCCATAAATCTATATTTCTATTTTTGTGCCAGTACCATACTATCTTGATTACTGTAGCTTTGTAGTATTGTCTGAAGTCAGGGAGCCTGATTCCTCCATCTCCGTTTTTCTTTCTCAAGATTCCTTTTGTTATTCGGAGTCTTTTGTGTTTCCATACAAATTGTGAATTTCTTTTTCTAGTTCTGTGAAAAATGCCAGTAGTAGTTTGATAGAGATTGTATTGAATCTGTAAATTGCTTTGGGTAGTAGAGTCATTTTCACAATGTTGATTCTTCCACTCCAAGAATGTGGTATATCTCTCCAACTCATTGTATCATCTTGAATTTCTTTCATCAGTGTCTTATAATTTTCTGCATTCATGTCTTTTGTCTCCTTAGGTAGATTTATTCCTAGATAATTTATTCTTTTTGTTTTAATGAGAAATGGGAGTGTTTTCTTAATTTCACTTTCAGATTTTTCATCATTATTTTAAGGAAAGCAAGAGATTTCTGTTCATTAATTTTGTATCCTGCTTCTTTACTGAATTCATTGATTAGCTCTAGTAGTTTTCTGGTAACATCTTTATGATTCTCTGTGTATAATATCATGTCTTCTGCAAACAATGACAGCTTTACTTCTTCTTTTCCAATTTGGATTCCTTTTATTTTATTTTATTTTATTTATTTATTTATTTTTTCTTCTCTGATTGCTGTGGCTAAAACTTCCAAAACTATGTTGAATAATGCTGAGAGTGGACAACTTTGTCTTGTTCCTGATCTTAGTGGAAATGGTTTCAGTTTTTTACCATTGAGGATGATGTTGGCTGTGGGTTTGTCATATATGGCCTTAATTATTTTGTGGAAATTTCCCTCTATACCTACTTTCTGGAGATTTTTATCATAAATTGGTGTTGAGTTTTGTCAAAAGCTTTCTCTGTATCTATTGAGATGATCACATGGTTTTTTCTCCTTCAACTTGTTAATATGGTGTATCACGTTGATTGATTTGCATATATTGAAGAATCATTTCATTCCTGGGATAAACCCCACTTGATCATAGTGTATGATCCTTTTAATGTGATGTTGGATTCTGTTTGCTAGTATTTTGTTGAAGATGTTTGCATCTATGTTCACCAGTGATATTGGTCTGTAGTTTACTTTCTTTGAGATATCCTTATCTGGTTTTGGTATCAGAGTGATGTTGGTCTGGTAGAATGAGTTTGGGAGTGTTCCTCTCTGTTATATTTTGGAAGAGTTTGAGAAGGATAGGTTTTAGCTCTTCTCTAAATGCTTGATAGAATTCGCCTGTGAAGCCATCTGGTCCTGGGCTTTTGTTTGTTGGAATATTTTTAATCTCATTTTCAATTTCAGGGCTTGTGATTGGTCTGTTCATATTTTCTATTTCTTCCTGGTTCAGTCTCGGAAGGTTGTGCATTTTTAATAGTTGGTTCATTTCTTCCAGGTTGTCAATTTTATTGGCATATAGTTGCTGTAGTAATCTCTCATGATCCTTTGTATTTCCTCAGTGTCAGTTGTTACTTCTCCTTTTTCATTTCAAATTCTACTGATTTGAGTCTTCTCCCTTTTTTTCTTGGTAATCTGGCTAATCATTTTTTTTTATCTTCCCAAAGAACCAGCTCTTAGTTTTATTAATCTTTGTTAGCATTTCCTTCTTTTCTTTTTCATTTATTTCTGATCTTTATGATTTCTTTCCTTCTGCTATCTTTGGGGAATTTTTTGTTGTTGTTGTTATTTTTTCTCTAATTGCTTTAGGTGTAATGTTAGGTTGTTTATTTAAGGTGTTTCTTGTTTCTTAAGGTAGGACTGTTTAGCTATAAACATCCCTTTTAGAACTGCTTTTACTGCATCCTATAGGTTTTGGGTCATTGTGTTTTCATTGTCATTTTTGTTAGGTATTTTTTGATTTCCTCTTTGATTTCTTCAGTGATATCTTGGTTATTAAGTAGTGTGTTGTTTAGCCTCCATGTGTTTGCATTTCTTATAGTTTTTTTCCTGTAATTGATATCTACTCTCATAACATTGTGGTCAGAAAAGATACTCGATATGATTTCAATTTTCTTAAATTTACCAAGGCTTGCTTTGTGAACCAAGTTATGATCTACCCTGGAGAATGTTCCATGAGGACTTGAGAAGAACGTGTATTCTGTTGTTTTTGGACAAAATGTCCTATAAATATCAATTAAGTCCATTCCATATAATGCTTCACTTAAAGCTTTGGTTTCCTTATTTATTTTCATTGTGGATGATCTGTCCATTGGTGAAAGTAGGGTGTCAAAGTCCCCTGCTATGATTGTGTTACTGCCAATTTCCCCTTTATTGCTCTCAGTATTTGCCTTTTGTATTGAGGTGCTCCTATGTTGGGTGCAAAAATATGTACAATTGTTATATCTTCTTCTTGGATTGATCCCTTGTTCATTATGTAGTGCCATTCTTTTTCTCTTGTAATATTCTTTATTTTAAAGTATATTTTCTCTGATAAGAGAATTGCTATCCAGCTTTCTTTTGATTTCCATTTGCATGGAATATCTTTTTCCATCACCTCACTTTCAGTGTATGTGTCCATCCATTCAGTGAGTCTATATCTTTTTGTTGGAGCATTTAATCCATATACATTTAAGGTAATTATCAGTATGTGTGTCCCTATTACCATTTTCTTAATTGTTTTGGGTTTATTACTGTCGTTCTTTTCCTTCTCTTGTGTTTCCTAAATAGAGAAGTTCCTTTAGCATTTGTTGTAAACCTGGTTTGGTGGGGCTGAATTCCCTTAGCTTTTGCTTGTATGTAAAGATTTTAATTTATCTGTTAAATCTGAATGAGATCCTTGCTGGGTAGAGTAATCTGTGTTGTAGGTTTTTCTCTTTTATCACTTTAAATATGTCCAGCCACTCCTCTCTGGCTTGCAGAGTTTCTGCTGAAAGATCAGCTGTTAACTTTATGGGGATTCCCTTATGTGTTAACTTGTTGTTTTTCCCTGGTGCTTTTTTTTTTTTTTTTTTTTTTTGCGGTACGTGGGCTGCTCACTGTTGTGGCCTCTCCCATTGTGGAGCACAGGCTCCGGACGCGCAGGCTCAGCAGCCATGGCTCACAGGCCCAGCCACTCTGCGGCATGTGGGATCTTCCCGGACCGGGGCACGAACCCGTGTGCCCTGCATCGGCAGGCGGACTCTCAACCACTGCGCCACCAGAGAAGCCCTCCCTGGTGCTTTTAATATTACTTCTTTGTATTTAATTTTTGATAGTTTGATTAATATGTGTCTTGTCATGCTTCTCCTTGGATTTACCCTGTATGGGACCCTGGACTTCATTAACTATTTCCTTTACCATATTAGGCCAGATTTCAACTATTATTTCTTCAAATATTTTCTCAGTCCCCTTCTTTTTCTCTTCTTCTTCTGGGATCCCTATAATTTGAATGTTGGTGTGTTTAATGTTGGCCCAGAGGTCTCTGAGACTGTCCTCAATTATTTTCATTCTTTTTTCCTTTATTTTGCTCTGCAGTAGTTATTTCCATTATTTTATCTTCCAGGTCACTTATCCATTCTTCTGCATCAGTTATACTGCTATTGGTCCCTTCTGGAGAATTTTTAACCTCATTTATTGTGTTGTTCATCTCTGTTTGTTTGCTCTTTAGTTCTTCTAGGTCCTTGTTAAACGTTTCTTGTACTTTCTCCATTCTATTTCCAAGATTTTGGATCATCTTTATTATCATTATTCTGAATTATTTTTCAGGTAGACTGCCTATTTCCTCTTCATTTGTTAGGTCTGGTGGGTTTTTGCCTTGCTCCTTCTTCTGCTGTGTGTTTTCTGTCTTTTCCTTTTGCTTATCTTACTGCATTTGGGGTCTACTTTTCACAGAATGCAGGCTCGTAGTTCCCGTTGTTTTTGGTGTCTGTCCCTAGTGACTAAGGTTGGTTTAGTGGGTTGTGTAGGCTTTCTGGTGAAGTGGACTAGTGCCTGTGTTCTGGTGGATGAGGCTGGATCTTGTCTTTCTGGTGGGCAGGTCCACGTCTGGTGGTGTGTTTTGTGGTGTCTGTGGCCTTATTATGATTTTAGGCAGCCTCTGTGCTAATGGATGGAGTTGTGTTCCTGTCTTCCTAGTTGTTTGGCATAGGGTGTCCTGCACTGTAGCTTGCTGGTCATTGAGAGGAGCTGGTTCTTGGCGTTGAGATGGAGATCTCTTGGAGACTTTCACCGTTTGATATTAAGTGGAGCTGGGAGGTCTCTTGTTGACCAGTGTCCTGAACTTGGCTCTCCCACCTCAGTGACACAGCCCTGACACCTGGCTGGAGCCCCAAGAGCCTGTCCTCCACACGGCTCAGAATAAAAGGGAGAAAACAAAGAAAGAAAGAAAGAAGATAAAATAAAATAAAGTTATTAAAATAAAAAATAAAAACATAATTTTTAAGAAAAAAACATTTCTAAGTTAAAAAAAAAAAGACAGAACCCCAGGACAAATGGTAAAAGCAAAGCTATACAGACGAAATCACACACAGAAGCATACACATACACACTCACAAAAATACAAAGGGAATAATATATATATATATATATATATTGTTGCTCCCAAAATCCACTTCCTCAGTTTGGTATGATTTGTTGTCTATTCAGGTATTCCACAGTTGCAGGGTACCTCAGGTTGACTTTGGGGATTTAATCTGCTACTCCTGAGGCTGCTGGGAGAAATTTCCCTTTCTCCTCTTTTTTCACACAGCTCCTGGGGTTCAGCTTTGGATTTGGGCCTGCCTCTGCGTGTAGGTCGCCTGAGGGCATCTGTTCTTTGCTCAGACAGGACTGGATTAAAGGAGTAGCTGATTCGGGGGTTTTGGCTCACTCAGGCTGAGGGGAGGGAGGGGTATGGATGCAGGGTGAGGCTGCTGCAGCAGATGCCAGCATGAAATTGCAGCAGCCTGAGGCGTGCAGTGCCTTCTCCTGGGGAAGTTGTCCCTGTATCATGCGACCTTGTCAGGGGCAGGCTGCACAGGCTCCCATGAGGGGAGGTGTGGAGAGTGTCCTTTGCTTGCACACAGGCTTTTTGGTGGCTGCAGCAACAGCCTTAGAGTCTCATACCCGTCTAAGTGGGTCAACCTGATAGCCGCGACTCTCGCCTGTCTCTGGAGCTCTTTTAAGCAGTACTTTAAATCCCCTCTCCTCGCGTACCAGGAAATAAAGAGGAAAGAAAAAGTCCCTTGTCTCTTTGGCAGCTGCAGACTGTGTTCACGCGGCCAACCCCTGTCCTCTCCCTGGGATCCAACCGAAGCCCGAGCCTCAGCTCCTAGCCCCCACCCATCCCGGCGGGTGAGCAGAGAAGCCTCTCGGGCTGTTGAGAGCTGGTCGGCACCCATCCTCTGTGCGGGAATCTCTCTGCTTTTCCCTCCACAACCCTGTTGCTGCACTCTCTTCCGTGGCTCAGAAGCTCCCCTCCTCCACCACCAGCAGTCTCCACCCGCGAAGGTGCTTTCTAGTGTGTGGAAACCTTTCCTCCTTCACAGCTCCCTCCCACTGGTGCAGTCCCTTCCTTATTCTTTGTCTGTGTTTTTTCTTTTATCTTTTACCCCACCCAAGTACGTGGGGAATTTCTTGCTTTTTGGGAAATCTGAGGTCTTCTGGCAGTGTTCAGTAGGTATTCTGTAGGAGTTGTTTCACATGTAGATGCATTTCTGATATATTAGTGGGAAGGAAGGCAATCTCCGCGTCTTACTCTTCTGCCATCTTGAAGCTCTTCCCATATTCATTTATATTAGCTACCTAGTTGACGACTCCAGGACCCCTAAAAATAAATTCTGATCTTGAGAATTTTGGAGCATAGTGGTAGTGTTTATTTGTGCTACAAACCCATATCCAAACTAGATTGTAGATAGAAATTCTCAGGAAAAATGATTTGATTTGATGTTTCCCATTTCCACTTTTGAGGATAGTAATTTTTATTTCAGTCCTCAAGGAGGGCTTAGTTAGAGGACATGTCATTCCTTATTCACTCTTAGGGGAGGGCTAGTCCTATGGAAGAACAGTTTAGGGAGGATACTTAGTAGCCTACCCACCTTAATGATTGTCTCTTGGTTTTGTTTCCTAGCCTTTGATTCTTGTGAGAGAGATTTTGTGCTAACTTGTTTGGTGGCCAAACATTTTTCAACTGATTTTCAGTTTAACAATTTATTTAAGGCATTTTTTACTGTTGTTTATTCAAGATTTTTAATATATTTCATCAGGAGAGTCAATCCAGGTATTTAATCTAAAATACAAGGAATGGATCTGTGTGCAGTGACTCAACAGAGTGTAGAAATAACTAGCTTTGACTGGAAACAGTGTGGAAAGTAATAACACTGGCCTATTATTTAAAAGCCTAAGAATTAAATTTTGGCAATATTTAATAATATTTTCTAACCATAATTCATATTATAAATATAGTATATTTTTATTATTTTGGTTTTTTATATTAACTATTTTAAAACTAAATTATTATTATTATATTAACTATTTTAAAACTAAATTATTATTTATTTTGAAACTAAATTATTTTTAAGGACCTATTACATTGTTTGCCTCAAGTAACAGCTACTTTTATTTTCAAATTCATAGACACAAATTGTATATGATGTTGATATTGATTTACCTAAATTATTCTAATCAATTTCAATCACAATAACTTCATTTTAAATGTTCATTTTTAAATTAATTGGAAGATAAGACTTGAAAAAATGTTGATTTTCAAGCCCAAAACTAAATTGGTAGGATTTGTTTTAATTTATTTGGGCCAAATTTCTAGTTTCTGTTCAAAATGGAAAGAATTAAATTTTTGCAAAACTAATTTGTACAAATTAGCCAAAATATATATATAAAAATAAAAATAAAATTTCAAATACAGACAAAAGTATTTAAACAATCTTAAACAGTTTTGTAATGCTAGCAAAATATTTCCTAAGGAAACACAAATAATACATTTTTGATATTCAACTCAGATGTACACAGCAGAGTATCAAAGAAGGGTCCTTTTTTATTAGTAATATTTCACTAAAACTTGGAATAGAGTCCATTTGTCTTTTTAATCTATTCAGAATTTATTTGGGAACAGTAGGTGAAAGAAGACTACATAGAGGAATTATCCAGCTCTACACTGTATTTCAGTGCCGTTCAGATGGGAAACAGCATTTCAATGTGTGTGCCATTTGTTACTGCATCCAGCTTATGGTGTCTTTCTTTTATTACAGCTGTGCTCTGGAATTCTAGAAAGAGGCTATAAGAAAGATGTGGTAAACAAATAGTGTTAGAATGGTGAATAAATACTTACTCCCTACTTCCTTCTGTTTTCAGGAGGATCTCCACCAAAATGAACAGCCCTAACTGTCTCAGTCCACCTTATGCATACCTCCTCTTTCCTACTGCAATTCTGCATGTATCTGTCATGCTGTTGATTTTATAAGAACAGATATTTCCCTGGTTGAGTGAAGCTTGCAGTAGTCTCACAATGGCTGTTATTGTGTTCAAAGTCTAATCCTTATGTTCACTATACAGGATGCCTACATACTTAGCAATGCCCTCCACTCTATACTTCATCTATAATAACATTCATATTTGTAGGACTTCCTTGGTTGAGCAGTGGTTAAGAATCTGCCTGCCAATGCAGGGGACATGGGTTCAAGCCCTAGTCCAGGAAGATCCCACATGCTGTGGAGCAACTAAGCCTGCATTCCACAACTACTGAAGCTTACACACCTAGAGCCTGTGTTCTGCAACAAGAGAAGACAACACAATGAGAAGCCCATGCACCACAAGGAAGAGCAGCCCCTGCTCTCTGCAACTAGAGAATGCCCACATGCAGCAATGAAGACCCAACACAGCCAAAAATAAATAAATAAATAAATAAATTTTAAAAATATAGAAAAAAATAATGGATTTCACCAGTTTTAGAGAAAATGTCAGGGCTTCCCTGGTGGTGCAGTGGTTGAGAGTCTGCCTGCCAATGCAGGGGACATGGGTTCATGCCCTGGTCCGGGAAGGTCCCACATGCCGTGGAATGGCTGGGCCCGTGAGCCATGGCCGATGGGCCTGCACGTCCAGAGCCTGTGCTCCGCAAAGGGAGAGGCCACAACAGTGAGAGGTCCAAGAACCGAAAAAAAAAATCATGTTTTTTTATCTGCTACACTTATCTTCTGTTTGTCTCTTCATTGGTTCTGAGTTTGGGTAGAAAATGTGGTCAATATTCATGTATTTGTTCCCTCTCAAACCCCAATATGATATAAATATCAATATACAGAATTTCAGGACTTAAAACTTGTACTAAATATCTTATTGAAACAACAGGAGTTTATTTAGAAAATAGATAACATAGTATAATCCTCTAGCATCTAATTTATGTATTACAGTTACCAAAAGACAGAAAACTGTATAAAATAACTTTTCCATATTATTTCTGGCTAATTTCTACTTTTAGTCATTCTGTTTTTACATAAATTATAGGGGAAAGAGTCTACTTTAAGGAAATGCTTTATTTTGTGGAAAATGCAAACAAGCTTAAAAACTGTTTATAAATATTTCTTCAATATTCATGAAAGGAAGGTAGCCTGTTAGAAAATAAGTATCATAAGTGAAGGACATAATAGCTGAACAGAGATAAGACGTCTAACACTAATTTGATTTTACTTTATCTAGTCATCTGATATTGCTGAGAAATTATTGTTTCTAGTAATACAAAATTTGCAGAAACATAAATTCTTTTTTCTTTCTGTATTTATTTATTTTATTTTATTTTTGTTGTTACAAAGCCTATATGTTCTTGGACATATTATTATTAAAAAAAAAAATCTTTGCTGAGGAGGAGCAGGACTTATTGTCCAAAGGAAAATCTTGAGAGAAATTTCTCCCATAGCCAAGATTCATGGGTCCAGGAATCAAGGGGTATAAATAAGAGTGACACCACTCAGTATTACCCCTAGTGGTCCTCTAACAATTTTTTTTTGTTTCTTGTTCTCACAACTTTATGTTCTGCTGGTCCAGACGTCTTAATTCTAAAAGAAAGTATGCTGTCATTGGACAACACAACAGTGATTGTATTTAACTGGAAACTAATACTGCCACCTGGCCTGTTTGGGCTTCTTCTTTGCATCATAGTATTTAAGTTACAGGACATCAAGGAGAAGAGTGAACATCACCCATGGACTTTGTATCCTTTGATAGGGAAAGAGTTACTGCATAAGCAGGACAGTTGTATCATTTTAGGTAAAAATATGACCATGTTATTGTCTTTATGTGGAGATGAATTATGGTGGAAGGAGGTATATATGTGTGGCAAGTTAAAGAGTGGACTGTGATGATTAATTTTATGTGTCAACTTGGCTAAATTACGGTACCAACTGTTTGATCAAACATCAGTTTAGATGTTGCTGTGAAGGTGCTTTATAGATATGATTAACATTTAAATCAGTAGGTTTTCAGTTAAACAGATTACCCTCCATAGTTTGGGTGGGCCTCATCCAATCATTTGAAGACATTAAGAGAAAGGTCTAAGATTTCTGAACAAGAAAAATTCTGTGTCTAGACTACCTTAGTACTTCAGGTTGCAACATCAACTCTCATGGAAATTTCCAGCATGCTGACCGGATCTGAAAATGTTATTGAATTGGTTCAGCTGCTTACTTCTTATCAATACTCACAAACATTGATAGAAAGGAAAGTGGCCTTTAATCAGAGTGTTGGCAATCTGGTGAGATGGTGGACTCATCATCCCCCAAAAACCACCTCTGAAGATTCTGCTCAGCCATGAAATCTTTCATAGGGAAACAGGGAAGTAATCTCAGTTAATCATTGAGATAGGGGGTCAGAGTTGTCTCCATCCCCTACTGTTTTCAGGATTCTGTGCAGGTTTTTCGACACCTCATGATCTTTCTTTAGACGATATCTTGTTCACACAGTTTGCAAGATTACTGAAGGGGAAGCTACGGAAGAGACCTAGTCATCCGTTAATTACTTATTCTTCATTTCTACCTCTTTGATCTACAGAAAGAACCAACATGTTAGGCAAATATTATGTGATCAAAATATGTGAAAGATGTGTCAGGGCTGGAACTGAGTAGAGCATTGGGGTGTCTGGTTTAAGGTTATTGTAAAGACAAAGGGCTGCCTCCTGCAGAAAGCTCTTTCTTTCAGAGAGCTTTTTCCTGCCAAAACTGCTTACAAAAATGTCTGACTTGCCAACCCCACAATCACTTGAGCCAAGTACTTAAAGTCAGTTGACAGATAGATAGATAGATAGATATCTGCAGAACCCTGACTAATCCTCTGGAGAACTCTGACTAATGCATAAGGTAATACTTAAATAGCATATTTTGTATGACACTTTATTTGATGACTGAATTTAACTATTTAAAATCATAGAGAATGAGTCATATGTTTTTGCAGGCTACCAGCATCTATGAAAATCTAGAGTCTTAGAGAGTTTTGGAATATTTGGTCTAAATTCTGTAAAGTTTACCAAAAGAAGAAAAACAGGTACACATTAAAATATGATGTTTTCAAGGATCATAAAATTTGCCAACAGATTTGAAATAAAAGATTCAAAGACTTTTTTTTCTTCTTTAGCTCTGACTCCAGGACAAGTGTCGCCTTTTTTTTTTTTTTTTTTTGCTATACGAGGGCCTCTCACTATTGTGGCCTCTCCCATTGCGGAGCACAGGCTCCGGACACGCAGGCTCAGCGGCCATGGCTCACGGGCCCAGCCACTCTGCAGCATGTGGGATCTTCCCAGACCGGGGCACGAACCCGCATCCCCTGCATCAGCAGGCGGACTCTCAACCACGGCGCCACCAGGGAAGCCCAAGTGTCACCTTCTTAAAAGCATTAAGTTATCTTCAGTCAGGCAAGCATCCTACACAATAGCCTTCTTAAGCACTTTGTCTGAGCTTTTTAGTAATAAAAAAAAAGCCCTAAAGCGTCTCACAAAGTGTACATGATTTTTAAAGCAAGAAGAATCTTCTGTATGGTTTGAAATTGAAAATGTAAATTACAGGGAAGTGGTATTTTTAACTTTTCCATGAAGATGGAAAATAAAATCCAGAATTACTTGATTAAGAGATAAACAGATTAATGCTTTATTGCTATAGTTAAACATGTCAAATATGTACAATTTGGGGAAGAAAATTATCTTAAAATAATTTTGTATTAAATATCATCTGCATATTGAGAGAGTGTGGTGTGGTTTATATGAGGGGTGTGTTCTTAACATTTTGGGGTACTTAGTCTTTCATTTAGTTTAAGGTCCATGTAGGAATCTACAATGCTCTGAAACAAACTGGCCATTCTTCCTTCTTACCTCCATATTTGAGTGACATCTATGTTGGTTATAATGTCCAGGGTTCTCAACTATATTTAGTGGTAGGATGAGAGAAAAGTACATCTATTTTGCCAGAAATAATAAATCCTTTCATGCTATTTAAAACTCATACAATTTATTTTGCATACAGCCTGTAAATGTAAATAAAACATTTTTTTTCCACTTGGAAAGAGCAGAGACCATTTCATCCCTCTCTATTTTCTTACACTGTTTCCTTAGATACATGTTATATTTGGATCCTTACTCTAACCTTCGGAAAATATGTAAATCTCTAGGGATTAAGCCTTGTGTCAAATTTTTACAATGTAAAAAAATCTCCAAAGTCATGGTCCAAATAACCTTTACATATGTAAACACACACCTCTAGAGTTAACTCAAAGCTCTTTCTACTGAGATGGACAGGTGACTGCTACATGGTATAGCCTTTGTCTCTTGAGGAGATAAGAGAAATTAATGTACTATTGCTACCGGGTTGGCCTGCATTGTGTCAAAATACCTTCAACTGAGGAAGTCATCGAAAGACCCAGACCAGCAATCTCGGTCCTTTTGACAGCAAGCAAAGAATTGCAGAATACCACTTCAAGCTTAAGTGCAAAGCAAAGTTTTATTAAAGCGTAGTTATACTCTCAGAGAGGGAGAGACAGCAGGCTATTTCTGCGAAGTGAAACCAGCATTTCTGTGGGGACTTAAGGGTATTTTTAAGGAATGTTCTGTGAGGAGGCGGGGTGTAATCATGGGTGAGTGACAGGGGATCATTATTTGATTGACAGTCCTGAGCTATGTTACAAGTTCATTATTGCACATGTCTTTACTCTTGATTTGCTAAGAACAGCCCACATGGGGGGCGGGGCAAAACCACATGCAGATTTTATTATAATGATGGTATAATGAGTTTGGGTTTACTATAGGTTATGTGCCAGTCTGGGTATGCACAGCTTGGGGAAGTTCCCTTGTGTTACCGTGCTCCCTTTTTATCAGGATAATTTGCCCACTACATGATCATCATTTTGCTTATTCTGGGTGGGGTCAGGGGAGGGTCCTCAGATGGTTGGGGGTGTAACTCGACTACTCCTCTCTTGTCTTTTCACCACAGTCACCTCCTTGCTGCTAATGTCTGACTAATTACCTAACATTATCTTCTACTTTGCTGTATAAATTATGTGATTTTGTAGTCAGTTTCATGCTACCTTACATGCATATGATCTATGATTGTTTACTGCCAAATAGAAATTGTCACTTGCCATCTGCCTCTAAAAGGATTAGATCACTAGCCATTGCAGTCACTGACCTGCTGATCTTCAACACACCTTGAAAGGAGTTCAGGGTCGAGATCAGGAATGAGGCACTCCATGCTCTGGGAAACATTGACAGAACAGGCCTTCAGAGTTAGACATTTTCAGAAGTTTTTATGGGCCCAAATTCTTATATTCTTACATCTAGAAAAGCACTAAAATCATTAAGGGAGACATCTGTTTCTTGTGACTAGCATCAACCCTCTGCCAAATGTGTGCTTGATGGCACTTATCCCCCTTCTCTAAATTCGTATATAATGCTGACCTTCCCTGCTTACTTCTTTGGAGCAGTTCCTCAGAATTATCTGTGAGGCTGTCTCCCAAGTTATAGTCCTCATTTTGCCCCATATAAAACTTAACTCACAATTCTGATGTTATGCATTTTTTTTTCAGTTGATATTACTCAACAATAAATTGTGTCTTCTCCCTTTTCCATAGTGAAATGAAGTAGTCTTTTTATTGGCAGGATTGTTTTATTTGTCCAACAGTGTTTTAATATGAATGGTTGTCTGATAGTTCCTGAATTGAGTGGACCAGTTGAAGGTTTTTGTGGCCACTCAACAGTCAATGAGAGAGAATGAATTATAAAAGTAGATCTTCTAGCTTTCTTTTCTTTAGGGAATGCTATCCATACGGTGAATAGTCCTCTCTGAACTTTAAATTTTATTATTAAATATGTATGTTAATACTGGCTCATCAGGATTACTATTAGTTTTAATGTTAAATGCTGATACATCTCTGTCATGTTAGGAACAGGTATATATATATATATATATATATATATTATGTGGAAAAGGAAGTGCAGGGATTAAAAGTATCTTCCCTCTCTGAAGTCTGGAACCCTGTTCCCTTCTATGATACCTCTGCTCTTCTCAGCTCTATGTCTTCATTTCTCTCTGCCTGAGGTTGAACCCTCGGGATGGGAAAGCAAGGATCTTTTAGATGGGCAATTCCCTTTCTTTGGAGGGTTCCCTACAGGGAAGGCTGGGGGTTAAACTGCTTTAACAGGTGATGAATTACCACCTCAGTCTGAGGATATTGGATGAAGCATCCTGGCTCAGATTTCGCTTAAAAAAAGATTCCTTTCACACACCAAGTAGCTGAAGAAGCAGAATTTTAAAAAAAAGAAAAAGAAAAAAAAAAACCGTTCAAGCAGAGGATAAGTGAGAACCTGCACAGAAGACAGTGATCCTGTATAAATATATCAGAATGGAAAGTAGCTGTGCTACTCACTTGGAAAAGAGAACAAAAGTGTAGTCAGACTATATATACTTCATGGAAAAAAAGAAAAAGATAATATCATATAACTCTACATTTTTCTTGCTAAAATGAAAGGAAAGCAAGCTTTTTAAATTTGGATCACCAGTGAATATGATGCAATTAAGAAGCTACCAGAGGTCAACTGGAGGAACTGAAATCTTAAGAGTATATATGCCTTATCTCCAGCTGATATCACCAATTTAACGTTTTCTTTCCATGCTCCAGGGAGTGCTACTTGAGTCTGCGGAAACACTCCTCAGAGTGATCTCTGGTGGCCTTGGCCTGCAGCAGCTTGAAGCAGGGTTTCGGTCCAGGACAGAGTTCAGGCTGTGGCAGTGAGATTACCAAATCCCAGCCACCAGACCACCAAGGACCAGTGGCCAGTCACAAGACCCTGGCCCCTCAGCTGTGTAGAAATAAATTTCCACATAGAGATAGAAAGTAGTGAGGCAAGTAAAGTGTTTATTAGAAGGAAAAAGAGTACAATACATGTGGATAGAAAAACGGGAGCTCTCAGAGAGAGAGTCCTGCCCTCGTGGTAGTTTGAATCACTTTTATGGGCCATTTCTTCCAAGTTTCCTTTGACCAATCACCTTGTTTTGCCTGGTTCTGAGTCTGTAATTGGTATATCTCAGGGTCCTCCCCTGTGTGTGCACCCATCTCTTAGCCAGGTTGGATTCTAACAAAGAGGCCTATAGGTAGTTGACATCACTTACTATGAGGTGACGCCTCCTCCATTTTGACCTCCAAGGAGCCTTTCTGCACATGTGTAGTCGGAGAGATCTCCTTGACTTCAAGAATGAGGAATATGTGGTCTTTTATCTCTTAACTGGGCAGTGCCCAGCCTCCTCCATCATGCTGCTTTTATGGAGTTTCTGCTATTATGGAGTTTCCGTCCATAGGGGAGAAACTGTTGAGACTAGCTTCTGCCTCAAGAGTGTTTACACCTCCATACACACACTACAAGGTTATATGTGCTGACACACACACCTACTGTGTTGAATCCTTCTGACAAAAGACTTTGCTTGTTTATTGATGCAAGCACTTTAGGGGCCTAGTAATCCAACACCCCAGGAGATGCCATAGCCACAAAAGTTTAATTATCCATCAACCCTGGAAATGAAGGCAGGGATAAAAGCACAGGGACCACCAAGGAAAATTGCAAACGACTATACTTCAAGCCTTTCTGCAAAATGAGAGCTGAGAAGAGTGCACCTTTGTACTCAGTAATCAGGTGAATTCCCCACTAATTTTTGCCAGTGGTTTGTTGACATTTCCTCATACTTTACAGGAATGGATCCAGGGGCAGGTAAAAATTTCCTTCTGGTTTTGTCTACTCTCTTTGCAGCTCTTTTCAACTCTTTTTGTGCACTATTCTACTTCAAGTTATTAAAAAAAATAAAAGGTTGGCAGGAACAAAGATTATTGCTAATGGATGTAACTCCTACTCTGGTCAACCTATGAAGGGAAAGAAGGAAGTGGAAAATTAATGTGTCACTATTGTAGCAAGCTAGGGTTTTGGAAAATAGATTATAAAAAGAAGATGCAGGTGCTATCAGAAAAACCAAGAGACAAAGCCACTCAGTAGGGAATAATTGAAAAATGGCTCAAAATTGACAGATTGGGAAAGTCTTGGAGTTAGGAACTGGTGAACCATATGTTTCTATAACTTTTCCTCTGGTTAAGCTTTCTTACCTTTCCTGATAGATACTTGTACTCTGACATTTCCACTGAAATTTCTCTCTTTTTCCATCTAATGACAGATCAATACAGTTCCTTTCTATTTCTGATTACCTTTCTCCTTGTTCCTTTTTCACCATGGTTCCTGTACAGATAAATAGGACCACTGAAAAAGCGACGTGCTTTCTTAACTTCTCTTGATTCTCCTGTATTCTACTGAGGAAAAGCTTAGCATGAAAATTAAAAGCTACCATATTCAGTACTCAGGAACATGAAGCTTGATTTGGATATTAGGTGCCTTCATTTTAAAAAGTGGGGGGACTAGGAGTAAGAATCTCATTCCAATCTCAGGTGCACTCTGAGCTGAAACATCACTTTGGGCCCTAGGGGATGATGATACAGGCTTACTATTTCCATTGTACAGCAAACTGATTCACCTATATATATATATAAATATATATATACATTCTTTTTTAATATATTTTTCCATTATGGTTTATCATAGGATACTGAACATAGTTCTCTGTGCTATACAGTAGGACTTTGTTGTTTATCCATGATACAGGTTTAATTGCAGATATTGAGCCAATAAAGTAGCTTATCAAAAGGATAAACTATGGACATGTCTAAACAATATCCTGTGTCAAAAGCTCAAATAGAAGGAATCAAATCAATTATAAAAGAATTAAAAATAAAAAGGATACAAAATCTTAGGGCAATAAGTAATTTTGTAATCAGTTTCAATAGTTCCTTTATTCCACATAAAGTATTCTTTTTCAATTATCCTTTGAACAACTTATATTATCTGCTGATTCATCCACATCACATAAATAAAATACAAATTTAACACTTGTACATTTTCATGATTTTCTCCTTTCCTGAAAACTATCTCTTAATATGTTTAGAGGTTTTCCATTGGGATGCCCACTGGATTCACCTACGAGAGCCTGGTAAATTTTGTCAACATGGAAGCACACGTTCTGGGTGGTATTAAACCTCTTATCATTTCACAATTTCTAGAGGTGAATCGAAAGCAGCAATAGAATTCTGACTGCCTCTTTTGCAAATTTTAATTTTCCACTTCACTAATTTTGTTTTTGTTTCTTCAAAATCTAATAAGTCAATCCCCATTTAGAATTGGTTCTAGGTTCTGTCACTTCATGATCTCTGTAAATTGATTGGTGATTTATGGACATCTATTTTCTGTTTGGTAAGAAATGACAGAATCTTTATTTTTTTTATATATTTTCTGTTTGACAACTTGCCTCTTTTCATCACAAATCAATTAAATCAATTTTGTGCCCACTAAAAAGACTCACTCACAAAACTACTTCATTGGTGAGTTTTGTATTTCTGTGTTTGTATTTGACTCATGGCTAAAATTTTAGAACTGAAAAAATAAGCTGTCTTTCCCTGTCTTTCTGTCTCTTTTTATGTTCATAATTCAGAAAGATATTACCCATTGTGTGAGCATGTATTATTTTCCTGCCTCCTGATGATATTTATAAATTAGATTATAAAAGCTTCTTAAAGAAGCACTACTCAGATTGACTTATTGAAATAAATATGTGATTTATAAATTGAATATTACTAAATTTCCCAGAAAATAACAAAGTTGTACTTATAATACTTTCAATGTGCTAGGAAACTATTAACATAGAAACATTCCTAAATATTTTAAGAATCGAAATTCACATAATTTAGGTAAAATTTTTGCTACTGAGACTTTAATAATTTTGGTTTACTAAAAATATCTATGTCATATCTGGTTATCAATGTTATATATAGTACCAGCATACATTTGTATTCTAGTTGGATACTTTCTTCTTACTGATTAACCATGCCTATGTAATGTTTCAATTTAATGTTTAAAATTATGAGAAAAAGTATGTCTGTATTTAACTAAGTTAAATTGTTATTCTGATGACCATTAATACAATAGTAGTTATATTCTTAGTATATAAATTTAAAAAGAATTTCTAAGAGTTGTAGGTAGCTTAAAATCATGGACTACTATTAAACTGAGTTTATGTCACCCATTATTAATACCTAGGTTATTTTTAAGTAAGAAAGAATACTGAAACATGAATTGGTAAGTACAATTTTGTATAATTTTACTATTTATTTTTACACTAAATAGAGGTTCTGTATTTGAGTCTGTAAATAAGGGTTATTTTTTGTCACTTTGAGAATGTGATAATACTAAGAGGTGGAGCCTTTGGGAAGTTATAAGGATCAGGTAAGGTCACAAGGGTGGAGGCTTCGTGAATGGGATTAGTGTCTTTAGAAGTCACAATGGAGCCTGTTTCCTCCCTGTGCTTTCAGCAATATGAGGATGCAAGAACATGTTGGCAGTCTGCAACGCCGAACAAGGCTCTCACCAGAACCTGACCATGTTGGCACCATGATCTTGGAGTTCCAGCCTCAAAAACTGTGAAAAATAAATAGCCACTCAGTTTATGATATTTTTTTACAACACCCTGAACTAAGACAACAACTTTATCTAAAACCTTGTGGCAAAAGACTTTAACATGTACAGAAGCTAGGAGTTTCCACTTAGTTATGGCTTCAGGATGGCCTGACATTATTTCCTACTCAAAAGCAGATTCTTAAAGGGTGGTAAAGTCTCTGTTGACAGTCACATTTCTTTGGGAAGATAAGAGCAAATCTTTTATTTCCAATATTACTCATAAATTTCTCATTAATTTTATTTATTTATTTATTTATTTTTGTTGTTGTTGGGGGTAGGAGTTTTATTAATTAATTTATTTAGTTTTGCTGTGTTAGGTCTGTTTCTGTGAGAGGGCTTTCTCTAGTTGTGGCAAGCGGGGCCCACTCTTCATCGCGGTGTGCAGGCCTCTATCGCGGCCTCTCTTGTTGCGGAGCACAGGTTCCAAACACTCAGGCTCAGTAGTCGTGGCTCATGGGCCTAGTTGCTCCGTGGCATGTGGGATCCTCCCAGACCATGGCTCGAACTTGTGTCCCCTGCATTAGCAGGCAGACTTTCCAAAACTGTGCCACCAGGGAAGCCCACTCATTAATTATAAATTATATAAATGTTTGCAAAAGTATTTCACTTAGCATAATTCCCTCAAGGTCCTTCCATGTTGTTGCAAATGGAAATACTTTATTCTTTTTTTGTTTAAATAATATTCTATATATATATATATATATATATATCAATATATCAATATATCTATCTATCTATCTATCTATCTATCTATATATATATATCACAATTTCTTTATCCATTCATCCATCACTGGACACTTAGGATGTTTCCATATTTTGTCTATTGTAAATAATATTGCAATAATCCTGGGGGTGCATATACTTTTCCAAGTTAGTGTTTTCATTTTCTTGGGACAAATACTGAGAATTGGAACTGCTGGATCATAAGGTAGTTCTATTTTTAATTTTTTGAGAAACCTCCATACTGTTTTCCATAATGACTGTATCAATTTATATCCGCACAATCAGTGCACAAGTGTTCCCATTTCTCTACATCATCACCAACACTTACTTCCTTTTTGATAATAGCCATTCTAACATGTGTGAAGTTAGATCTCATTGTAGTTTGGTTTTGACTTGCATTTTCCTGATGATTAGGGATGTTGAGAATCTTTTCATGTACCTATTGGCCATCTGTATGTCTTCTTTGGAAAACATGTTTATTCAGGTCTTCTGCCCATTATTTTTTTAGATTGCTTTGGTGTTGTAGTCATACTACTTAATTTCTTATTGCTTTATATTTTGCTATCGACTTGCTAGGTATTTCTATGGCTACATGTTGTCCAGGGAAGAGTAAATATGACAATGAAAACCCTTAGAAAATTGTAATGTTGCCATAAAAAGTAACAAAAGAGCAATTGTAAGGGTAAATGAAAATGTTTTTCTTTGTTTATAAAGGGCAAAGAGATGAATTCCCCTGCCTTTTCTGAGTGTTTCCTTGGAGACACAGTAAATCTGATTTTTCCAACATTGGAAAATAGAAAACCTCTCTAGGGCTTAAGGCCAGCCTCAATTTTCTACAATTTAGAGATATATCCAAAGTCACATGCTAACTAATCTTTAGATATGTAAACAAGTGCCCCCAAAATTAAATCAGAATTTTCTCTCATGAGGTTGATAGGAGACTGTTGTAAAGTACAGCCTTTGTCTTTTCAGATGAGATAAATTATTGTTCTGTTTTCTAATTTAGTGTATAAATTGTGTGAGATTGTGTCCTAATTTGTAGTCATTTTCTCACTACCTTACATGCATGTGATCTGTTAATGTCTACTCAATAATAAATTGTTTGTTCTCTCTTCTATATTGGTATGGAAGGATCTTTTTGTTGCCAAAATTGCTTCATCTTCCAAGTAAATTCCACTAAATTGTGTTTGTAAATGCACTGCCTATATACTTAATAATGGTTTTTGAAGAAGGTATTTTCCCTCTCTAGGAAAATGTATAACCACATAGATTTTATTTATTTATTTAAAAACTCATGACATATACTTATTGTCTAAACTGCTCCCCACCCCCAACTTAACCATATAACTAACTAAATTACAGTCATGACACAACTCATAAATAATCTTACATACATGTTTAAAATATAAAGATATTCTCCTACATTACTCCAATAGCACTGTCATACCTTACATTATCCATAAATACATGATATCATCTAGTACTATGCCCACAAGCAAGATTTTTTTTTCAATATTCTCTATAGTTCTATATAATCCAATTATCCCTTCTTCCAACAAACTAAATATTTTACTTGCATATTTTATAATCTCCTGCACTAATTAACATCTTTAGAATGCTATTACACTAAGTTCCCTACATACGAACCTTCAAGTTGTGAAGTTTCAAAGATGCAAACATGCGTTCCAGCCCCTGTATGCCAGCTGTTGACTATACTACTGTACTTTTCAAGGTACTGTACTGTAAGATTAAAAATGTTTCTTTTTTTGTGTTTGTTTGCTTTTTATTAATGTATTATTTGTGTGAAAAGTATAATAAACCTATTACAGTACAGTACTATAGAGCTGATTGTGTTAGTTGGGTACCTAAGCTAGATTAGTTGGACTTAGGAACAAATTGAATTTACAAATGTGCTCTTGGAATTGAACTTGTTAGTATGTAGGGGACATACTGTACTTCTTTTTCACCCACTTCCAAATTATTTTGTTCAGTTTAAATGCCATTGAATATATACCACCAAGGGATTTTTAAATTTTATTATATGGAAACTTTAACACGGTCCCTGTCCACAGATTTATACTAAATTTAGAATAGCTATATATTTAACTTTAAACATAACTACATGTTCTAAGTATAATTAGTCATAATGAAAAAATAAAATAAAATTTTTGAAGTAAAATTTATGTGTGATTATTGAAATATTTTTAAGCCCTTTACTTTCCCAGTCTTAAGATTTATGAGCTGAATTATTTTTCATTACACCAAGAAATAGGCAACCTAAACAGATTTACTCAAAGAGTCTGTATAATTGGTTTATGTTTTCTCTTTATGCAGCTCATTAGATATATTTATAATACTATTATAAAGAATGTGGTATGGTGGGAATACCTTGTTATAGTGATTTTATTTGTCTCTCATTAACATCTCCCTGACATAAAATAAAATAAAATAAAATAAAATAAAACCATGAATGAAAAGTCATCTACTTTCTTCCTCCTTTTCCCATGGAGTATGTTTTTTCTACATAGAACATTATAAAATTTTTAATTTGATATCATTTATATTATTTTTGCCATCAGCAAGATCATGTCTTCAATTTACATATGCATATAAGTATGCATTCATTCAACAAGGATAAATGTTTAAAATCAGAAGATGTACATTGTTCTTCAGAATAATGAAAAGTTCACCAATTTTACTTCTTTATTTTTCTCTACACAATCATCAGTTCACATACTCTAGTTTTGCTTTCTGGATCTACAATTATATTATTAATGTATTACACTCCCTTGATTTTTGTTTCATATTTTTTTAACTTTTCACTTATTTCTATTTTATACATGTTATGGAATATTTTTTCCGATTGAAGCCTCCAAAACAATAGTGTTTTTATTAAAATAAAAATTTTATGAAAGTAGAATTTAAATCTAAATAATCAGATCATAAATATTCAGCTGAATGAGTTTTGACACTTGGATATACTCATGTAATCACCAGAAAAAACACAAACATTCATTACATGTGATAGACTATGAGAAAATCTTGGTAGTAGGGACTGTGGGTGGGACTTTCTTTTTTTTATAATTGTAGTTGCTTTACAATGTGGTGTTAGTTTCTGCTGTTCAACAAAGTGAATCAGCTACATGTACACACATATCCCCTCATTTTTTGGATTTCCTTCCAATTTAGGTCAACACAGAGAACCCAGTAGAGTTCCCTGTGCTATACAGCAGGTTCTCATTAGTCATTTATTTTATACATAGTAGTGTATATATGTCAATCCCAATCTCCCAATTAATCCCACCCTCTCTTCACCCCCTGGTATCCATACATCGATTCTCTACATTTGTGTCTCTATTTCTGCCTTACAAATAAGTTCATCTGTATCATTTTTCTAGATTCTACATATAAGCAATATTATAGGAAATTTGTTTTTCCCTTTCTGACATACTTCACTCTGTATGACAGTTTCTGGGTCTATCCACATCTCTGCAAATTGCACATTTTCATTCCTTTTTATGGCTAATATTCCATTGTATATATGTACCACTTCTTTATCCATTCTTTGATGGACATTTAGGTTGCTTCCATGACCTGGCTATTGTAAATAGTGCTGCAATGAACATTGGGGTGCATGTATCTTTTTGAATTATGGTTTGCTCAGGGTATGCTCCCAGTAGTGTGATGGCTGGGTCATATGGTAGTTCTATTTTTAGTTTATTAAGGAACCTCCATATTGTTTTCCATATTGGCTGTGTCAATTTACATTCCCATCAATAGTGCAAGAGGGTTCCCATTTCTCCACAACCTCTTCAACATTTATTGTTTGTAGATATTGTTATGATGGACATTCTGACTGGTGTGAGGTGATACCCCATTGTACTTTTGAGTTGCATTTCTCTAATAATTAGTGATGTTGAGCATATTTTCATATGTTTGTTGGCCATCTGTATGTCTTCTTTGGAGAAATGTCTATTTAGGTCTTCTGCCCATTTCTGGATTTTTTTTTTTTTTTGAACCACATGAGCAGCTTGTATATTTGGGAGATTAATCCTTTGTCAGTTGCTTCATTTGCAAATATTTTCTCCCATTCTGAAGGTGGTCTTTTGGTCTTGTTTATGGTTTCCTTTGCTGTGAAAAAGGTTTTAAGTTTCATTAGGTCCCATTTGTTTATTTTTGTTTTTATTTCCATTTCTCTAGATGTGTCAAAAAGGATCTTGCTGTGATTTATGTCAAAAACTGTTCTGCCTATGTTTTCCTCTAAGAGTTTTCTAGTATCTGACCTTACATTAAGGTTTTTAATCCATTTTGAGTTTATTTTTGCTTATGGTGTTAGGGAGTGTTCTAAATTCATTCTTTTACATGTAACTTCAGTTTTCCCAACACCACTTATTGAAGTGACTTTTCTCTCCATTGTATATTCTTGCAGACTTTGTCATAGATCATGTTACCATAGGTTCTTGGGTTTATCTCTGGGCTTTTTCTCCTGTCCCACTGATCTATATTTCTGTTTTTGTGCCAGTACCATTCTGTCTTGTTTACTGTAGCTTTGTAGTATAGTCTGAAGTCAGAGAACCTGATTTCTCCAGCTCCATTTTTCTTTTTCAAGATTGCTTTGGCTATAAGAGGTCTTTTGTGTTTTCATACAAACTGTACAATTTTTTTGTTCTAATTCTGTGAAAAATGCCATTGATTATATCATAGGATTTTATTGAATCTGTAGATTGCTTTCTGTAGTATAGTCATTTTCACAATATTGATTCTTCCAATCAAAGAACATGACATATCTCCATCTCTTTGATTCATCTTTTGTTTATTTCATCAATATCTTATAGTTTCTTGAATACAGGTCTTCTGCCTCCTTAGGTAGGTTTATTCCTAGTATTTTATTCTCTTTGTTCTAATGGTAAATGTTTTTTTTTAATAATTTCTCTTTCTGATCTTTCATTGTTAGTGTATAGGAATGCAAGAGATTTCTGTGTATTAATTTCATATCCTGAAACTTTACAAAATTCATTGATTGGCTCTAGGAGTTTTCTGGTGACATCTTTAGGATTTTCTATGTATAGTATCATGTCACCTGCAAACAGTGACAGTTTTAATTCTTCATTTCCAATTTGTATTATTTTATTTCTTTTTGTTCTCTGATTGTCATGACTAGGACTTCCAAAACTATGTTGAGTTAAGGTGTTAGAGTGCAGACCCTTGCCTTGTTCCTGATCCTAGAGGAAATGCTTTCACTTTTTCACCATTGAGAATGATGTTTGCTGTGCATTTGTCATGTATGACCTTTATTATGTTGAGGTAAGTTTTCTCTATGCCCACTTTGTGGAGAGTTTTTATCATAAATGCATGTCGAATTTTGTCAAAAGCTTTTTTTGCATCTATTGAGATGATCATAAGGTTTTATTTTTCAGTTTGTTAATGTGGTGTGTCACATTGATTGATTTTGCATATGTTGAAAACTCTTTGCATTCCTGGTATAAATCCTACTTGATCATGGTGTTTGATCCTTTTAACTTGCTGTTGTATTCAGTTTGCCAGTATTTTGTTCAGGATTTGAGAATCTATGTTCATCAGTGATATTGGCCTGTAATTTTATTTTTATTTTATATATTTGTCTGGTTTGTTTATCAAGGTAAGAGTGGCCTCGTGGAATGAGTTTGGGAGTATTCCTCCCTCTGTAATTTTTTGGAAGAGTTTGAGAAGGATAGGTGTTAGCTCTTCTCTAAATGATTTATAGAATTTGCCTGTGAAACCATCTGGTCCTGGAATTTGGTTTCTTAAAAATTATTAGTCACAGTTTCAATTTTGTTACTTGTGATTGGTCTGTTCATATTTTCTTTTATTTTCCTGGATCCATCTTGGAAGGCTATACCTTTCTAAGAATTTGTCCATTTCTTCCAGGTTGTGCTTTTTATTGGTATATAGTTGCTTGTAGTAGTCTGCTATAATCCTTTGTATTTCTGGGATGTCCATTGTAACTTCTTCTTATCTATTTCTAATTTTATTGATTTGATTCCTCTCCTTTTTTTTCTTGATGAGTCTGGCTAAAGTTTCATCAATTTTGGTTATCTTCTCAAAAAAACAGCTTTTCATTTCAGTAATCTTTGCTATTGTTTTATTTGTTTCTATTTCATTTATTTCTGCTCTGATTTTTTTGATTTCTTTTCTTCTAATAATTTTGTGTCTTGTTCATTCTTCTTTCTCTAACTGCTTTAAGTGTAAGTTAGGTTGTTTATTTTAGATTTGTTTCTTGTGGTGGGATTCTGTTGCTATAAACTTCCCTCTTAGAGCTGCTTTTGCTGCATCCCATAGGTTTTGGGGTGATGTGTTTTTGTTTTTACTTGATTCTAAGTATTTTTTTAATTTCCTCTTCGATTTCTTCAGTGAGCTATTGGTTATTTAGTAGCATATTGTTTAACCTCCGTGTGTTTTTGTTTTTTACAGTTTTTTTTTTCTGTAATTAATTTCTAATCTCCTCACATTGTGGTCAGAAAAGATGCTTGATATGATTTTACTTTCCTTAAATTTATGGATGCTTGGTTTGTGAGCCAAGATGTGCTCTATTCTGGTGAATGTTCCATGTGCACTTGAGAAGAAAGTAATTTTCTGCTGCTTTCATATGGAATGTCTTATAAATGTCAATTAAATCTATCTATCTTGTCTAATGTGTCATTTAAGGCTTGTGTTTCCTTATTAATTTTCTGTCTGGATTATTTGTCCATTAGTATAAGTGGAGTGTTAAAGTCCCCCACTATTATCATGTTACTGTCAATTTCCCCTTTTATGGTTGTTAGCATTTGCCTTATATATGAGGTGCTCCTGTGTTGGGTGCATAAGTATTTACAATTGTTATATCTTCTTCTTGTATTAATCCCTTGATCATTATGTAGTGTCCTTCATTGCCTCTTGTAATAGTCTTTATTTTAAAGTCTATTTTGTCTGATATGAGAATTGCTACACCAGCTTATTTTGATTTCCATTTCCATGGAATATCTTTTTCCATCCCCTTGCTTTCAGTCTGTATGTGTCCCTAGGTCTGAAGTGGGTCTGTTGTAGACAGCATATACACGGGTCTTGTTTTTGTATCCATTCAACCATTCTGTGTCTTTTGCTTGGAGCATTTAATCCATTTACATTTAAGGTAATTATTGATATGCCTGTTCCTATTACAATTGGAACTTTTCTTAATTGTTTTGGGTTTGTTTTTCTAGGTCATTTTCTTCTCCTGTGTTTCCTACCCAGAGAAGTTCCTTAAGCATTTGTTGTAAAGCTGGTTTAGTGGTGTTGAATTCTCTGAGCTTTTACTTGTCTGTAAAGCTTTTGATTCCTCTGTCAAATCTGAATGAGATGTTTGCTGGTTAGAGAAATCTTGATTGTAGGTTTTTCCCTTTCATCACTTTAAATATATCTTGCCATCCCTTTCTGGCCTGTAGAGTTTCTGCTGAAATATCAGCTGATAACCTTATGGGAATATCCTTGTAAGTTATTTTTTTCCCTTGCTGATTTCAATATTATTTCTTTGTAGTTAGTTTTTGTTAGTTTGATTAATATGAGTCTTGGTGTGTTTCTCCTTGGGTTTATCCTGTATGGGACTTTCTAAACTTCCTGCACTTGTTTGGCTATTTTATTTCCCATGTTAAGGAGGTTTTCAGCTATAATCTCTTCAGCACCAGATCCTACAGGCAGTTAGCTGGACCTGGGTCTTAGTGTGGGAGATAGAGACCTCTGGAAGAACTGAAGACGATAAATATTCACTGGGGCTGAGAACTCTCTGGTGGCCCAGCTTCTTGGACTCAGATCTTTTACCCTGGAGGCTCAGACCTCACCCCTCGTCAGGAAACCAAGACTCTGCAAGCTGTGTGGTACAGCCAAAAAACAAAAGAAAAAGGAAGAGAAGAAAAGAAAGCAGACAAACAAAACCCAAGCCAAATGATAAAAGCAAAACCAAACAGACAAAAAAAGGAAAATAAAACAAGAAAACAACAAAACAAAATATCCCAAAACCAAAGCAAACAATAAAAACAACACTAACCAAAAGAAAAACAGAAAGCAAACTAAAATAAAACAAAGAAAACTTAAAACAAACACACATAACAATCAAAAAACAAAACTAAACAAAACAAAAAAAGCAAAACTTTCAGTTATACATATATATTATGTTTCAGATCATTTTCCATCATATATTATTACAAGATATGGAGTATAATTCCCCTTGCTATACAGTAGGTCCCAGTAGGTCCTTGTTTTTTATCTATTATATACATATATATAATATCTATTATATACATATATATAATATCTATTATATATATATATATATATATATATATATATACATATATATATATATATATATATATATATATATATATTCCCCCCATTCCACTTTGGTAACCATAAGTTTGTTCTCTACTCTATTAAAAGTTTTCCAGAGTAGATGGTCTTGTTCTTATGTGTGCAATTGTAAATAATCACCCCAACATAGTAACTGAATTGTTCAGTAATGTGAGAACTTTGGGCTACTAAATGACATTTAGGTTATTCTGGGTTATATTTGGCTTGTAACACAGAGCAAAAATTTATACAATACTTTTTCCAAAGTTTCCTAACTGTTCTAAACTAAAAGCCTATTTTATAAGTCTAAATTGATGTCTAATTACTTAGAAGTCATGAGAAGTTTCATGTTTTCAATTGCTTTTTTTGATTTTCTTTCAAAGTGCCACTTAGCAGGTGTGAACCCACACAAATCAAAACAAAAAAGAAAAGGTGTTTGCACAGAACCTTTGGAAACTGAGATGCATGGTACTCACAGCTTTATTCAGCGACTCAAGTGGGCCAGTATGTCCAGAATTGCAATCTATCACATTTAACAAAATGGTGACTCCTCACGCAGTTGGAATAAAATATTTTAAAACTATAGAGTGAAGAAACCATTTAATGACTCTTGTGTTTATGACTTCTGGCTTTACAACTTCTGTGTGTGTTTTTGTTTTTAACAAGGATGGATGTGTTCTTTATAAAGAAGAGAAGTTTTGTAAAACCCCAAATGCTCAGGTTAAGACCCAAGGATGAGAAAATGTCTTCCTCACAGAGTATTCTTACTTTAAAAAAATGATTTTGAGTACAATGACTGAGAAACTAGTTTCCACTTGTCTAGATAATGCAGTTTGGGATTGAATGGTAGATCTTTAATATCATGTCTGTTTTACTTGTGTTATATGGTTAATATCTTTAAAAGGGCCACTTCAGAGGTTTTGTACACATTGTCTTTTACTTTGTGTCTGTTTCATGGTCAATAAAGTTTGCCTATTAAAAAAAGCAAAACAAAACTAAACAAAAAAAGGCAAAAATCAAAACAAAGAATGAAAACAAGAAAAAACACAAAACAAAAAAATAAAATTAAAAATAGAAAAATAAAAATATATTAAAATGTTTTTAAAACAAAGAAAATATAAAGCTAAAAATAATTTAAAAAAACAAAAAAACCCAACAACAGAACTAAATGAAACAAAAAAACTAAGCAAAACATATTAATAATAATAGTAATAATAATATTTTCCTGAGGCTTCTACTCTCAGTGTCCTTGCCCCCACGATGAGCCAGAGCCAATCTCTGCCTTCCTAGCAGGTCCTCCAATACTTCTAGGTAGGTCTCTGGACCCACTGTGGGCTCAGCTCAGACTCTGGCCTGGCCCAACTCCAGAGTGTATTTTTCTGCAGAGTCCACAGCTACTAAAACTAGACCTGTCTCAGTTATGGGAGCACTCATTGTCCATTCAGATATTCCACAGATGAAGTGTTTAACAAGCAGTTCATTGGGAATTAATCTGCAGTTTGTGCAGCTGCACACAGAGCTTTCTCTTTATCTTCCTTAGTTGCACAGCCCTTGGGTCTCAGCTTTGATTTTGGCCCCACCTCTGCATGTGTGCCACCCTCAGGAGCCTGTTCCTTGTCCAGGTGAGAGGGGGTGAAAGCAGTGGCTGGTTGGGGCAGTCAGGATGATTGTGTCACTTACACACTCAGGCTGGGGAGGGATAAAGCAGCCACAGCTTGGGTGTGCGTGAAGTGCCTGTGGTGGCAGACACCAGCAGGAAGTTGCACCAGACTGGGACATGCTCGCTGTGATGGGAGTCCCTCCAAGTGCCCAAAGAAGCAGGAACCAGTGGGTGGGAAAGGGTGTTGCCATGGCGGCCCTGTGCATTGCATGCCACTAACAATGGCATCTCATTTCCAAGGCAGCCCATGCTTCACCTAAGAGCATTCCTGGCCATGGAGCCCTTCACTCCCATCTCCACAGATTGTCTCTGCACAGCCAACAGAGGTTGTCTCCACAGATTTACACTCCTAACCCCACACTTTAGCACTCAGCTCCCACTGACATTGGTGGCTTCCCGTCCCAGGCGGGACACCCAGGGATGATTCTGGAGGAGGCTTTAGGGGCACGCAGTGTTGATTCTGGAAGAGGCTTTTGCGTGGGCAGTGCATGCAGGTCTGTCGTATCCTGTGCTATCAAAGAAGGCTTTGGTGGTGGCAGTGCTCAAGGCCCTGGAGACTGCTGGAGCTGAGGAGTCCTTGGCTTGAGGGTGGGGCAAGCCTGCTCAGATGGGTGCCACTCCCAGTACCCACGGGGGCAGGGGCCAGCAGGTGAGGGAGTGAGTTGCAATAGGAAAGAGAACAGTATTTTCTCTTCTATGAACATCTCATTATTTTCTTGAATTTGCTTAATTTAGGTATCTTTATATCCATAATTCTCAAATGTGTTTTAAACTTAAAATTTTGTAACTTTTGTTTGCTTGTGTGAAAGTGATGATCTCTTGTGACTATATACATCCTAACCAGAAGCCAAAGCCTTAATTAGAGTTGAAACCATTTAAAATCCCAAAGTTTAATACTTGTTCTGTTTCTCATATCTACCAAGTAGCATCATATTTATCTCTAGGTTTTGTCCACAATATCTGAGGACAATTTGTAAAGTTTGTTCTTCTCCAAGTTCATTCAGTTTATCAAGTGAAAATTCCTACCCTTACTTTGTCCAAAAAATATTTTATTTCTTCTATTTCACTTTGTATTTTCTTACAGTTTTTTTCTTTATGCTATTAATGTGTTTTTGATCTCTTTGTCAATTTAATTTTCTCTCCATATGGATTTCTGTTCCTATTAAAAAAAACACACATTGATTAAATCTACTAGGATGCTCAACATTTATTATATATTTTTAAGTATGACTTCAGAAGGATGCTATTAGAACCAGTCAAATCAAGAGCTAAGTGGAATGCAATCATATATTGTATTTGCTAATTAACCACAAGAACTATGGGCCTATGTGATAGAAAAAAATATGAAAATATTTTAGAACGCAATGAAGCAGTAAACAGTTTGATTTGACACAATTAAATGGTAAGGATCCGGGATTGAGGTTAAATAATTTTATATACTGTAATTAGACAATGAAGTTGGTAAAACTGAAAGGAAAAAAAGATAAAAAGTAATTTATGTATTTTGTCTGCCATCACAAAATACCATAGACTGGAGATAAAGCACAGACATTAATTTTCTTACAGTTTTGGAGGCAAGAAGTCTGTGATCAGGTTGCTGACATGTTTGTTTTCTGGTGAACCACATATTCCTGGCTTCTAGGCACCCACCACTTTGTGAGCTCACATGACATTCTTGCGTGCACATTATGGGGGGGTGGAGAGAAAGGACAAAGCTCTGATGGTTCTTCTTATAATGACACTAACCTTATCCTACAGAGTCCTATCTATATGATCTCAAGAACCTTAATTACTTCCTTATAGGTCATATTTCCAAATCTAGTCATACTGGGGGTTAGGCTCCAACATATGAATTTTGAGAGGACACAATTCAGTCCATAGCACCACATGGCATAAAACGAAAAAATTGATGACTATGACAGTAGTGGACATGAGATAAAACATGAAGTTGTTCTATAGGTCCAACTCTCAATCCCTGGCAAAAAAAAATAAACCCATGGATGTGGGAATGCTTATCTAGCTGAGAAGTTAATCCATAATTCTTTTAAAAGTAACCTTTCATTCTCTGTTTAATAAGTACATTACCACAAGCCATGGTAATGTTAAAGAGAAATAAGGTAAATTGAAATTACAGTGTTCATTGTATGTACATAGTTTAGAAATTGATGATTATTTGGTGATTTAAATTCTTTAAATTATTTCAAAAAAAAAATATCCACACACCACTAGACTCGGACATGCTCACAAGAAAGACAAGATCCAGCCCCATCCACCAGAACACAGGCACTAGTCCCCTCTACCAGGAAACCTACAAAACACACTGAACCAACCTTAGTCACTGGGGACAGACAACAAAAACTACAAGAACTATGAACCTGCACCCTGTGAAAAGGAGACCCCAAACACAATAATTTAAGCAAAATGAGAATACAGAGAAACACATCAGAAGAAGGAACAAGGTAAAAACCCAACAGGCCTAAAAAATGAAGAGGAAATAGGCAGTCTACTTGGAAAAGAATTCAGAATAATGATAGTAAAGATGATCCAAAAGCTTGGAAATAGAATGGAGAAAATACAAGAAATGTTTAACAAGGACCTAGAAAAATGAAAGAACAAACTAACAAAGATGAACAACAGAATAAATACAATTAAAATTTCTCTAGGAGGAATCAATAGCAGAATAACTGAGGCAGAAGAACAGAGAAGTGACCTGGAAAATAAAATACTGGAAATTACTACTGCAGAGCAGAATAAAGAAAAAGAATGAAATGAATTGAGGACAGTCTCACAGACCTCTGGGACAACACAAAACCCACCAACATTCGAATTATAGGGGTCCCAGAAGAAGAAAAGAAAATGAGAGGGACTGAGAAAATATTTGAAGAGATTATTGTTGAAAACTTCCCTAATATGGGAAAGGAAATAGTTAATCAAGTCCAGGAACACAGAGAGTCCCATACAGGATAAATCCAGGAGAAACACAACAACACAAATATTAATCAAACTATCAAAAATTAAATACAAAGAAAAAATATTTAAAGCAGCAAGGGAAAAACAACAAATAACATACAAAGGAATACCCATAAGGTTAACCGCTGATCTTTCAGCAGAAACTCTGAAAGCCAGAAGGGAATGGCATGACATATTTATAGTGATGAAAGGGAAATACTTACAAGCAAGATTATTCTACACAGCAGGGAACTCATTCAGATTTGATGGATAATTTAAAAGATTTACACACAAGCAAAAGCAAAGAAAATTCAGACCCAACAAAATAACTTTACAACAAATGCTAAAGGAAATTCTCTAGGCAGGAAACACAAAAGAAGGAAAAGACTTACAATAGCAAACCCAAAACAGTTAAGAAAATGATAATAGGAGCATACATATCGATAATTAACTTAAATGTAAATGGGTTAAATGCTCCAACCAAAGGACATAGACTGGCTGAATGGATACAAAAAGAAGGCCTGTATATATGCTATCTACTGGAGACACACTTCAGACCTAGGGACACATACAGACTGAAACTGAGGGCACAGAAAAAGATATTCCACAAAAATGGCAATCAAAAGAAAGCTGGAGTGGCAAATCTCCTATCAGACAAAATAAACTTTAAAATGAGGACTATTATAAGAGTCAAAGAAGGACACTAAATAATGATCAAGGGATCAATCCAAGAAGAAGATATAACAATTGTAAATATTTATGCACCAAACATAGGAGCAACTCAATTTAAAAGGGAAATACTAACAGCCATAAAAGGGAAAATCGACAGTAACATAATCATAGTAGAGGATTTTAACACTCCACTTTCACCAATGGAGCGATCATCCAAAATGAAAATAAATAAGGAAACACAAGCTTTAAATGATACATTAAACTTGATGGACTTAATTGATATTTATAAGACATTCAATCCAAAAGAAAACAGAATACACTTTCTTCTCAAGTGCTCATGGAACATTCTCCAGGATACAGCAAATCTTGGGTCACAAAGCAAGCCTTGGTAAATTTAAGAAAATTGAAATTATATCAAGTATCTTTTCCGACCACAACACTATAAGACTAGATATCAATTATGAAAAACTCCTAAAAAAATACAAACATGTGGAGGCTAAATTATACACTATTTAATAAACAAGAGATCACTGAAGAAATCAAAGAGGAAATCAAAAAATACCTAGAAACATATGACAATGAAAACAGACGACCCAAAACCTATGGGATGCAGCAAAAGCAGTACTAAGGGGGAAGTTTATAGCAATAAAATCCTACCTTAAGAAACAAGAAACATCTGAAATAAACAATGTAACCTATACCTAAAGCAATTAGAGAAAGAAGAACAAAACACACCAAAGTTAGCAGAAGGAAAGAAATCAAAAAGATCAGATCAAAAATAAATGTAGGGCTTCCCTGGTGGCGCAGAGGTTGAGAGTCCACTTGCTGATGCAGCGGACGCAGGTTTGTGCCCCGATCTGGGAAGATCCCACATGCTGCAGAGCAGCTGGGCCCTTGAGACATGGCTGCTGAGCCTGAACATCCAGAGCCTGTGCTCTGCAATGGGAGAGGCCACAAGAGTGAGAGGCCCATGTACTGAAAAAAAAAAAATGTAAAAGAAAGGAAGGAAACAATAGCAAAGATCAATAAAACTAAAAACTGTTTTTTTGAGAGATAAACAAAATTGATAAACCATTAGCCAGAATCATCAAGGAAAAAGGAGAAGACTCAAATCAATACAATTTGAAATGAAAAAAGAGAAGTAATAATTGACACTGCATAAATACAAATGATCATGAGAGATTACTACAAGCAAATATACACCAATAAAATGGACAACCAGGAAGAAATTGACAAATCTTATAAAAAGCACAACCTTCCGCAACTGAACCAGGAAGAAATAGACAATATAAACAGAACAGTCACAAGCACTGAAACTGAAACTGTGATTAAAATCTTCCAACAAGCCAAAACCCAGAATGAGATGGCTTCATAGGCAAATTCTACCAAATATTAAGAGAAGAGCTAACACTAATCCTTCTCAATCTCTTCCAAAATATAGCAGGGGGAGGAACACTCACAAACTCATAATACGAGGCCACCAACACCTTGATTCCAAAACCAGGCAAAGATGTCAAAAAGAAAGAAAACTACAGGCCAATATCCCTGATGAACATAGATGCAAAAATCCTCAACAAAATACTAACGAACAGATTCCAACAACACATTGAAAGGATCATGCACCATGATAAAGTGAGGTTTATCCCAGGAATGCAAGGATTCTTCACTATACACAAATCAATAAATGTGATACACCATATTAACAAATTGAAGAATAAAAAACATATAATAATCTCAATAGATGCAGAAAAAGCTTTTGACAAAATTCAACACCAATTTATGATAAAAACCCTCCAGAAAATAAGAATGGAGGGAACTTACCTCAACAAAATAAAGGCTGTATATGACAAACACACAGCAAACATCGTCTTAAATGGTGAAAAACTGAAACCATTTCCACCAAGATCAGGAGCAAGACAAAATTGCCCACTCTCACCACTGTTATTCAATATTATTTTGGAATTTTTAGTCATAGAAATCAGAGAAGAAAAAGAAATAAAAATAATCCAAATCAGAAAAGAAGAAGTAAAGTTGTCACGGTTTGCAGATGACATGACACTACTCATAGAGAATCCTAAAGATGCTGCCAGAAAACAACTAGAGCTAATCAATGAATTTGGTAAAGTAGCAGGATACAAAATTAATGCACAGGAATCTCTTGCAATCCTATACACTAATGATTAAAAATCTGAAAGTGAAATTAAGGAAACACTCTCATTTACCATTGCAACAAATAGAAGAAAATACCTAGGAATAAACCTACCTAAGGAGAAAAAGACCTGTATGCAGAAAACTATAAGAGACTGATGAAAAAAAATTAAAGAAGATACAAATAGGTGGAGAGATACACCATGTTCTTGGATTGGGAGAATCAACATTGTGAAAATGACTCTACTACCCAAATCAATCTACAGATTCAATGCAATCTCTATCAAACTACCACTGACATTTTTCACAGAACTAGAACAAAAAAAATTCACAATTTGTATGGAAACACAAATGACTCCAAATAGCCCAAGCAATCTTGAGAAAGAAAAATGGTGCTGGAGGAATCAGATTACCTCACTTCAGACAACATTACAAAGCTACAGTAATCAAGACAGTCTGGTATATACTGGCACAAAAACAGAAATATAGATCAATGGAACAGGAAAGAAAACCCAGAGATAAACCCACACTACATATGGTCACCTTATCTTTGATAAAGGAAACAAGAATACACAGTGGAGAAAAGACAGCCTCTTCAATAAGTGCTGCTGGGAAAACTGAACAGCTACATGTAAAAGAATGAAATTAGAACACTCCCTAACACCATACACAAAAATAAAATCAAAATGGATTAAAGAATTAAATGTAAGGCCTGAGAGTATAAAACTCTTAGAGGAAAACAGAGGCAGAACACTCTATGACATAAATCACAGCAAGATCCTTAATGACCCACCTCCTAGAGAAATGGAAATAAAAGAAAAATAAACAAATGGGACCTAATGAAACTTAAAAGCTTTTGCAAAGCAAAGGAAACCTAAACAAAAGACAATCCTCAGAATTTGAGAAAATATTTGCATCTGAAGCAACTGATAAAGGATTAATCTCCAAAATTTACAAGCAGCTCATGCAGCTCAATATCAAAAAACAAACAAACAACCCAATCCAAAAATGGGAAGAAGACCTAAATAGGCATTTAACCAAAGAAGATATACAGATTGCCAACAAACACATGAAAGAGTGCTCAACATCATTAATCATTAGAAAAATTCAAATCAAAACTACAATGAGATAACATCTCACATTGGTCAGAATGGCTATCATCAAAAAATCTACAAGCAATACTTGCTGGAGAGGTTGTGGGGAAAAGGGAACCCTCTCGCACTGTTGATGGGAATGTAAATTGGTATAGTCACTATGGAGAACAGTATGAAGGTTCCTTAGAAAACTAGAAATAGAAGTACCATACGACACAGCAATACCACTGCTGGGCATATACCCTGAGAAAACCATAATTCGAAAATAGTCATGTACCACAATGCTCATTGCTGTTCTGTTTACAATAGCCAGGACATGGAAACAACCTAAGTGTCCATCGACAGATGAATGGATAGAGAAGATGTGACATATATATATATGATAGGATATTACTCAGCCATAAAAGAAATGAAATTGAGTTTTTTGTAGTGAGGTGGATGGACCTAGAGTCTGTCATACAGAGTGAAGTAAATCAGAAAGAGGAAAACAAATACCATAGGCTAAAACATAGATATGGAATCTAAAAAAAAAAATTAGTGATGAAGAACCTAGGGGCAGGACGGGAATAAAGACACAGACCTACTAAAGAATAGACTTGAGTATATCAAGAGGGAGATGGGTAAGCTGGGACAAACTGAGAGAGTGGCATGGACGTATATACACTACCAAATGTAAAATACATAGCTAGTGGGAAGCAGCTGCATAGCACAAGGGGATCAGCTTGGTGCTTTGTGACCACCTGGTGTGGTGGGATAGGGATGGTGTGAGGGAGTGAGATGCAAGAGGGGAGAGTTATGGGGATATATGTATATGTATAGCTGATTAACTTCGTTATAAGTCAGAAACTAACACAGTATTGTAAGGCACGTATACTCCAATAAAGATGTTAAAAAGAAAAATATCACTATGTCCTCTTGAAAAAGAAAATTTATCCAGATGATTAACAATTTTTTCTATTATTAAAATAATCAAATAGTTGAATTTAGCTTATCATTTTAAGTGGAGAAGTATAAGAAATTTTAATAATTTCAAAATAATAGTGAACTATTTACAATAACTTGAATTACTATACTCAGGTTGAATTTCTCATGTACAAGTACTATTTAGGTAATAATAATTATTTGATATTTGTTTTTTGCTTATGTCACCCAAAATATTATGAGAAAAATAACTTTATTTTCCTGACTCAACACCTGTAGAAACTGTGTCCCAAAATGTTCCATCTTCTTAATGTCACACATATATTAATTGATGGAGTTAGGTTTTGGATCCAGGTATCTAATTTCATCATTCATACTCTAAATAACTATGCAATACTGCCTCTCACAGTAAGAAGTGCTGTCATTAAGTTATTAAATGCTTAATGTTATCATTGCTGATTAATATTAAGTTTAATAATGAATAATGAATGAAGTATTGAATTCATGAATTAATGAATAAATACATGTACATAAAATCTACTGAGTTTATTTTACTAAAGTCTATCTTACTTAAAGTGATTTTAAATTTACTGTATTTAAAAAAAAGAATAAATACATTTATATGTCAAATCTTAAAATTTAGCAAAATATTTTAATTTGCTCACTTAATTGATCATTAATTTTGAAAACAGTAATATCCTCCAAATAGTGACTTATTTTTATATAATAGCTAACCACATATTGACAAGATTTTGTTCTGAGAATTTAGAATGTTCTATATCTCTTTTCTGCTGTAAATACTTTATGTATGAAGTTCAGGGTTGTATTTCTTTATTTTTGACAATTAAATGGAATTAATTTAAATTAAATTCTTCTCAGATGGGATATTTGGAACATAGTTTTTCTGCTCACTGTCTAATGATATCAAAATGATGTTTAGGATTTATAGTTGAAAGAAATGAAATGAACACAATTCCCAAACTAATCCCAATTAACAGGCACTCAACTAGTGTAGTTCTCCTTCACTGTAGGGACAGGATACTGAACACTCATAAAGTCTATTAAACTCTATAACTCTCTGCATGCACAGCAGCCTCCACAAGTCCTACTGTAAACGTTCATTCATATTCTGGAAACACTTGTGTCATCCATACTTTCCAGGTTGCAGGCAGTATATGTCCACCTCTATCCCACATGGCTTCCATTCTTAGGCATTTGAGGCCTCTCTTATAATGTGTTCCATATCAAATTTAAATTGAATGACATTTTTTCTTCTTGAAACCAACAAAATAATATATATTGACAAACGTTATAGAAAATATTAATACAAGATATAGGTGAAAGAAACAAGGGAGATTGGCATTAAAGCATCCACAAATTATATCATACACATGACTGTATGACTGTTTCCCATGTTCAGGTTGGCATGGTACCTAACATGAAATAGGTTGGAAACTGCCATAGAAAGAAAATATTCTGAAGAATTTTACCCTAGACTAATTCTCTTTGAAGAAAATTTTACCTTCTTGTTTAACATAGATACATTTAATTGTTCAAGGTCTGAGAAAATTTGTAGGATATTTCTAAGAAAGAGAAAGGTGTAACTTATTTGCTTTTTGATTAAGAGTATCCACTTTGGAGGAAAATAAAATTGGCTTAAATTCCCATCCCCTCAACATAATAGATGAATTTGATCAACTAGATTAATGTTTCTGAACTTGAATTTTTGATCCATAAAACAAATGCATTTCACTTCATATTTTTAGAATTTAAAAGATTATATATATGTACTCATATATAATGTATATAAATATATACATTTTACACAGTTTGCTGCATGTAATAAGGACTACCTGAACTGTATTATCTCCCATTACTGTAAATTTCTATAGCTTTGTTTGGATTTTACATATACTTTTTGTCATTTGATACATAGTTTTACCTGTATTTGAATATTCTGATAAGTTTTCAACTATTTAAGGTCATGACTCAATTTTATTTTGGTGCACCTGCATCATATATATATAGCATAATAATAAAAATAATGAACATTTATAAGGCATTTCCTGTGAGTCTAATAGAGTTGAAAATATTCACCATAAAATTTAGAAAAACAGGGAAGTTTGGTTTTGGGGGGAGTGAAATTATATCAATATCTTAATAACATCTACTCAATAATATATTTATTATTTAATTGTTAAGTCTTTACATTAATATTACATTTGAGAATATGGATTATATTTCAAAACTATTAATAGGTTATTGTAGGAAACTCAGCAGTCACACTACCCAGATTATGAATGCTTTTTATTCCATTTCTAAGAACTCATACCACCATAATTTTGTAACTGAGTCTGTCATAATGAAATGCAAGTCTCCAAATATTAAACAAATTGAAACTGTGATTCTAACATGGATCGATGCATTTTAAAGATGATTAGCCTATGTATTCAAATATAGAATTCAGGGATCTACTTACTGGATGAAGCTTCAGTAGTAAATACTGGGTCAGGCTATGGAATTTGAACTTGTAACAATAATAACAGATGCTTCTGATAAAGGAGATACTCTGCTGCTTTAGAAAAATATTCTTCCATTCATTTAATATCAATACATACATTTCTAAAATCAAATGCCTTTTTGCATTAAAATTATTTTATTAATGTTTGCAATTACTTTAGAGAGTCAAATGAAGTGGTGTTGGCAGGCATCTGAGAGATCTAGGGGATTATCTGTCCCAGTCTCAAGAGTATATCACCAAGGTATCTTCTAGCTTCCTTTTTTTAGTCACAGGAAACACACATCTTACCATTTTAAATTAGACATTTGTGTCTTGCTCTTAGCTATGAAATAAAATTTTCCCTAGTCTCTTGCAAAATCCCATTCAATCAAAAAAAAAATGTGTATTTAAAAAGTGACTGTCAATTCCATGGTAATTTTTTTTATGTTTTTAATTTGTTTGCAAGATATTTGCTTAGAAACAGGACTGTCCAGTTCAATATTAGACATTAGCAACCTATTGTTGCATAAATAGTTGGAAATTATTTACAGAATTTTTTTTTTTTTTTTGTGGTACGCGGGCCTCTCACTGTTGTGGCCTCTCCCATTGCGGAGCACAGGCTCCAGACGTGCAGGCTTAGTGGCCATGGCTCATGGGCCCAGCCGCTCCGTGGCATGTGGGATCCTCCTGGACCGGGGCACAAACCCATGTCCCCTGCATCGGCAGGCAGACTCTCAACCACTGCGCTACCAGGGAAGACCTACAGAATTTATTTGTAATTAAAAATTGACTTTAAAAATCCATACGAATTATTTTAGTTGGCTGCTACACTAAATTGAACATTAATTCCAACTACGGAAGCAAAATACTGTGAAAAATTCAATTTACTTAATTGTAATATTCAACAGGTTCATGAGTAAACCTGCTTTCACATTGTTACATGATAGGCACATTCAATAAGATCATTTTATATTCCTATATAAGTAACATATCTTTATGAGGTAAAATAAACCTAGGGCAAAATGAGTAAAAGCTTTCATAAATTGCAGAGCTTTCTTAAAAGAAATTGAAAATTCTAAGTGTCATGGTACAAATGATGATCAGTAGATTTAAATATATCTTCTTTATTTGTTCCAGGTATCAGAAATGAAATATTTTAAAAATAGTGCTGAGGTACAATTTTATGAATTGCATATTTTATTTAAATTTGAATTTGATTTAAATTAGAAGTTATTTAAACTATTCATTAAATTGAAAAAGAAATCACTCTTTTTGCACTGCCTGTTGATTCAAAAATCAAAGTTCCGACAAATTCCTGGTTCATTTAAAATAAATTCCAGTGCTTCCCTGGTGGCACAGTGGTTGAGAGTCTGCTTGCTAATGCAGGGGACACGGGTTTGAGCCCTGGTCTGGGAGGATCCCACATGCCGCGGAGCAACTAGACCTGTGTGCCACAACTACTGAGCCTGCGCGTCTGGAGCCTGTGCTCTGCAACAAGAGAGGCCACGATAGTGAGAGGCCCACACACCGTGACGAAGAGTGGCCCCCGCTTGCCACAACTAGAGAGAGCCCTCACACAGAAATGAAGATCCAACACAGGAAAAATAAATAAATAAATTAAAATAAAATAAAATAAAATAAATTCTAAATTTCTTACTAAGGTTTACAGAGTTGTGCAGGATCTGAACTTTTCTCCCTTCAAGGCTGTATTTCATAGCATTACGTCCTATCTCATTAGTCTCTCTCTCTTGTCTCTCTCTCTTTCTGTGTTTTGTGGTAGGTTGTGTGAGCTATAAATTCTGGTTAACCTCATGTTTTACCCTGTAATTATCTTGACATACTCCAGATCATTAGACATCCAGAAGCTTCTCTGAGTTAATGGGCACCTGAATCTTTGAGAATTGTATCTCCTTACCTCTGTTTCACACGACTTACTAAAGTATATAAAATGTTTGTTACTTCTTGGTCATTAGCTTTAATCAACTTAATACACTCAATGTAGTGGACAAATGTGTCATTTTGAGGAGTAAGACAGTTAAGATTTTCATGGTCTATATTATGACAGAGCAAAGGAGAGGTGAGAAAAGACTGTAAAAGTCTATTTTTAACCTTGCCATATTAAAACAATGACTACTTTTGGTCCTTGTAATTTTTAAAAAAATAAATAAAAAGAAACATTTTCCATGTTTAAAGCTATAGTCCAGGTGCCTCATGCTATGTTACTTTGCTCTGGCAAGGAATTCTATCTGGATCCACAACAGAAAACGGAGTCACAACCTGATCAGGTATGTGATAAGTCATAATAATTCACCAATATCCAACTGTCTCCTTACAAGTCAATCAGATGAGTTGATGGGGTTGTGACAGTACTGGCTCCCCTTCCCCTTGCATCTTTTACATCTTGTGGCACTTTTCTCTACAGTTTCTGGAGAGATTTTGTTTACTATCTTAGGAGGAAAGGGACATTCCAGAGGCTTCTACATGACCCTTTCTACTATTATGAGAGTTCCTCCATGGTTCAAAGTGCTCAATGAAGGAATTCTGTCAGTTGCTAACTATTTAAATTATACATTTAGGAACAGAAGAAAAAGAATCAGAGTGTGCCTGTGGGCCTGCTGGGACTACTGGAATTTATATTAAATCTGTATTATTTATCTTATTGCTGAATGACAAATAACTTGAAAATGTAGGATTTAAATGATTAAACACAACAATAATAATTTATTATCTCTCATAGTTTATGTTGAGAGTATTTTGAGAAGAACTTGGCTGCACAGGTCATACAAAGTTTTGTTAATTCTTTAGCAATTATGTGGTGGCTATAGCTTCATTCATCTGAAGGTTTGACTGAGGCTTGAAGTAGCCTCACACACACACACGAGTATCAGTCCTAAAACTCCTATGGCTCCTCAGCTGGAATCAGTTGACATGGCAAAAAATGTAATCTTATTTATTGTTGGTATTCAACCCCCAATGAATATTTGTGACAGCTTTCTATGTTTTCTGTCACCCATCACCAAACATTTATCAGAGAGATGTCCATTTTCCTTCTCCACATGGCACTACAGATATGGACCTCATTGTTGCTTCCATATCATTAGTGAGGCGGGAGAATCTATGGATCTATCCTCACAGAACACTCTTCAGCATTTCCTTACTTGGGTTTGGTTATGTTCTGAACTGTTGCCTGAAACCTGGGTCTCATTCCCTCCTTATACAGAACTCACAGAAATTTCCCTTTGTCCTATTCCATCAAAGGGTCTTGATTTTAGGGAAAATTCCTGTTTTTTACTTTGTACCTTCAAGACGTTCCAACTTTTCCTGAAATACCTTTGTTCCCCCTTTTTTTACTACTCTACAGACTGCATGTATGCTTTAATATATAGTTTCACAAGGAGACGCCAGAGATCCTTTTTTGTTTGTTTGTTTGTTTTCTCTTTTGTGACGTTTGCTTTCTCTCCTACTACATCTGTCTTTTGAACAATGAAACACTGCTTTTATCCTTTCTGGCTGTGTGAACTTGGGCAGATAGTTAACAATTTTTGTACCTCAATTTCTCTATAACATTCTGCAAATAATATTTCTACCTCACATAGTTTTTAGGTGGATTAAATAAATCAATATAAAATTATTAAAAGAGCACCCAGCACAGAGTAAGCCCTATATGTTTTTATGGTTTTTATAGTTACATAAATAATAATAATTTGTATTACCTTCATGAATGGGATGGTGTGAAAATATTCTGTAAAAATCTCCATTGCAAAATTCATATATCAAATATATAACTACATTTTGATATTGTTGATATTTGTAGGGAAAAATAGAATTGAGAAATTGTACTGTGAATTGAAAATATAAAAAAGCAGTCAAATCAATTTATACCAAATAAAGCTTTACAACTAAATTATCTACTTATTTGTCTCCATTCTCCAATTTATTTTATCAATTAAGTTCTTACCCCAAAAAATAATTGCAGTCGTTCAATACTTTGATTTAAGAATATAAAAACAAAAACATTACCAGGATTTAGCAAAGGTAGTCATCTTTACGATGCTTCAGAAATATTTATTCCCCAATGAATGCTAAACACAATACCATGTTATGTCTACGTCTGTTAAAAAATTCACATGGAAACTACTTTTGGTTATTAGATTTTGAATTAGGTAGAGTATAACATTTATACCATCCAGGCATTTAATCATTCATTGATTTAATATGCATTGTAGGAGAACCATCAATGGAAATAGAAGGTTGATATTAGAATGTGAAATTACATAAAAGAAAATGAATGGGGCTTCCCTGGTGGTGCAGTTGTTGAGCGTCCGCCTGCCGATGCAGGGGATATGGTTTCATGACCCGGTTCAGGAAAATCTCACATGCCACGGAGCGGCTAGGCCCGTGAGCCATGACTGCTGAGCCTGTGTGTCCGGAGCCTGTGCTCTGCAATGGGAGAGGCCACAACAGTGAGAGGCCCATGTACCGCCAAAAAAAAATTAAAAAAAATGAATGATAAGGAATTTACCATAATTGTATCTGTTTTCTCCCTCACACAGGGTTTTGGCTGAAACAGTCTTGGCTCAAACTCTATAAGCAGAATTTAAATACTCTATATTGTTAAAGGGTTATATAACATATTTTTAATTTAAAATGTTCAGTTGTTAGAGAAACAATTTAAGAACACTGAAGTGATTTGAAGTGCTTTTCAGATATGAATCTGTATATATTTTAAAGTTGAATTGTTGGAAGTAAATGGATTTATACAATGATAATGGAATTTGTAAAAAAAATTCATAGGCACAGCTTTGTATTTCAGTCTCCACCCCTGCACCCCAGCACAGATATACAACTTACAAAGTATAGAATCACTGGAGAAATAAAATTAAGAGAAAGCTCTTCTTTCCCCTCATCAAATTTATCAGTTAAGTTTATCAGCCTGACAGTTTATGTGTTTGGTAATAGTTTGGTCTTTTTTTATTATTTTGGTATTGGAGAAGGTTAATATATGGAGTATGGGACTAGCCAGGAAAAAAATATTTTGTTATGAAACAATGTCTGGAAGAAGAGAGTGTCTGTAGTTGACACAGAGAAGTGTGCATGAGGTCATTCAGAGAACTAGAATAATGCCTTGATTAGGAGAAAGGAATAATAGGAAGATTCATACAAGGATTCCAAAGGAGAATGCAGCTCACAACATCAGGAGTTTATAATGTGTAAGAAGTTAAAGATGAGAGAATGAGTCTGTTTTTCTTATTTTCTTAAGAAAGTGTTAAGAGCAGTGAGCCTGAAATTTGCCTTAAAATAACACAACTCATAAGTGGCAGAGAAAGAGCTTGAGCTCAGACTTTCTCACAAGAACATGTGCCCATTTCCTTCTTGAAGACCAGACAATATATGGTTGAGGACTGGGAGTTATTAGAATTTAATATGTTGTATCTGTACCAGGCAAACTTTACTTCAATATGAGCATGAGCCAGGGGGTTAATTAAAACAATCAGCATAAGACAATAAAGGATCATAAAGCAAGGAGCTTACTCATCCCCAAACCAGCAGATAGACTCACTGATGTCACCTCTTTTTCCCCTCAGGATACAGCAGGGTAACTGATTTCTGAAAGATAAACTATTACTCATTTTTACTCAATCCATGTGGTGTAAGATATAATGAATATATAGATGATAGTTAGAAAGATGATAAATAGGTAGTTGCCTCTACCTCTATCCATGACCATTTTCTCTGAGACCACCTCCTTCTTTCCCTCCTTGCTTCAAGCAGTTCTTCAAAATAAATGTCGTTAATAGCTTCGTTTTTTAAGACCTTTTAAATTGTCCCTTTTCTCCTTGGCCACAGTTAAAGAGTCAAGCTTCTCTCTTTTGTCCCACCATGGTATCCTATGCATATATCTGATCTTTATCTTATGACAGTATATTACTTGCAACTTATTGTATTTTTGCTTCTTCAATAAAATCTGAACTATTCTGTGCAAAGACTCTTTTATTTACCACTGGGCCAAGAATGGAAATTATTTAGAACTTAGAGGCACAATTTTTTTTAAGGAATGTTAGTTAATATAAATAAAAACTCCAATATATGATAGTGTTTTTTTAAAAAATCAAAGTTTATTTTTCATTTATGTAAAATATAATAGATATTGGGATTTTGCTACAATTCATACCCTTTAGGACATAGATGTTCAAGAAAATGTCATCTTTACTATGTGTCTTAGCATTGACATCCAGCCACCAGTCCAGGGAAGAACACTTTGGAAAGTATGTGGTACATTTTGTATGAATAAGCCTGAAGTAGTGTACATTTCATCTGTTAATATTTCATTGTCCATAAGTAAGTCACATGGCTACAACTAACTGTAAGAAAGGTTCTGAAATGAGCTCTAATATGTAACCTAATAGGAAGTTAAAAAAAAGAAAAAAGTTTTGGTGAACAACTAGAGAGGCTTTACCACAGAAGTGTTATGTAAATTTTAGTTGAATGATTTAATGAATGAAAGGATAACTGAATGAATATATGAGTGAAATCAATATTTAATCAACCTGGTCAAGCTTCTCTGGAATCACCACAGCTTCCCATTATCTTTTCAAACTTCAAAACTTTGTGACATTTTGTTTGTGCTGTTCTCTGCAGTAAGACTTGGTATTGATAAGCTTGGAAAGAATAGAAAACAAAATTTCCAGTTTTCAGACTTTTAATCTTTAAAATATAATAGTTAAATGACACACTAGATGCTTCAGATAAATTCTCAATTCCCAAAAATATTAATGCACAAATATTGTTATGTTATTTTCAGATAAGTATAAAAGAATGTTATGGGTTATTTGCCAATCTTACTCAGCTAAAACTGGGGGACTATATGAGCCAAAGCCTGTCTCTTCTCATGGCATATGGCTACCTCACCAAACGTGCTCCTCTTTAGCATACAGTAGATTTACACCCTCTGCTCTCTCATTCCTGAGAGTACACTGACCTATTTTAGGTGATGTATTCTGGATAACGATCATAGAAAAGTAAAGTTCTCCTCTGATTTTTTTTAACTCTTCTGGAAATAATGATGTATAATAAAATAAGCAATCCTATGGACAGTTATGCAAGATCAGAAAATAAGCAAGATAATCATGTTTTCACAATATGTTGTGTAGCATAATTAGAAATTATAATAATATTTGACATATTGATATTTTACATCTGAGAACCAGTTTTAACAAGAACCAAGGAATCAGATGTTTTGTGATGTCTCTGCTTCTTTTGTAGTTTTATGCCTTTTGAGGCTTTCTTGGGGAAAATAAAACAAAAGTTTGAGGTTTTACCTCCTTAATCCACTATCGTTTGCATCTGTCCCTACCAGATATTAGACAATAACATCTTGCCAGCTGCATTTTGTCAATTTTAAGGGAAATTCTACCTCTGCCTGCACACATGTCTCTTCTATTAATGCCAGCAAAGGGTGAAGTAGAATATAGTCAAAGGGATCATTAAGTCATTTTTATCTCGATGTGATATTATAAGTTCATCATTACTTAGAATAAACGGGACTATGTAAAGAAAGTAAAGATTGCATTCTATGTGGTGTGTATTAAATAGTGAAATATACATAGCAGATATACTGAACTAATGTTATGATGACATCAGAAGGAGTTATTGAATTACTAATGTATGATCATGGCAAAAATTGAAAATAATTTTTAGAGTATTAAAAAATTTGGAGAAATCAGTCAACCACTATTTGTAACTATTTTTACTCAAGCATTTTGGAGAACTAGCAGATCATACAAGAATATATATTCCAGTCACTATATATCAGTAAACCTACATTTATCTTAGAAGATAACTACTCATGAAAAATATTGGACCAATAAAATTTATTACAATCTTTTTTTGTTTTAGGACTTCCAAAACTATGTTGAATAAAAAGGGTGAGAGTAGGTCTCCTTGTCTTGTTGTTAATCTTAGAGGAAATGCTTTCAACTTTTCACTGTTGAGTATGATGTTAGCTGTGGGTTTGACATATAGGGCCTTTATTACGTTGAGGTGTGTCCCCTCTATGCCCACTTTCTGAAGAATTTCATCATATATGGATGTTGAATTTTATCAAAAGCTTTTTCTGCATCTATTGAGATGATTATATGGTTTTTATTCTTCAATTTGTTAATGTGGTGTATCACATTGATTCATTTGTAGATATTGAAAAAAAATATTTGCATCACTAGGATAAATCCCACTTGATCATGGTGTATGATTCTTTTAATGTATTGTTACATTTGGTTTACCCGTGTTTTGATGAGGACTTTTGCATCTATGTTCATCAGTGATTTGGCTTGTAGTTTCCTTTTTTGTGATATCTTTGTCTGGTTTTAGTATCAGGGTGAGGGTGGCCCCATAGAATGAGTTTGAAAGTTTTCCTTCCTCTCTAAATTTTTGGAATAGTTTCAAAACTATTTATTTATCAATAAAACATTTAGCAATAAATACTAGGTAGAAAACATGATGTAATAGATAATGTAAAATAACTGAGATGGTTCTTGCCCAGAGATAGATAGGTTCTATTAACTATAATAACTGAAAAAGAAATAAATCATGGAGAATTCAGACAGCAATTCATTTATCCTATAATATTTAGTGAGTACCTATGATATGCAAAAAGTATTTTAGCTATCTAAATACTTGGAATATGTCTGTGGGGAAAACTGAAGAAAAAGGAAAAAAAAAAAAAAAAAAAAAAAAACAAGCCTGATTATCAAAGTCTATATCCTGTAGATGGTGGGAGAGATTATTCAAACAATCCTGATTCCTTGATAATGTTCTTAAACACCTGATTGGCAAATGTCCAAGATCTTTATTTCAAATTCCCAGAGGCCTAGTTACCTCATGGTGCTAACTTGTATTTGTATTACCAGTTCTAGAGAGGAAAATAAAAGTTATTTTACACAAAGCATGAAAATTCTTTGACTAATAATAGGAACAAATTCTCTACTATATTTTATAAAGTCAATAGATTATTGATTATGGATTCTCAAAAATGTTTGACTATAATAAAACAAATTACAGAATAAAAACATGAGTTTACAGGCAAACATAATATTATTTCATAACAGCTACTATATTAATTGAGTACTCTATGTCATTTCTGTCTATTACTATTTAATAGAACCCCAGATTTGATTGAGCTGTAATATGAATATACTTGGGAATAAATCATAATTAATCTAAGCCAACATTTACCAGTAATTGATCTAAGGATGGTTATCTGATTGCTTGCCACATAATACCTGGAGCTCAATTAACCATAATACAGAAAGAAGCAACAAGTCTCAGAATCAAAGCCAACATACTGGGGAAGATTTGAGCAAGTCTGCATCACTGAGTAACTGAAGAAAATCCTGGTCTGCCTGCCTCCAGATACCTTAATAAAAATAGATTTTTTTTTTTTTATGATTTGATCTATGCATAGTCTGGCTAAAACATATGTCGTGTGGATGGTGACAAGGGATTACATTACAGACAAGAAGATCTAGTTTTCTTACAGGAAAAATGAAGACCAAACATTGACTTAAGTTAACTCATAGGGAGATTATAAAATAAAGCTTTTAATTTTATTCATTTATATATGCACTTTTATTACAAAAAAAGAGGAAGAAAGTAATAATTACTTCTGGCATTTCTTAAAATGGAAAATGTGCCTCAAATATTCTGTGAATTATAGTAAGGCATTCTTAATTATAAGTGAATTTATGAATACACATTTCTTATACAAATTATTAGATTCTTTTTTAAGTAAGTGTGCAAATTTATTTCCATACCCAGAAGTCTAAAGCCTGTATTATTCAGATTTATATAGATCATTAATCCTAAAATTTTGACTTCCACAATACCTTTGCACTTTTGACAGTTATTGAAGACTTCAAATAGTTTTGTTCATGTGTGTTATATTTATTTATATTTACCAAAGTAGAAATGAAAGTTGAGAAATTTAATTATTTACATCATTTTAAAAATTAAAAATAGTAAACTTGTTAACATACTTTATGAGAAATATTTTCTGAAATTATAAAATAAATTATTAGAATAAAGTTATTGTTTTATATTTTTTCCCAAATCTCTTTAATATCTAGCTCAATGGAGGAAAGCTGTTTTCTCATCTTTGTTTTTACAATCATATTGTTGAGATATGCTGTTTTGATAGTAGTATCTTAAAAGAAGCCTCACAAAGAAATGTTGTTGAAACAAGCCAGCTTTTTCAGATAACTGTGGAACCCTTTGATCCTACACTAAAACTCAACTAGCAGTAGTTTCTTAAAATATAGTTATAATGTTGAATCTGAAATCGTCTGAAATTATTGAACTCTTTTACATTCAAATGCATTGTTCTGTCTTCCATTTGAATGTATAATTTACTCGTGTATGAATGTGTAGCACTTTGTGTGGCTCATTTGGGAACTATTTACTCACCTTTCAAATTTTCTGAGTTTTGATAAATTCCATTGTGATATACAAAATATAACATGAATTGATATCATGACTCATCAGAGACATCTTTAAGTAGCAAGATGCTACCAAGTTCACAATACAGGTAAAATTTTCCAAAATTCTAATGTTACTTGAAATCTTACTTTATAATTAGTTTAAAAATAATACTGAATCATTTTCATTGAAATAGCTCAATTAGTTTATTTTAAAGAAATTTCTGCTAAGTAGCCAAATCTGAAAAACCAGAGTGTTTCTATTAGTTGTTATTTCAGGTAAAATTGTTTCTCATGAAAATAGAACCTGGTTTACTTTTTTAAACTAAAGTAGAACCACAATTGCTTCCTTTGGAGATAAAAATAACACTTGGTAGCAAAATAAATGTATTTGTATCTACCATTCAATCATACTGAATATTAAAATGTTATGTACACAAAGTCTGCAAATTAATAAAATTGAGTATATTTACAGCTTCATCAAGGGCATTATTCAATAAAACTGGTTTTTGTTGTTGGTGGTTATGTTGTTAGTGGTGGTAATGATGGTGTTGGTAGTAGTGAGCCTTCCACATGCTTACCCCTCCCAGGATATGGCGTTGAAGAATTCAGTGACTACCAATGCAGTTTAGTGCCACTACCTTTATATGTAATCAGTCATCAAGATTCTTACTCAGCACTATTTTGCAACATTGCTGGAATGGTTCCTGGTTCACACAAAGGTTCACATACTGCCCTTAGAAGAGTACTGATGTAAAGAAACCTATAAATGCAGTGATATTAGTGCATTATTCTATTGTTTAACTTATAGCTTATTTATAGTAGCAAACTTAACCTATACAATTTAATTGATGTGAATTTGAATTAAATAATGGCACTTGACAAGCATTTTTAGAAGGTAATGAAACTTCTTTAAGAATAAGAGAAAAATATTTGTTTCACATTGTTTCAGTTTTTGATTACAAATCAGCAAAAAAAATTATATTTCTAGAACAAAAGTTGTTTCATGGTTAAACTTTCAATTTGCCTGAGACTCAGCATAGCAAACAACAAATTCTAAGTTTCAATGTCACTCCTACTGTATATGTTCAATTGTGTGTCTTGAAACACAAAAAATATTTCATTTATTACTTTGTTTTGTTCCTCAAAGAAAACAGAACAATATAAAATATACTTCTCATAAAATGGAAAGTCAGTACAAATGAAACATACTTCTGGGTATAACCAAACTCAGTTTACATAATTTCAGTATAACTTTACTGCAAGACAAGAGCTTCAACATATGTTACACATATTGACATATTAAATATAGATATATTTAAAGTCTTCACTATTGCTTCCCTTGAGCAGAGAATTCTAGTATGCACAGTGCATTCTTTAGTATAATTGAAAATGATGGTTTACAAGATGAATTTGATAATAAATTATACAATATAAATCTGTAAGCCATATTATATAATCAGTCATCAAAGGAAAATACTTTGAAGGATATGCTTTAAATTTCAGATTTTAATTAATGTAGTGTACTGATCTTAAATTTTATGCATATTTAAGAGCTTTCATGGAGTTGCTTTTAAAAAGAAGCTGATTCTCTAAAATTATTCAGAGGAATATTTGTAAGTGAAATTATTTTTTTTATTCTTATCTACAACAGTCCCAATTAGAGCAGTATTTTTTTGTAAATATTCATAAGTGGTGTATTTCTGAGTAATATTGAGAAATAGGCAAATGACAGGCTGATTTTATGCAACTATGTAATTAAAATAATTTGCTCTGACTGTTTTCATAGGGTAAGAAACCTATAACCTTACTTCTTTACAATTTCAATTAGACCTAAAATTAATTGAAGACAAATTGCTTTGTTTTTTATATGAAAATAAAATGAAATGATAAAAAATGTATTTTACATGGAGTTATAAAATATAACAGTAGTCAGGTCAATGTGCATCCAATTTAAAGTATTAATAGAAAGTAGAAAAAATAGTGTCCAGTATGTATTTCTTACTACTTTTCCTTTAAATCTAGGTATTGCTTTACCCTTGAAGCAATCTACATTTGTTCATTTTCCCTCAGAAGAGGGGTGGGAGAAATCCAGAACTAGTGACAGTGATTGCAAGAAATTACCACCAATAATCAAGTTATATCATTATTTTTTATTTTGTCTCATAACCATTGAAAATCTGATATCAATCATATTGTCAAATTTTCAACCAATGTTCACTGTTACTCCTTCTACTTATTTCCTACATTAATTACTGATTCACAATTAGCAGAGAGAAAATCATTCTCTGTCTAAATTTTTCCATTTGAATGCCAAATTCTGTGGGAACTTTATTTCAAACATTATTAATTCATCTTATATTTTATAACTTTTATAGATAAGGAATGGAATGTATCAGGAAATGTAAAAGCTCTGGTCAGTGGACTAAATTTTGTATATTTATTTTTATTTTTTCCAGCTTCATTGAAGGATAACTGACAAATAAAAATTGTATATACTTAAGAAAACAATATGGTGGTTTATTAAATGTTTATTGAACATCTACTGAATGCTAGGTGTTTGAAATGGATTGGATAATAAAAACTAGACTGGAACCCAGCATTCAGGATAATTACAGCCTAGTTGAAAAGACAGACATTTATCAAATATTCACAGAAATTAATGCAAAAGTGCAAGCATAACATGTACTTTGAGTGGTACATGTTTTCATTAAAACATGTCAGGGTTTCTCTGGTGGTGCAGTGGTTGAGAGTCTGCCTGCTGATGCAGGGGATGCAGGTTCATTCCCTGGTCCAGGCAGATACCACAAGCCATGGAGCGGCTAGGCCCGTGAGCCATGGCCACTGAGACTGTGTGACTGGAGCCTGTGTTCTTCAACAGGAGAGAACACAACAGTGAGAGACCCGTGTACTGCAAAAAAACAAAACAAAAAAAACCCAAAAAACAAAAACAAAAACAAAAAACATGTCATAGGAGATATATTAGAGAGGTTATTTATGCTTATTTTAGGAAGATACAATTGATCTGGTATATGAAGTACAAGAACAAGTTTACTACTTAATAAACATTTATCTCAGAGTAGTAGAAAACAGCTTTACATTCAGATGAAACAGCATGGGCAAAGACACTGGCAAGAGAAACTAAAAGATGACCAGTGTGACCTGAGTGAAGAGGTGAGAGATGACAGCTAATGCAGGAGGTAGTGGTGAAGACAGATGAAGAAAGATTTTAGAACTTGGTAATGAATTGGATATGCATGCCTTATGTAAAAAGGAAGGTCAAATAAGACTCCTAATTTTCTGACTTATGCAATGATATAAATTCACTGGGATAGATGACATGGGACATGTGAAGTGAATCAAGGCTTATCTTTTGGAATGGAGAGGAGAAAATGTGGTATGGAAAAGAGAACAAAAATCAGCAATTTGGTTTTGTACACTTGAAATTTTATTTTCCCTGAAAATACCTAAACAGAAATATGAAATAAGACAATTAATAAAAAAGTGGAATTAATTGAAGAACTTTTAGGTAAATTTTCTAGTCATCTTCATAGAGGTAAATATTGAAACTTTGGGCTTTATAAATAAATAGTGAGAGGAAAAAGGGTCTTAGTACCAAGACTTGGGGAACTCTAGGAGGCTAAGGCTGAAAAGGAGAAAGAGGCCAAGAGGGCAGGGGAAGCCCCAGGACAGTTTTGTGTTACAGAAGCCAAAGTAAGACAATATATTAAGAAGAAAGAGTGATCAACAGTGTGCACGTCACAGAGCGATAAACTAAATAAGGTGTATGCCTTATATAAGGTACCTAAAATAGTCAAACTTATAGAAACAAAGAGTAGAATGGTGGCTGCCAGGGACTGGGGAGAAGGGAATTCATGGAGAGTTGTTATTCAATGGATATAACTTTTCAGTTACTCAAGACAAGTAAATTCTAGAGTTCTGCTGTACAATATTGTGCTTATAGTTAACAAGACTATAATTGTACACCTAAAACTTTGTTCAAGTGATAGATCTCATTTTATGACTTCCTACACTTAAATAAATAAATAAATAAATAAATAAATAAATAAACAAGTGGGGAGTAAAAATATCCATTGGCTTTAGAAACATGGCAGTGAACTATAACATTTATATGAGGGTTTTTGAAAAAATGGTAGCATGAAAGCCAGTTCAGAGTGGATTAATGAGTGAATGAAAGGTGATGAAACAGAGAGAGCAACTCTAGGAAGATTGAATGAAAGAACAGTTTAAAAAGAAAGAGTTTAAATCCAAGAGAGCACTATAGGTAACACATTCTTTAACAATGCCAGCTTTACTTTCTAAGATTAAATAAAAATACTAATAGTTTTCAAAGATTAAACAGATGCTATAAGTCACATATGGGAAGTACTGGAAGAGAAACTTTTGTGGGTTGGAAATTTGGATCAGGATCATTTGTGGTAAGATGTAACATGAGATCTATTATATTTTCTGCCAGTATAATATGCATTTAACTATGAGATTTAGAATCCTACATTAAACAAGTCAATATTTTAACATAATTTATAACATAATTAACATATCCTGGAGGAATATGGCCTCTGGGGATAACAGCATTTAATGGAAAATTGATGAAATATCAGAATAATGAAATGACCCATTATTGTAATAATGAGTACCTAACGAACTTTGTTTAGAATTTTGATTTTTAATCACATATTTATTGACTATATTCCTATAATAGGGAATTTTGGTTTACATTTCCAAAGCTGATACACACATTAATATAAAAGTAGATATGCATGCATATACCTGCACACACAGTTTCAGAATATCTCTTAGATATATCAGTATTTTATATTACCTGTTCATTAGTGAGATGCTTTATACATACTGATTTTTTAAAATCATTGGATTTAAAATCAATGGACAAGTTTAATTTTTAGTAAGTTTTTTGATATCAAGTGTGTGAAATGTTCCTTTGGTAGTGAATATCACCTTATCTTTACTTAGATTTTCCTATAATTATATTTTTCAGATAAAAATTAGAAATTCATTTTCCTAGGAGAAAATCAACAGTGGACTCTGCATAATAAAATGTACTAACAAAAGTAGAGATTTAAAAAAATGTATTATATTTTATGATGCAATAATGCATGGTAGGGTTGACCTAACCAGTCAAGATACATGGCAAGGAGATGGGGTGTGAGACATACTGTTGGGACAAACTAATCTGGACTAGCTGTCACACTGTACACATGCAGGCTGATCATTTAATTTGATTAAAGTTTACATTTTTGACCTACATAGAATTCTAACCAAGTAACAGAATATGATATCTGAAGTTCACAAAATCAGACTAAATGTGGTTTATCTAGAAAAATATTTGGTATGTTAACTACAAAATGTATTCACAACCTAAAAGTTGAGGGTTATGTTTTATTGGGTGGGAATTTTGAGGACTTCAAGCCCGGGAGGGAGCATCTCAAGTAACCTTGAGAGAACTGCTCCGAGGATGTGAGTGGGAGGAGCTAGGATATAAGGAGTTTTGCAACAAAGGGCAGGTAGTCTGAATATCAAAAGGTTATTGTTAATTAAAGAAAACCAGATATGTCAAGTTAAGGAATTTAACACTTTTCTTGTATGGGAAGATGAAAGATTCTGAGCTCACTGAAATAATTCTTTTGATATGCACCTCAGCTACCTGGGGTCAATATCCTGTGTTTTCACAGCCTGAGTTTCCTCAGAGCTCACCTTGGGGGAGTGGCTACAGTCTGATGGCTGCTAGATGGCAGGTATTATTTCCTTCCTGAGTTCCCTCAGGGCTCAACAGTTCACAGTTGGCAGAGGCTGCAATCACTGATGACAGTGACATCCTTTGTTTACTGATATGGCAGACAGTATTCCATTTATTAGGTATAAGGCAAATCCAATGGCATAATGAGGATGAGTTGGACCATGGCAGGATAGTGACAAAGGCTGGGAGAACAGTTCCTGCTTCTCAGTAGCTAGCAGAGACCTTGTCACCAAGCTAGATTTCAAGAACAAGACTCAAGTTTCTGAGCATTGGGTAACATTCAGATTTATAAGGAACTCAAACCTTGGAATAACCTAAATTGTTAATATAAAACATTGGCTCAGGTGTGTAAGACAGGAATTTAGTACAATAACTGGAGCAAAAAGTCCCCAAAGTTGAGGAAATTAAAGGAGCTAGCTATATATCTGGATTATCAAAATTTAACTAAAATTATTTACTATTTATAGGAAAATAAAATAAAGACCATTCAGAATCATAATATATCCTATTTGTTAGCCTTACTTGTCCATGGAGACTATACATGGGGCTTTCCTAAGAGGAGGTGAAGATTAAAAAGAATCCTAATAGCACAGGCTCAGGAACTGAGTGTACTTACCCATGTTTCTGAGATTAATACTTGCTTGATATTTTATATTTTTGGTTCTGGTGGAAACCTTAGTTTAATGGATGAATCCTGTTTATACCTGATGATAAAGATTAATGAAATGGAGTCTTAGAAACAGAACATCATTGAATATATTTTACTACTCTGCACACTTTCCCTCTTTTCCACCTGTAGAAATACTTTATTATTGAGCTTTAGTTTATTGTATTGCAAAAAGATAAATCACAGTAAGCAGATATACATACAAAAGTTACCTAAAAAATACAAAATAATATACTAGTCCATCCATTAATATGATATATCAAAACTATAAGCTCTGATTTAATAATTTTAGAGCACATGATGAAAGTGGCTATCAGAAATAAGGGTCTAACTTTTCTTCTGTTGCTTATAAGTGATCTTGGATATTTCTTAAAGGAGACAAAAATGTAACAACTTGACTCAGTGGTGTGACTCTTTATCCTCATTTGTTGTATGTAAAAAAAAAAAAAGACAAGTGTCATTCATTTCTATTCAGTTACCAGATTAAAGATAAGAGTTGGGAATTGGCACAGTTTTTCAAAATAGCATAGTATTGTATTAAGATTCCTGTTACTGTTGCAAAACATTACCACAAAGAGTTGCTTTAAAGAAAGAAATTTTACTATTGCATTTTTGAGGTAAGAAGTGCAAAATGAGATTATCTGGACTAAAGTCAAAGTAATTGCATGGCTCTATACTTTCTGGACACTCTAAGAGAAAATCCATTCCCTTGCCATTTCCAGATTCTAGAGCCCATCTGCATTTCTTGGCTTGTATCTCACTTCTTCTGTCTTCAAAGGTAGAAAAATAGCATCTTCAAATTCCTCTCTGATTCTGCTTCTATACTCACATCTCCTCTGATGATACTTTTAAGGACTCATGTGATTACATTGGGCCACCCCAGGTAATTCAAAATAATCTTCATATCCCATAGTCCTTAATCAGATCTGCAAAGTCCTTTCTTGCTAGGTTAGGTAACACATTCACATATTCCAAGAATTAAGATGTGGACATCTTGGTGGAGGCATTATTGTGCCTACCACAGGTATTATATTACTTTTCCATTAACAAAATACATCTCCTTATCTTATTAAATAAAATGAAGGGAAAATTTTTATAAATTCCAACATATATTTAATGAAGCCTCATTAACAAGATCCTCATTATCACTTTTTCTTTGAATACCTGAATCCTCTCTTTACCACAGTTACTTGTAAGCACTCCACTGGCACCTCCTTAACATATTTCTACTATACTTTACAGCTGTAGGAATATACATAAAATGTTTTCTCCTGAATATATTCATACAGCTGTATGAATATACACAAAATTATATATATATATATATATATATATATATATATATATATATATATATATATGTATCAAAGGTTTAGCTGATTTCAAATCAAAAAGTATATTAGTTACTTAATTCAAAAACAAAAATATGTAGTCCAATAGGCAAAAAACATAGTCTTCTCATTATGATCTTACTCTAATTTTCATTTCATTTGTTTCAAGCCATGACAGGTGCTGAAAGCTAATAATACATATTCTAACAACAGATATTTGAGGTCATTAATACTGAAATTAAACTACAGAATCAAATACCAGATGAATAGGTTTCCTCCAGAATGTTAGGGTGTATCCCTGAGTATCAAATATCATAACTAGGCCATCTGTTATATTTAAATTTATAAGGCAAAAAGTGTTACATAACTTTGGAGTGAGAATTAAAGTTAAAAAAAATCATAAATGAAACTTAAGGTTTTCATAAAGAGAAAGTTAACTTGTGTATGAATGTGGATTGACTCTGGAGATTGGTTCAAAATGGGGGAGTAGAACATGTGCTCACTTCTTCTTGTGAGAACACCAGAATCACATCTAAACTGCTGAACAATCATTGACAGAAAGACACTGGAACTCACCAAAAAAGATACCTCACATCCAAGACAAAGGAGAAGCTGCAATGTGATGGGGGTGGTGGAGCCAGAGGAAGGAGCCATAATCAAGATAAAATCAAATCCCATAACTGCTGGGTGGGTGACTCACAAACTGGAGAACAGTTATACCACAGAAGTCCACTCACTGGAGTGAAGGTTCTGAGACCCACATCAGGCTGCCGAACCTGGGGGTCCAGCAAGTGGGGAGGAATCCCCAGAGAATTGGACTTTGAAGTCCAGTGGAATTTGATTGCAGGACTTCAACAGGACTGGGGGTAACAGAGCCTTTATGCTCTTGGAGGGCACACACAAAGTAGTGTGTGCATCAGAACCCGGGGGAAGGAGCAATGGCCCCATAGGTGACTGAACCAGATCTATATGCTAGTGTCAGAGGGTCTTCTGCAGAGAGGGATAAGGACAGTGACAGCAGAAGTTCTTGGAAGTACTCATTGGCATGAGCCCTCCTGGAGTCCATCATTAGCCCTACCAAATAGCTTGTAATCTCCAGTGCTCGGTTTCCTCAGGACAAACAACCAACAGGGTGAGAACACAGCCCCACCCATCAGCAGACAAGTGGATTAAAGTTTTACTGAACTCTGCCAACTAGAGCAACACCCACCTCTACTCACCACCACTTCCTCCCATCAGGAAGCTTGCACAAGTCTCTTAGATAACCTATTCAACCAGAGGGTAGACAGCAGAAATAAGAATAAATACAATTCTGCAGACCATGAACTAATACCACAATCACAGAAAGACAGAAAAAAAGAGAAAGCAGAGTACTATCTCTCAGATAAAAGAACAAGATAAAACCTCAGAAAAACAACTAAATGAAGTGGAGATAGGTAACTTTCTTTATATATATATATATATATATATATATATATATATATATATATATATATATATATATATATATATATATATATATATATATAATAATGATAGTGAAGATGACCCAGGAGCTCAGAAAATAATGGAGGCAAAGATGGAGAAGATGACATGTTTAACAAAGACCTAGGAGAATTAAAGAACAAGCAAACAGAGATGAACAATACAATAACTGGAAAAAAAAACATTAGAAGGAATCAATAGCAGAATAACTAAGGCAGAAGAATGGATAAGTGACCTGGCAGACAGAATGGTGGAAATCACTGACACAGAAAAGAATAAAGAAAAAAGAATGAAAATAAATGAAAACAGCCTAAAAGACGTCTGGGACAACAATAAATACACCAACATTCATATTATAGAAGTTCCAGAGGGAGAAGAAGGAGCAAAAAAACCAGGAAAATATTTGAAGAGATTATAGTCAAAAACTTTCCTAACATGGGAAAAGAAATAGCCACCCAAGTTCAGGAAGCACAGAGTCCTAGGCAGTATAAACACAAGGAGAGACATGCTGAGACACATAGTAATCAAATTGCCAATACTAAAGACAAAGAAAAATTATTAAAATCAACAAGGGAAAAATGACAAATAACATACAAGAAAACTCCCAAAAGGTTAACAGCTGATTTTTCAGCAGAAACTCTACAAACCAGAAAGGAGTGGCACAATATATTAAAGTGATGAAAGGGAAGAATGTACAACCAAGAATACTTTACCCTGCAAGGCCCTCATTTAAAGTCAAAAGAGAAATCAAAATCTTTACAGACAAGTGAAAGCTAAGAGAATACAGCACCACCAAACCAGCTTTATAACAAATGCTAAAAGAACTTCTCTAGGCAGGAAACACAAGAGAAAGAAAAGATCTACCTAAACAAACCTAAAACAATTAAGAAAATGGTAATAGGAACATACATATTGATAATTACTTAAAATGTGAATGGATTAAACGCTCCAACCAAAAGACACAGACTGGCTGAATGGATAAAAAAACAAGACCAGTATATATGCTGTCTACAAGAGACCCACTTCAGACCTAGGGACACAGACTGAAAAATGAGAAGATGGAAAAAGATATTCCATGCAATTGGAAATCAAGAGAAAGCTGGAGTAACAATACTTATTTCAGATAAATAGACTTTAAAATAAAGACTGTAACAAGAGACAAGGAAGGACAATACACAATGCTGAAGGGATCAAACCAAGAAGAAGATATAACAATTATAAATATATATGCACTCAACATAGGAGCACCTCAATACATAAGGCAAATGCTAACAGCCATAAAAGGGAAAATCAACAGTAAAATTATAATAGTGGGGGACTTTAACACCTCATGTAAACCAAAAGACAGATCATCCAGACAAAAATTTAATAAGAAAACAGAAGCTATAAATGACACAATAGACCAGATATATTTAATTGATATTTACAGGCATTCCATCTGAAACAGCAGATTACACTTTCTCTCAGGTGCACATAGAACATTCTCCAGGATAGATCACATCCTGGGTCACAAATCAAGCCTCAGTAAATTTAAGAAAATTCAAATAGTGTCAAGCATCTTTTCAAACACAACACTATGAGATTCGAAATAAATTATAAGAAAAAACTAAAAAAAACACAAACACATGGAGACTAAATAATATGCTACTAAATGACCAAGAAATCACCAAAGAAATCAAAGAGGTAATCAAAAAATACAATATGACAATATTGTAAATGACAATAAAAATGACAATAAAAAAAGATGACCTAAAACTTAAGGGATGCAGCAAAAACAGTTCTAAGATAGAAGTTCATAGCAATACAGTCCTACCTCAAGAAACAAGAAAAATCTCAAATAAACAACCTAACCTTACACTTAAAGCAATTACATAAAGAAGAATAAAATAACTCAAAGTTAACAGAAGGAAAGAAATCATAAAGATCATATCAAAAATAAATGAAAAAAATTAAGGAAATTATAGCAATGATCGGTAAAATTAAAAACTGGTTTTTGAGAAGATAAAGAAAATTGATAAAGCATTAGGCACACTCATCATTAAGAGAAAGGAAAAAAACTCAAATCAACACAATTAGAAATGAAAAAGTAACAACTGACACTGCAGAAATACAAAGGATCATGAGAGATTACTACAAGAAACTAATATGCCAAAAAAGTGGAAAACCTGGAAGAAATGGACAAATTCTTAGAAAAGTACAACCTTCCAAGACTGAACAAGGAAGAAATAGAAAATATGAACAGACCAATCACAAGTAATCAAATTGAAACTGTGATTAAAAATCTAACAAACAAACTCCAGGACCACATGGCTTTGCAAGTGAATTCTATCAAACAGTTAAAGAAGAGCTAAAATCTATTTAACTCAAACTCTTCCAGAAAATTGCAGAGAGGAACACTCCCAAACTCAGTCAACGAGGCCACCATCACCCTAATACCAAAACCAGACAAATATACTACAAAAAAGGAAAATTATAGACCAATATCACTGAAGAACATAGATGCAAAAATCCTCAACAAAATTTTAGCAAACAGAATCCAACACATTTAAAGCATCACACACCATGATCAAGTGGGGTTTATCTCAGGCATGCAAGGATTCTTCAATATATGCAAGTCAATCAAGGTGATATATGATACTAACAAATTGAAGAAGAAAACCATATGACCATCTCAATGGATGCAGAAAAGTCTTTTGACAAAATTCAACACCAATATATGATAAAAAAAAAATCTCCCGTAAGTGGGCATAGAGGGAAGCTACTTCAAAATAATAAAAGCCATATATGACAAACCCACAGCAAACATTATTCTCAGTGGTGAAAAACTGAAAGCATTTCCTCTAAGAGGGAATAGGACAAGGAGGTCCACTCTTATCACTATTATTCAACATAGATTTGGAAGTTCTAGAAAGGGCAATCAGAGGGAAAAAAAAAGAAATAAAAGGAATACAAATTGCAAAAGAAGTAAAACTGCTCCTGTTTGCAGATGACATAATACTATACATAGACAATCTTAAAGATGCCAACAGAAAACTACTAGAGCTAATCAATGAACTTGGTAAAGTTGCAAGATACAAAATCAATGCACTCATATCTCTTGCATTCCTACACACTCACAAAGAAAGATCAGAGAGAGAAATTAAGGAAACCATCCCATTCACAATTGCAATAAAAAGAGTAAAATACCCAGGAATAAACCTACCTAAGGAGGTAAAAGACCTGTACTCAGAAAACTGTAAGACACTGGTGAAAGAAAACAAAAATGACAGAAACAGATGGAGAGATATATCATGTTCTTGGATTGGAAGAATCAATATTGTGAAAATGACTATACTATCCAAAGCAATCTACATATTCAATGCAATCCCTATTGAATTACCAATGACATTTTTTTTACAGAACTAGAACAGAGAAATTTAAAATTTGTATGGAGACACAAAATACCTTAAATAGCCAAAGCAATCTTGAAAAAAGCAAATGGAGCTGGAGGAATCAAGCTCCCTGACTTCTGACTATACTACAAAGTTATAGTAATCAAGACAATATGGTATGCGCACAAAAGTAGAAATGTAGATCAATGGAACAGATAGAAAGCACAGAGATAAAACCACTCACCTATGATCAATTAATCTATGACAAAAGAGGCAAGGATATACAAAGGAGGAAATAGTCTCTTCAATAAATGGTGCAGGGAAAATGGGACAGCTACATGTAATAGAATGAAATTAGAACACTCCCTAACAGCGTACACAAATATAAACTCCAAATTGATTAAAGACCTAAATGTAAGATGGGGAACTATAAAATTCTAGAGGAAAACAGGAAGAACACTCTTTGATGTAAATAACAGCAAGATCTTTCTTTGACCCATCTCCTAGAGTAATAGAAATAAAAATAAAATAGACAAATGGGACCTAATGAAACTTAAAAGCTTTTGCACAGTAAAGAAAACTACAAACGAGATGAAAAGACAACCCTCAGAATGGTAGAAAATATTTACAAATGAAGCACTGACAAAGGATTAATCTCCAAAATATATAAAAAGCTTATGCAGCTCAATATTAAAAATAAGAACAACAACAACAACAACAAACAATCAAAAAATGGGCAGAAGACCTAAATAGACATATCTCCAAAGAAGATATACAGATGGCCAAGAGGCACATGTAAAGCTGCTCAGCATCACTAATCATTAGAGAAGTGCAAATCAAAACTACAAAGAGGGGCTTCCCTGGTAGTGCAGTGGTTGAAAGTCTGCTTGCTGATGCAGGGGAAGTGGGTTCATGCCCTGGTCTGGGGGGATCCCACATGCCGTGGAGCGGCTGGGGCCATGAGCCATGGCCACTGAGCCTGTGCGTCCAGAGCTTGTGCTCCACAATGGGAGAGGCCACAACAGTGAGAGACCCGCATACAGCAAAAAAAAAAAAAAAAAAAAAAAAACTACAATGAGGTATCATCTCACACTAGTTAGAATGGGCATCATCAGAAAATCTCCAAACAACAAATGCTGGAGAGAGTGTGGAGAGAAGGGAACCCTCTTGCACTGTTGGTGGGCATGTAAGTTGATATAGGCACTATGGAGAAAATTTTGGATGTTCCTTAAAAAACTAAAAATAGAATTACCGTATGACATAGCAGTTCCACTACTGGGCATATACCCAGAGAAAACCATAATTCAAAAAGACACATGCACCCCAATGTTCATTGCAGCACTATTTACAATAGCCAGGTCATGGAAGCAACCTAAATGCCCATCAGCAGACAAATGGATAAAGAAGATGTGGTACGGATGTACAATAGAATATTACTCAGCCATAAAAAGGAACAAAATTGGGTCATTTGTAGAGACGTGGAAGGACCTAGAGACTGTCACACAGAGTGAAGTTAAGTCAGAAAGTGAACAACAAATACTTTAAATTAATGCATATACATGGAATCTAGAAAAATGATACAGATGAACTGGTTTGCAATGCAGAAATATAGACGAACTGGTTTCCAATGCAGAAATATAGACACGGATGTAGAGAACAAATGTATGGACACCAAGGGGGGAAGCATGGTGGGTGGGTGGTTGTGGTGGTGGGGTGAATTAGGAGATTGGGACTGACATATATACACTAATATGTATAATATATATAACTAATAAAAACCTCCTGTATAAAAAAGTAAATAAAATAAAATTCAGAAAAACAAACAAACAAGAAATATATTGAAGGTTTTGTAGTGGAAAAAATGACAAATCCGAGAATGATTTAAGATGTATTTTTTCATTTATTTTGATGGTAGACTATGGATTTATTTGACTAAGTTTTCAAATTTCAAATCTGATAAACACTCCTAACAGTGTTTAAAATACCATGATATAGAAAACCTTAATTATAGCAACCTAAAATATGTGAGAATAAACCTCAAATACAACTGTATCAAAACCACATCATATTTAATTAGATTGATACTGTTAGGTCTGTTTGCTTGAAAATTATTCAGGGAAGAAATATTGTGTTTTAGGAGAACTAGTTAAAATTCTTATATATGAACCAAAAATAAAATCTATTCAAATCTATCCAAATAATAGATTCAGCTATATGTTTTTAAACAAAGTAAAAGTCACTCTCATGTATAAAGAATTAATTAGAACAAGGGTCTGGTTAGTTTAAAATTAGCTCAGGAAAAGTTTCTATTTTCTAATGTAAAATGTCTCTTTCCATGTGCAGTACAAACAATGCAAGTTATTCCACTGAATCACACAAAACATGCCATATTTCATTATTCTTCATTGTTAGTTCTAGAAACTACAGTTAGAGATGTAATACAATATCACCAAAGTAAATAACACATTTATATAAAAACAGCTAGACATGGTTGTTGCTTATGTTTTATTTTCTACAAGGTATAAAAAGATTGAATATTCATGTTAACAATCACAAAGCTGTCTTATAATATGGCAGTTTCAACAACAAAAAACATATATGTGCAAAATGTCCTGAATCCAAAATTAAATCCACAATAGAAAAATAAATCAACTTTTAAGATATATACCTCAATTTGATTGTAACTTTGCACTAGATATATCTGTAACATTTGGAGGTGTTTTATCCATAAGGGAGTCTCTGCCATGCATTGGCATCAATATGTAGTTATGAATAAATTCAAATTTTTAAATTATATTTGAATATAAGGAAACTTTTTAATTAACCAAAATCTTGAAATGAGAGCCTTTACTGACCAATAGTGTGCCTAGCTAAGGAATCTATAAAACTAAATGCATAGAAGTTAAATTAACTTTATGACATTGAATGCCAGTTGATACCTGAGTTGAAGATATTTCTGCTAATAAAGTCATAGTTTGCTTTTTGTAAATTTCCTCAATGACTTTTGCTTCCTTTATTTCTTTCTCTGTGACGCCAGCTGGGTTTGTCCTACAATTTAACTGAATTCTGGTACTAACTATCCTGAGATAGCCTCAGATCCCACAGATTAAGGACTTTTTCTCACTAGACCGCCAAACACACACACACACACACACACACACACACATTTCAGATGCCAATGTCAAGCCCCAGGTTGTTGCTTATACTTCTGACCCACCAGCTATAAATCAGGGTTCCTACAACCCCCTCCTCCGTAGGTTCAATAATTTGCTAGAGCAGTTTACAGAACTTAAGTAAACAGTTTACTAACTGTTATACCAGCTTAATAAAAAAGAATACAATAAAGGATACAGGTGAACATCCAGATGCAAGAGATACATAGGGCAAGGTATGTGGGAAGGGGCATGAAGCTTCCATGCTCTATCCAAGTGTGTCACTTTCAGTACCTCCACATGTTCACAAACTCAGGAGCTCCCTGAGTCCCATAGTCTTGGGATTTTTATACAGACTTTATCACATAGGTGTGATTGATCATTAACTCAATTTCCAGCCCCTCTCTCCTCTCTGTAGAATGGGAGGTGAGGCTGAAAATTCTAAGATTCTAATAATGACTTGGTCTTTCTGGTGACCAGTCCCCAACCAGGAGCCCAATAGTCACCTCATTAGAACAAAATACACTGATATCATTCAGAAAATTCCAAGAGATGTAGGGGATCTGTGTTGAGAACCAGGGCCGAAGACCAAATATCACCAAATAACTTCTTTTAACTTTTCTTGCAAGGCAGGTCTACTGGCAACATTTCCCTCAATTTCATTTATCTGAGATTGTCTTTATTATTTAATTTGAAGGATAATTTTTCATGATACAGACTTCTAGGTTGGTACATTTTTCTCTGAACACTTTAAATATTTCATTCCATTTTCTTTTGGCTTCTTTGGTTTCTGAGCAGAAGTTGGATATAATTCTTATCTTTGTTCCTCTATAGGTAAACTGCTTCTTTTTTTTTCTGTCTTTTCTCCGCGTTTTTATTTGTTTGTTTTGTTTGTTTTATTTTCTTTAGTCTGAAAATGATATGCTTGAATGTTGGAGGTTTGTTTTTTGTTTGTTTGTTTGTTTTTTGACATTGATCCCACTTAGCATTCTCTGAATTTGCTGGATCTATGGTTTTGTGTATAAAATTAATTTGTAGAAATTCTCATTATTGTTTCAAATATTTCTTCTGTTCCTTTCTCTTTTTGTTCTCTTTACACCATTTTTAGTTATAGTCCATCATAATTCTGTTTTTGTTTGCTTTTAGGTTTTCAAGGATTCTATTACTACACTTAGAGGTATTCAAATTGTGGTTGACCCATCTTGACCTATCACCTTGTTGTGTCTGATACAATCCTGCTCATGATGGGTAGTCTCATTCATGTGGTCAATTTGTGTTTAATATTAAGGTATCTCCTTTCTAAATGGCCCCAAATCATGCCAAGAGCTGTTGTTCAAAGAAATTCTCATCAACTCTACAAGTTACTTTTCCCCCTCACTCAGCTCCAACATAGACCGTCTACTGAATTTCATAGCCTACCGGGCAGGGTTGAGTGTACTGCAGTATGGAGCTGCCATACAACCTCTCCCTACTATGGGTCTTATTCAAATCTGGCTACCTTTTCTGTTATCTAGTATATCTGTAGAAGCAGCACTTTTAAAAAGAGAAGAATGCTGCCTCCAGAACCTGAAGAGGCACCTCCTCTATGTCATAAAATATATGAAATGTCATTTTCCTTTTTACTCTCAAGTGATTGTACTGACAGGCCACTGATCAATGGAAACCTAAACATGTAATAGATATAGAAGGCTGCAGAATCTTCACAGACTTTATCTTTCACCTTTGAGAATGCAGATGCTTTCCTAAACAATCAGTGTGATTTTCTAAACAACCACTTGTTTATTCTGACTTGTCAGCATAATATCACTAATGAACGTTTTAGTGATATTGGTGTCTCCACAAAGATATTCCTCATAACCCTGATAAATGGTAGCTCTTTTGGGATTTCCCATGGAATGTAATCTTCTGATAGGTCTTCTAGTCAGGCATATAATATCCATTTCAGCTTGCTTTCTTCTCTGAAGCATATGTCATGGCAATTCTTTCATTTCAACTTTGCTCAGTGTGGGACATCCTAGTAGCAATTATCACCATCTCCTGGAAAATTGTTAGAGTGCTACATCCTGTATGGAGAATATACTCTCAAAAAAAAAAAACACTCTTTCTTATCTAATTTTATATACTACTCTATGAGACAAGGATCCTCAAAGTTTACTCCCCTGCTCATTCCATCAGATACTGCTGTTATAATGTAGCTAGCTATTATTTGGGAAATAGCCGCTTTCCTCCCTTATGTGGACTGGTATATCTCAAACTGAGTCCTGCCATAGCTTAATCTTAATTTTAAGTCCAGGGGCCAGGAGGAAAGAAGGGAGCAAATCCTGAGGGGAGATATCTTTTTCACTGTAGGGTAGAGGCTTCTATATTGTCTTTAAGTGCAAAACAGAAAGAAATTCTACTTTTTAACAGGTAGGAATGGATTACCTGAGCAGGCTCAAAACGTTCAAAGAAATCTTCAAAATTTAAATCTTCAGGGCATCCATGCAGATGTAACCATTTGTTGTGTTGAGGAACCAGGGTTTTCCAATTAGAACCCTGACATTGTCAAAAATAGTTGCTTTTGTTGGACATTTACTCATAAATTATGTTTAGCCACTCACTCTTACATCCTGGACTTGGTCTTGAACTTGTTCCTTGCCTCTACCATTATGATGTAAAAGATGGGAACTTCTTTGTATGAAATTAAGGATTCCCTCTAACTTTCACATCTTGCTTTGAATCTGTGAGTAGCTGAACTGTTTATTATTTTGCTTTAGAGCATTAATGGCAGTTAGCAATTGTCATCTGATCTTATTTTAGTTATAACTTCGATTTCTTCTTTATATCTCAAACATTTGATACATAGTACTATCTATTTTATTCCCTTCTACCAGTACACCTTGCCAATTCACCATCAGTAAGAGTTTTGAAAGTTGAATAGCCAGGGGCTCTCTGTTTTCCATTTCCTGCTAGTGATGGCAGTTATCATTTCAAACTGGATTAGCTTATACTTTATTTTCTCAGGCTGCTTCTGGCATCAACTCTTGCAGTTCTCTAGAAGCAGAAGTTGGAATGGAGTTTGGGGTACCAATTATTTATTATGTAGGAACAACTCTGCAAGGAACAAAAAGAAGCATGGATGGTTTAGCAGTCATAAAGGATTTACAAAACCTTGTCCAGATTCGTAAGGTGTTCTGGAGCAAATAGGTTTCCATGTTAAGCTGGAAGTCCAGGCATTTACAGCCTTAAATTTTTTTCAGGAAACGACCTCAGGCGAAGCAGTTAGTTTCTGAAGCTGAGTTAGACCTTGAAGAAACTAAAAATGGAATTTGAGTGCTGATCGCATTTCCCATAGACGGGTATCAAATCTCCTCTTAAAGGGGAACTGGACAGAGTATCCCTCTGTCTAACACACTGGCAAAATAAATTACAATGTGGAGAGGGTTTAATCAAAATATGCTTCTAGAAACTGAGCTTGAAATATTTCCTGGCTTATATTCCTGATATTTACAACATCAAGAATTCAATAAAGTATTCCAAAATTAATTAGAGAAAGTAGTATCTATTTTCAGAAATTATTACAGCATCCAAAGAATCGTGGATATATGGGAAATGTAGAGAAAAGGTACATATATGAGATTGGGGGTGAAATCAAATAATAATTAAATGTAGTGATTGGCTTCTGTTCTGAATTTTCATGGTAGTTTTTTTTTTCTTTTTTTCCTAATTATTATTGTAAAAATAGATTAGAGAGAAAAAAATCACCCAAGTAAGGGAAAAGGATTGGCGAGGTCAACTTTTGTAGTATACAATTGGCTGAAGCAATGCTCGCTGGCAGTGAAATATCTGCTTTAGCAATAGGCGTTAAGCTAGTAGTTAATTTAGCCCCTTGATTGAAGCCCAAGTGAAAATTTCCAAGAAATGCACCAGGAAACACTGGATAAGTTATGCATGTTGAATCTTCAGGAATTTGTTGAGGAGTATTTTAAACACTAAAATGAAGAGTTTTCAATCAGCATAATAATTTATATTCTATTGCTTTTGGTAATATTGAGAATAAACACTACACAGGGGCTTCAGAGATACACAAACAAGTCTGATGCTGCTAGCTGTTTATGTTTTATATTTTTAAGTAAGAAAGTGACATAAAAAGCATGATCACTTACAGGTATTCTGTTCATAAAATATGATTAATGAAATAAAGTTTTTTCTACATCTTGAATTAAATATGAGTTACAGAGCATACACAAATTATACGTTAAATGTTACAGTGAATTCCCAAAACCATCTAAGGAAGTAAACATCTTAGAAAATGTAAAAAATTGATGCTTTTAAAACATGCATAAATTTAAATGAAAAGAACATAATGAAGCTTTCTACCCAGGATCTTAGTCATTTTGATACTTCTGTTTCTGAAAGGTAAACATTCGTCTGTGTGAACTTTGAAAGTTAATATAGCCATATATAAAGGAAAAAATCAATGCTACATGTCAGCATGTGTATATTATAGCTGAGCTTAGAGAAAAAGAAAATATATCCTATATCTATGTGCTGTTTTTGATATACTTAATTGCTGAAATGCTATTTAATTAAAGCCATCTTTGTAATAGAAAATATTTATTCTTCATTTAACAATCACTTAACAAACTAAATATGGCGATATCCTTTTAAGATCTAATAGCATATTGAATTTTATAATTTTACCACATCATGCAAAGACTGTAAACTCAATATTACCTTATAAAAAAAATGGTTGCAACTGATAGAGTATCTTTTATCCAAAATGTTTATTTTAGTTTATTTCTCCAAATTTTTTATTATTATTCAGTTGTCTCAGGTATTTGAGTGGGAATATAGCATGAAGGAAAAATACAGTTTACTGAATGCTATCATGGTCCTTGTGCTGAGCTAAATCTTTCACTAAAATCATCACATTTAATCTTAAAAATACACCCTTTGAGATCATTTTTTTGCCCTCTTTGAAAATGAAGACAACCCCTCCCTCCCTTAAATGAGGGATAGGCTTTACTCAGGTCCAAGAGGAGGGATGGGCTTTCATAGTTTCCAGAGAAATTCAACTGAAATGAAAAAAACAATACCAAGAAAACTTAGAATAAATTTATTCCAAGATCATCATTGTTAGGACACAATTTCCAATGAGTCTCTTGTGAGCAAGAGCAAAGGCCTTACAAAATTTTGTTTCAGACTACCTTTTCAAGACTTTTGTATCATAAACAGTCCTGTACAGTTTAGTATAAGCACTCCAATTCCACTGTAGTTGCACTAATACTGATGTTGCCAATTTTTATTTTTTGCATGACATTTCTGGTTGGGGTACAGAGAGGTGTCACTGTAGTTTTAATATTTAGTGTCCTAATGATTAATCATTTGAACATCTTTCCATGTGCTCATTGGTATTTAGGATCGTCTCATGTAAAATTCTTTCACTTTTTGACATTTTCTTTTTTTAATTGGGGGTCCTGATGAGACCACATGACCATAGTTCTCCAGCATTACATGTTGGTACAAGTTCTCTGAGAAGAACCCAGCTTTCTCCACTCATCCCACATAAAGAGCATAGTCACATCCTCAAAAATCACTGACACGTGAGACCTTGCTTCCGTCTGCTCAATAGCCATATCCTGTCTCCCGGCTCTTTCTCCTGAGAAGGGACAGTCTCCAGAAAACAGACCTCGCCCAAGCTTCTGAAGTTCCACAGCCCCTTGCCTGCGGAACTGCCCCCACTGGACTGCTGCCTCAGGCGGTGGGACTCCTCCCAGGGTGATGCATGGGTCGACCTCAGGCCTGGAAGCTGCTCACTCCAGCGGCAAAAGCTGGGTGCCCCATTTTTTTTTTTTTTTTTTTTTTTTTTTTGCGGTATGCGGGCCTCTCACTGTTGTGGCCTCTCCCGTTGCGGAGCACAGGCTCCGGATGCGCAGGCCCAGTGGCCATGGCTCACGGGCCCAGCTGCTCTGCGGCATATGGGATCCTCCCAGACCGGGGCACGAACCCGTATCCCCTGCATCGGCAGGCGGACTCTCAGCCACTGCGCCACCAGGGAGGCCCTGGGTGCCCCATTTTTGACACTTAAAAATTGGATTGTCTGCCTTTTAAAAAAATTGAGTGTATTTTATGTATTATGTGTAAGAAGCTTTTGTCAGATAGATGCACAGCAAATATATTCTCCCTTCTGTGACTTGTCCTTTCACTATTTTAATACTACATTTTATTTTTTTTAATTCATTTTCATTGATTTTCTTTAGGGTTTCTCCTATGACTAACGATAAAAAGTATGAAATTTCAAAACAAAGATTCCACTGAAAGTGCTAACTTCTCCCTCCTAACACATATTTTAGGTTAAAAAATATACAATAATTTTTTAATTTTTAAAATTTTTCTAATAACTAGAGATGTTTTTATCCGAGTGTAGTTGATTTACAATGTTGTGTTAGTTTCAGGCGTATAGCAAACTGAATCAATTATACATATATCCATTATTTTATTAAATTCTTTTCCCATATAGGCCATTAGAATATTGAGTAGAGTTCCCTGTGCTAATACTACATTTTAATACATAAAAGATAATAAATTAATGAAATTCATTTTAGAAATCTTTGCTGTTTTGGTTTGTATTGTTTGTGTTCTGGATTTAAAAAAAAATCCCTTTGACCCCCCCCCACCATATCATAAAATTATTCTTCTGTATTATCTTCCAGGAGACATAATTTTGTCTTGCAGCAATTTCAACTTGATTGTGATATTTTAATTTTTCAATATATAGTATAATTTCTTTAAATAACATTTTTTGGTTTTTGTATCTATTTTCATGACAAATATTAGACTATAATTTCATTTTTAATAAATATCCTTGACAGATGTGCATAAAAATATTACGCACTCTTTACACATTTTGTTGAGAAATTGTTTTTTATTTTTCTTTACTATGAAATAACATATAGATTTAATATTATTTTGTTCTATATGTTTGAAAAATTCACAAACAAAATAATGTAAGTCTGGAATTTTCTTCTTGAAAAGGTTTTTACATTCAGATTCAATTTTTTAATCAATATAAAATTGTTCATATATTTGCTTCTCTTATAGTTTTTATTTGTTGTGTGTTTCACAGAATTCCTCATTACAACTAAGTTCTCAATAAATGTGTTCACAAATTTTTAAAGAATATATTCCTTGGTCTTTTAAAATTACTATAAACTTCTATAGCAATGCTTCCACACCATTTGATTTGGAAATTGCTGACTCGTCTCATTTTTCCCTTAAAAATATAGCTAGAGGGGCTTCCCTGGTGGCGCAGTGGTTGAGAGTCTGCCTGCCGATGCAGGGGACATGGGTTCGTGCCCCGGTCCGGGAAGATCCCACATGCCGTGGAGTGGCTGGGCCCGTGAGCCATGGCCACTGAGCCTGTGCATCCAGAGCCTATGCTCCCCAACTGGAGAGGCCACAACAGCGAGAGGCCCGCGTACCACAAATATATATATATATATATATATATATATATATATATATATATATATATATAGAGAGAGAGAGAGAGAGAGAGAGAGAGAGAGAGAGAGAGAGTTTTAGTAATTATTTTAGTTTTGATAGACACTGTTACATACCATCCAGATCCTTTTTCCCTTAGCTGCTGAGATTACTGCTGGAAGATGGACCTGGGCTATTAACCATCATTGTTGATTGCCACAGAAGTGGAGTATTATTTCATCCAAGGTCATCAGTCTTTCCAGGAACAGATCCGTCCAAAGAATAATCAATACAAAGATACAAAATCTCAGACCATCAAGACAACTGGGGACAAATCTAAAGGGTTTTCCTAACACCAAAGCTCCCGATGAGTTGAACTAAAGTCTTCTTTGGGATGTATGGTTCTATAACCTGATTGTGCAGGACCTAGGGATCTAGAACATAAATTTATATTATAAAAAGCTTATCATATGTAAGCCTGCTCCCAATATACATGCTTTAACAAGAAAATTTGTATAAATATGCTGCTAGGATAAATCACAAAAACAAAGAATAAACAGTGGCATAAACTGAGGTAAAAAAATAATACAAAGACTGTAGTAGATGGTAAAAGAAGGGATTGAAAGCCTGAGAGAAATGGGACTACTGAGTGAATTCACTGAAGCCAGCAAACACACCAGATGACTTTGCTCCACAGGAGTGTTCAGGTGATATATCTGTCACTTACCAAGATCCCAAGAATATGCTGCTGAAGGAGCCTCAGCATTACCAAGAAGTTCCCATGGTGACTCAGTTCTGTAGGTAAAGATAGATAGTAGGAGATGTCATTAGAATGTGTGACCCATTAATAGTAATGTAGTAACTGTAATAGAGTAGCAGGAATAGTATTAGTAATAGTAATAGAGTCTCCACACTATAGAAGGTAGTAGGTATCATTTATCTCAGAGTACAAGTGGGTTTTTCATAATCATTGGTAGAGTAGAGCTTTTCACAGTCACTTAGCCTCCCTTACAAATTTTCATTCCTTTTCTCTAGTGTTTCAAACTGGATATTTTCTACTGGCCATTGTCCAGTCCACTTATCCTCTCTTCCTCTGTTTCTAACATTCTTTCAAATTTAAGTTCTAATTTGTGAATTTTAATTATTGTGTGTTTTTAGTTTTAGAATTTCCACTTGCTTTTACTTTTCTGGACAATTTTTCTTTTCATTGATTTTCTTCAATATTTTAATAACAGCTATAAATCTGTCTTAAAAAAAACTACAAAATATAAATGCCTCTAGGTCTGTTTCTATTGCATCTGTTCTCCTGTTGAATTTTAGTCATATGATCCTGTCACCTGGAATGACTGCACTAATTCAGTGTTGAGTTTGACATATGAAAAACTTGTGGTGTGAGGGGTGTGGTATTACTGTTCTCCTTTTATTTTCCTCTGGAAGGCAAGTAAAGTACAGGTAGATCCGTTTGATCCAATCATGATTAGATTTCAGACTTTGGAAAGGTTATGCTATTTATGGTTTGCCTTAATTCCTTGGACACAGAACTTTAGAGGCAACATCAGAAAGTTTGTGCTTTTACTAGAGCCCCACTACCTGGCATGCCTTTATTTCTGGGTCTTGACTTCCCTAACTGTGGGTCTTACAAAATTTTAGCTTGTAGTTTTTTAACACCACAGTAGTTTCTTTCTATATTGTGTTTCCTTCTCTAAATTGATACCTGACAGCTTAGGTCTCAGCAAAAACTTTGAAAACTAATTACATCCATAATGTAATGTGGATAATGTGATGTATTTTTCTCAGGTCCCTCTTCTCAAGGATTTAATCTCTTAAATTCTGACTGACCCAGTAGCCTTGATGTGAACATTTTCTCAACCTTGTCTAGTGAGATGGTTATACTTTCCAGGCTGCTGTATGTCCCATGTTGTGAATGACTAAATGTCTTCATGAGGATGGGGAAGAGAAACAATGGTAAAAGTAAGGCTCACTTTAATGGATTTATTTGATCTCTAAGATCTTTGTTCCTAAAGCTATGACAGTCTCAGTCGATCAGTGCATTTCTAGCTTTTATAGTTCTTTATTGTGGAAGAACTCCATCATAGTCAGAAGAGATACCTTAAAATCCAAATGTTTTCTGAAATGTCAAACCATTTTATAGTTCCTCCATTCCTAGGAATGCTTCATTCCTCACGCCCATCTTCTCTTCATTAATACAGTTGTATAACATTTTCCACATTACCTCAAAATAGAAATATATCTTCCCCCAGTTTTCCTTTTCTGCCAAATCTCTATTTACTGTAGCTTTCTTGTGGAAAGGATGCATACCTTATATGTCTTGATGTCGAACAGACCTCATGCCTCATACTTGACTGAATCATTGCTGCTGTTATTGAAATGGGAGATGTTCTGTTTTAAGGAGTATATTTATCCACCTGGTATAATTCTTAAGTTTTTAGCTATATAATGGATGGTAAGATTAAACTGTCATCAGCTGTTTAATTTTTTATGCCTACTTATTCTCTAAAATAAATTGAGAATATTAGTTTATTCTAGTTGCTATACTTACAAAAAGATCCAGTTCAACCCATTAAGCATAAAGACAGAATAAAACAGAACTTTCCAAGTTTTAGTCCTTCTGTTTTTATGATCTTTGAAAAATTTATGAATTTTAAGAAAGGTTTGTGTAATATATTACATAAGGGGGTGATTATTTTCATTGTTGGAAATCATGTCAGTGAATTAGAGATCTAAAATTCTCTTCACAAATAATTCATTTTAACATGATGATATTAGCATCTTAAAAATATATGAAGTAAACATTTAAGTGTAAATATTTGCATCTTTTCTGTTTAAACAATTGACAGAAAGGTACTTTTTTGAGAATAAGAACAGTTTCTTCTCTCATACATATGCCACATAATAAATGTGTTAAGAAATGTGAGAATATGTTTGTCTTCCATGTTCTTGGTAATTTTGCCCCAGGACATCACTGAAGATATGTGGATAATTTTGATTTCTTTCGAAAAAACAACATAAACAATTGTAGTACCTGTTCCTTTGGTATGTATGTTATCTTTGATATGAAGAATCCCCAAGTCTCCAGACTTCAGCAACTTCAATCCAGGATTCAGACTTCTGAAATGGCATCACACATGACTTTCAGCTAACATAATCTTGAAAATTTCAGGAAAAACTTTCTAAATGAGGTCAGATAGAAGCTAAGGTCTGAAGAATCAACAGAGTACCCAGAAAAAGGAGTTAGTTGTTTTCCAGGAATATTAATCAGGTCCCAGGAAGCAAAGGGTACACAGAGGGTTCTGACAATTCTGTTCATGCTAGATTCCCTACTTCTTTCTTCTCCTATAAACATTCCCATAAGTCCCTCAGCCATGCAGATACACAGATAAAAGTAACATATTATGTATTAGTTATTGAGAGATCATGTGGATTTGTTCCTTGTCATAAGTTTGATTTGTGACCATTTCTGTTTTATTATTCCATTTAAAATTAAATGTGGATTAAATAAATATATTAATTACAGTATTAATATTATGACAAATCCCTTTAATGTAGAATTATTTTTTTTCAATAGTATAGATTGCTATGTTTTATATTATGAAAAGTATTCCTCTATTCCAAAAATAGCTAATCAACATGGAATACTTAAACTATGGACAGTATGATGTATGTTGAGTAATATTTCAATCAAAAAAGAAAATGAATTGGGTCAATTAATTTATCTTTCTTAAGAATTTCTAAAGATGAATTCCTGAGATGAGGATACTGTTAATATCTGAAGCAGAAGTGGATAGGTTGCAAGAAGAGTGATGAAAGTAGTGTGGGTCAAAGGAAGTTGGGGTAGAAGTCTCCCAGAAATTCTAAATTATAAGAAAGTAGACAATTTGAGTTAAAAAGAAGATATGATGTTGCAGCTATATTTATGATAGTCAGGACATGGAAGCAACTTAAATGTCCATCAATAGATGAATGGATAAAGAAGATGTGACACATATATACAATGGAATATTACTCAGCCATAAGTAGAAATGAAACTGAGTTATTTGTAGTGAGGTGGATGGACGTAGAGTCTGTCATACAGAGTAAAGTAAGTCAGAAAGAGAAAAATAAATATGATATGCTAACACATATATATGGAATCTAAGAAAAAAAAATGTCATGAAGTACCTAGGGGTAAGATGGGAATAAAGACACAGACCTACAAGAAAATAGACTTGAGGATATGGGGAGGGGGAAGGGTAAGCTGTGACAAAGTGAGAGAGTGGCATGGACATATATACACTACCAACCTTAAAATAGATAGCTAGTGGGAAGCAGCTGCATAGAACAGGGAGATCAGCTAGGTGGTTTGTGACCACCTAGAGGAGTGGGATAGGGAGGGTAGGAGGGAGGGAGACACAAGAAGGAAGAGATATGGGAACATATGTATATGCATAACTGATTCACTCTGTTATAAAGCAGAAACTAACACACCCTTGTAAAACAATTATACTCCAATAAAGATGTTAAATATATATATATATATATATATATATATATATATATATATATATATATATGATGTCAAAAAATTAACATGAAATATAAAAAGTAGAGATGGTGCATTAGGCACATGTCCAAAATGAAGATTAAATAACATAAGAAAGAGAGAAAATAAAAGTTCTATGAGAGAAAAATCAATTCTTAAATCTTCCTCAGCTCCCATAAACATTTTTAAAAGGTTTATGAATGATTACTTTATGTTCTCTATATAAAATGTTATATTTTTAAACATGACATTAACTTAATGTTTCTATTGAAATAAATAAATTTGAGGAATTTTGTTTTGAGATGTTGAAGATGGTTTAACTTTGAGTCCTTTCCCAACTGTCCCAACATTAAGAGAGATGTTTACATATCAACATACAGTAAGTAGTGACTGCAGTCCATAACTGTAATATCTGAAATAAGGAAGCATGGTGCTTAAGAGTTTCTGCACCAAAGATTCTAACACTAATGATATTTATCAGTAGCAGATAATATAAATGTTCCTTTAAAGATGATTTAAAACTAAGTGGACAATATAGTACTATCTTTGAAATTCAAAACCAATTTTAAATAGTCAGAAATTTTAAGAAAGAAATGCTCAGGAACATCTCCTATAGTTTACATTAAAATTCAGTAAGATCTATTGCTTGTTAACTACTGGATCATAATAGTATTTAACTACTGTGTTAGTGTAGAAGATATCACACTTAGTCCAAACCAAATGATAAAGGCTTTCAGGAAATGAACTGGTAAATATACTTTATTATGTAAGAAACTCTAAAGATAACATCAGTGTTAGTTACAATGAACAGAATATTTTAAGAAATAGTAAATGAATCATCAAAAATGTATGTAGGAAAGATGAAGCACATAAACAAGGAAATATATACAAACACATATAACATGGATCTAGATAAACTTCAGACTTGAGCATTGTGTTAAATTTTTCATCAAATTAATATTAATTTAAAAATAGTAGTCTACTCTGGGACAACATTAAATGCACCAAAATTCTAATTAATTATAGCAGTCCCAGAAGAAGATGAGAAAAAAAAGGGACTGAGAAAATATTTGAAGAGATTATAGTTGAAAACTTCCCTAATATGGGACAGGAAATAGTCAATAAAGTCCAGGAAGCTCAAAGAGTCCCAAACAGGATAAATGTAAGGATAAACACACCAAGTCACACATTAATCAAACAATCAAAAATTAAATACAAAGAAAAATATTACAAGCAGCAAGGGAAAAGCAACAAATAACGTACAAGGGAATCGCCATAAGGATAACAGATGGTCTTTTAGCAGAAACTCTGTAAACCAGAAAGGAGTGGCAGGAGATATTTAAAGTGATGAAAGGGAAAAACCTACAGCCAATATTACTCTGCTGAGCAAGGATCACATTCAGACTTGATGGAGATTTTAAAATTTTCACAGACAAGCAAAAGCTAAGAGAATTCAGCACCACTGAACCAGCTTTACAACAAATGTGAAAGGAACTTCTCTAGGCAGGAAATATAAGAGATGGAAAAGACCTACAATAACAAACCCAAAACAATTAAGAAAATGGTAATAAGAACATACATATCGATAATTACCTTAAATGTAAATGGGCAAAATGCTCCAATGAAAAGACATAGACTGGCTAAATGGATACAAAAACAAGACCCATATATATGCTGTCTACAAGAAACCCACTTCAGACCTAGGGACACATGCAGACTGAAAGCGAGGGGATGGAAAAAGATATTCCATGCAAATGGAAATCAAAAGAAAGCTGAAGTAACAATTCTCATATCAGACAAAATAGACTTTAAAATAAAGACTATTAAAAGAGACAAAGAAGGACACTACAAAATGATCAAGAGATCAATCCAAGAAGAAGGTATAACAATTGTAAATATTTATGTACTGAACATAAGACCAACTCAATACATAAGGAAAATGCTCACAGCCATAAAAGGGGAAATCAACAGTAACACAATAGTAGTAAGGGACTTTCACCAAAGGACAGATCATCCAAAATGAAAATAAATAAGGAAACACAAGCTATAAATGACACATTAAACAAATGGGCTTAATTGATATTTATAGGACATTCCATCCAAAAACAAAAGAATACACTTTATTCTTAAGTGCTCATGGATGTTCTCCAGGGCAGATCATATCTTGGGTCACAAACTAAGCCTCAGTAAATTTAAAAAGATTGAAATCCTATCAAGTATCTTTTCTGACCACAATGCTATGAGACTAGATATCAATTAAAAGAAGAGAATCTGTAAGAAATACAAACATATGGAGGCTAAACAGTATACTACTAAATAACCAAGAGATCACTGAAGCAATCAAAGTGGAAATCATAAAATACCTAGAAACAAATAACAATGAAAACACAGCAGCCCAAAATATATAGGATGCAGTGAAAGCATTTCTAAGAGGGAAGTTCATAGCAATAAAATCCTACCTCAAGAAACAAGAAACATCTCAAATAAACAACCTAACCTTACACATAAAACTATTAGAGAAGAAAGAACAAAATAACCCCAAAGTTAGCAGATGGAAAAATATCATAAATATCAGATCAGAAATAAATGAAAAACAAATGAAGAAAATGATAGCAAAGATTAATAAAATTAAAAGCTGGATCTTTGAGAAGATAAACAAAATTGATAAACCATTAGCTAGACTCATCAAGAAAAAAAAAGGAGAAGATTCAAATCAGTAGAATTTGAACGGAAAAAGTAGAAGTAACAACTGACATTGCAAAAATAAAAAAGGATCATGCGAGATTACTACAAGCAACTATATGCCAAAAAATGGAGAACCTGTAAGAAATGGACAAATTCTTAGAAAAGCTCAACCTCCCAAGACTAACAAGGAAGAAATAGAAAAAGACCAATCACAAGCACTGAAATTGAAACCCTGATTAAAAATCTTCCAACAGGGGCTTCCCTGGTGGTGCAGTGGTTGAGAGTCCGCCTGCCAACGCAGAAGACATGGGTTCGTGCCCGGGTCCGGGAAGATCCCACATGCCGCAGAGCAGCTAGGCCCGTGAGCCATGGTTGCTGAACCTGTGCGTCTGGAGTCTGTGCTCCACAACGGGAGAGGCCACAACAGTGAGGGGCCTACATACTGCAAAAAAAAAAAAAAAAAATCTTCCAACAAATCAAAGCCCAGGACCAGAGGGCTTCACAGGTGAATTCTATCAAACATTTAAAGAAGAGCTAACACCTATCCTTCTCAAACTCTTCCAAAATATAGGAGGGGGAAGAACACTCCCATACTCATTCTATGAGGCCATGATCACCCTGATACCAAAACCAGACAAAGATGTCAAAAAAAAAAAAAAAAGAAAATTACAGACCAATATCCGTGATGAACATAGAGGTAAAAATCCTACACAAAATTCTAGCAGACAAAATCCAACAGCACATTAAAAGGATCACACACCATGACCATGTGGGGTTTATCCCAAGAATGCAAGGATTCTTTAATATATGCAAATCAATCAATGTGATAAACCATATTAACAAACTGAATGATAAAACCACATGGTCACCTAAACAGATGCAAAAAACAGTTCTGACAAAATTCAACATCCATTTATGATCAAAACCCTCCAGAACATAAGCATGGAGGGAACTTATTTGAATATAATAAGGGCCATATATGACAAACCCACAGCCACCATCATTTTCAATGGTGAAAAACTGCAACCATTTCCACTAAGATCAGGAACAAGACAAGGTTGCTCACTGTCACCACTATTACTCATCATACTTTTGGGAGTTTTAGCCACAGCAATCAGAGAAGAAAGAGAAATAAAGGGAATCAAAATCGTAAAGAGGTAAAACTGTCACTGTTTGCATATGACATGATAGTATACATAGAAAATCCTAAAGAGGCTACCAGAAAACTACTAGAGCTAATCAATGAATTTGGTAAAGTAGCAGGTTACATATTTAATACACAGAAATATCTTGTATTCCTATACACTAATAATGAAAAATCTGAAAGTGAAATTAAGAAAACACTCCCATTTACCATTGCAACAAAAATAATAAAATATCTAGGAATAAACCTACCTAAGGAGACAAAAGACCTGTATGCAGAAACTATAAGACACTGATGAAAGAACTTAAAGATGATACAAATAGATGGAGAGATATACCATGTTCTTGGATTGGAAGAGTCAACACTGTGAAAATGAGTATACTACCCAAAGCAATCTATGGATTCAATGCAATCCCTATCAAACTACCAATGGCATTTTTCACAGAAGTAGATCAAAAAAGTTCACAATTTGTATGGAAAATGAGGAGACACAGAATAGCCAAAGCACTCTTGAGAAAGAAAAACAGAGCTGGAGGAATCATGTTCCCTGACTTCAGACTATACTACAAAGGTACAGTAATCAAGAGAGTATAGTACTGGAACAAAAACAGAAATATAGATCAGTGGTACAGGATAGAAAGCCAAGAAGTAAACCCACGCAAATATGGTCACCTTATCTTTAATAAAGGAGGCAAGAATATACAGTGGAGCAAGGCAGCCTCTTCAGTAAGTGGTGCTGGGAAAACTGGACAGCTACATGTAAAAGAATTAAATTAGAACACTCCCTAACACCATACATAAAAATAAACTCAAAATGTATTAAAGACCTAAATGTGAGGCCAGACACTATCAAACTCTTAGAGGAAAACATAGGCAGAACACTCTATGCCATAAAATACCACAAGATCCTTTTCGACCCACCTCCTAGGAAAATGGAAATAAAAACAAAAATAAGCAAATGGGACCTAATGAAACTTAAAAGCTTTTGCACAGCAGAGGAATCCATAAACAAGACAAAAAGATAGCCCTCAGAATGGGAGAAAATATTTACAAATGAAGCCACTGACAAAGGATTAATCTCCAAAATATACAAGCAGCTCATGCAGCTCAATATCAAAAAAAAACAAAAACAAAAACAAACAAACAAAAAAAACCAACAACCCAAACCATAAACGGGCAGAAGACCTAAACAGATATTTCTCCAAAGAATATATACAGGTGGCCAACAAACACATGAAAGGATGCTCAACATCACTAATCATTTGATAAATTCAAATCAAAACTACAATGAGGTATCACCTCACACCAGTCAGAATGGCTATCATCAAAAGATCTAAAAACAGTAAATTCTGGAGAGGGTGTGGAGAAAAGGGAACCCTCTTTTACTGTTGGTGGGAATGTAAGTTAATACAGCCACTATGGAGAACTGTATGGAGGTTCCTTAAAAACTAAAAATGGAACTACCATATGACACAGCTATTCCACTACTCGCCATGTACCCTGAGAAAACCATAATTCAAAAAGAGTCACATACCAAAATGTTCATAACAGCACTCCTTACAATAGCCAGGACATGGAAGCAACCTATGTATCCATCGACAGATGAGTGGATAAAGAAGATGTAGCACATATATACAATAGAATATTACTCAGCCATAAAAATAAATGAAATTGAGTTATTTGTAGTGAGGTGGATGGACCTAGAGTCTGTCATACAGAGTTAAGTAAGTCAGAAAAAGTAAACAAATACCATATGCTAAGACATACATATGGAATTTAAAAAAAAACCGTTCTGAAGAACCTAGGGGCAAGACAGGAATAAAGCTGCAGATATAGAGAATGGACTTGAGGACATGTGGAAGGGAAAGGCTAAGCTGGTACGAAGTGAGAGAATGACATGAACATATATCCACTACCAAATGTAAAATAGATAGCTAGTGAGAAGCAGCCACATAGCACGGGGAGATCAGCTCAGTGCTTTGTGTCCACGTAGAGGGGCGGGGTAGGGAAGGTGGGAGGGAAATGTAAGATAGAGGAGAAATGGGGACATATGTATATGTAGAGCTGATTCACTTTGTTATACAGAGCAAACTAACACACCGCTGTAAAATAATTATACTCCAATAAAGATGTTAAAAAGGAAAATATGAGTCTAACACATTTTCCAATTCCATGAATATATTCTTAGAGACCCTCAAATTTTCAAATTTATTTTTCTTGGCTAATGCCATGTGAAAGGGATCCTTACTTATGGGCTGAACTGCAGGTACTCCTTGTATTTTTTGTGTTCTTCCTTTCTACTCTCAAAATAAAATGTTTTCTAGGCTGTTTAAGCCAACTTAAGCCCTACTTACTAAAATTATGCACTACCATCACCCTGAACATTCCTTAATATGATGCAACATGTCAGAGGACTGATTGTAGTGTGTGTGTGTGTGTGTGTGTGTTTGTGTGTATGTGTTATATATATATATATATATATATATATATATATATATATATATATATATATATATATATATATATATATAGTGTTTTAACATCTTAAGAAACCCTTTTGGATGATGAAAGACTGCCCCTCCATAGGCCAGTCCATTCTTAGACATCACAAATGGTCCAGCTGACATCATTATGTTAAACTATCAAATACAGAGCCATATATCCTATTTCTGATCCATGTACCTCAAAGGGGAATATTCTTCTGCTATAATCATCTCTCTGTCAGGCACCAATCTGTTCAAGACCCCTCCTATAGCCCAAAGCTCACTGAAGAAATTATTCAACTAGCCAATATTAAGCTGTCTACCATGGCCCAATGAAAACCCAATAAAAGCTGTTTTAAGCATCCCCATCCTCACACCTATCTTCTGCCTCCTCACCACCCTGTTGTTTTTCCATGTGGTTCTGCATGTCAGGTGATACCTCCTGTCTCTAGACTTGGGAGTATAATAAACTTTGTTTTCTTGAAAAACAATAGAGCCTCAGAAGTATTTTTTTAATTCTATCATTTCAGAAAATTTAAGTTTCAAAGTTGTTTGTTTAAAATTCAATTTGTATATATTTCATTTTTTATACATCTTTATTGGAGTATAATTACTTCACAATGTTGTGTTAGTTTCTGCCGTACAAAGTGAATCAGCTATGCACACACATATCCCCATATCCCCTCCCTGTTGCGTCTCTCTCCCACCTTTCCTATCCCACCCCTCTAGTCATCACAAAGCACTAAGCTGATCTCCCCGTGCTATGCAGCAGCTTCCCACCAGCCATCCATTTTACATTTCGTAGTGTATATTTGCCAATGCTACTCTCTCACTATGTCTCAGCCTCCACTTCCCCACCTGTGTCCTCAAGTTGGGTCTCAACGTCTGCATCTTTTTTTCCTGCCCTACCACTATGTTCATCAGTTACATTTTTCTAGATTCCATATATTTGTGTTAGCATACAGTATTTGTTTTTCTCTTTCTGACTTACTTCACTCTATATGACAGGCTCTAAGTCCATCCACCTCACTACAAATAACTCAATTTCTTTCAATTTTTATGGCTGAGTAATATTCCATTGTGTATATATGCCACATCTTCTTTATCCATTCATCTATCGATGGACACTTAGGTTGCTTCCATGTCCTGGCTATTGTAAATAAAGCTACAGTGAACATTGTGGTATGTGACTCTTTTTGAATTATGGTCTTCTCAGGGTATATGCCCAGTAGTGGTATTGCTGGGTCATATGGTAGTTCTATTTTTAGTTTTTTAAGGAACATCCATACTGTTCTCCATAGTGGTTGTATCAATTTACATTCCCACCAACAGTGCAGGAGGATTCCCTTTTTTCCCCACGTTCTCCAGCATTTATTGTTTTTAGATATTTGATTATGGCCATTCTGACTGGTGTGAGGTGATACCTCATTGTGGTTTTAATTTGCATTTCTCTATTGATTAATGACGTTGAGCATTTTTTCATGTGCCTGTTGGCCATCTGTATGTCTTCTTTGGAGAAATGTCTATTTAGGTCTTCTGTCCATTTTTGGATTGGTTTTTTTTGTTTTTTGATATTGATCTGCATGAGATGCTTTTATATTTTGGAGATTAATTCTTTGTCAGTTGCTTAGTTTGCAAATATTTTCTCCCATTCTGAAGGTTGTCTTTTCATCTTGTTTATGGTTTCCTTTGTTGTGCAAAAGCTTTAAGTTGCATTCAGTCCCATTGTTTAGTGTTGTTTTTATTTCCATTACTCTAGGAGGTGGGACATAAAGGATCTTGCTGTGATTTATGTCAAAATTTGTTCTCCCTGCATTTTCTTCTATGAGTTTTATAGTGTTTGACCTTACATTTAGGTCTTTAATCCATTTTTTTAAAAAATGAAATGCTATTCTTTTCCTTTTTATTTATTTATTTATCTTGGCTGTGAAGGATAATTAATAGACATGCAATAAAACTCTTGAATTGAATATTTACACTTACACAAGTTTACAACTTTTAAAAGCTCATTAATAATTTCTTAACTTCTTAACAACCTTTTTAATGTTCATCAATATATGTGTAGGCAATTAAAATTCATGCTTAAAAAATTCCTTTCTACTGTATGCATTAACTCTCAGGTTAACCATCCTGAACTATCAAGTCACTACCGTAAATAAAATCCATATTTCCTGCCTTCACTGAAAGGCTCCTCCACAGTTTGGCTCCAATCAATCTTCTAAAAATCATTTTCCTCAGTACCAATACTGATACATATAATATTTCCTGTATAGTACACATTATTCATTCATATATAAGATATTTTATCCCTGGAAGATCTTAATTATAGTTATATTTATTCTAGTGTTAAAAATATTTTTTCACTTTTTCTAGTGTTTTTTTAATTGTAAAATTTATGTAAATTTCTATTACCCCAGAATTCCAAAGCAGTTTGAATATGATAAAATTGAATAAAAAATTAGCAAATCAATTCTCCCTTTATTAAAGAGTACCATATTTTACAGTATGTAGAGGTTACACAATTTTTCACCTGTGTTTATGCTCTCTAGAAAGAATTAGAGATATGAAATTACATGTTTTAAAATATTTCATCATGTCTATAAAAGTTTCATACAAAGTAGTCATAATGAAAATGAGAGAGTAAATTATTTTTGCTCTTTGCAATTTTTAAGTCTAAGAAGGAATGAAAATCTATAGCTGTATTTACAACTTTAGAATACAAAGAACTGTGGCTTCCCTGGTGGCACAGTGGTTGAGAATCTGCCTGCCAATTCAGGGGACACAGGTTCGAGCCCTGGTCTGGGAAGATCCCACATGCCACAGAGCAACTAGGCCTGTGAACCACAACTACTGAGCCTGCGCGTCTGGAGCTTGTGCTCCACAACAAGAGAGGCCGCGATAGTGAGAGGCCCGCGCACTGCGATGAAGAGTGGCCCCTGCTTGCCGCAACTAGAGAAAGCCCTCACACAGAAACGAAGACGCAACACAGCCAAAAATAAATAAATAAATAAATTTAGAATACAAAGAACTGTATAATCAATATTCAACTTTAGTCACTGTAAGCCATTAAACCAAAAAAAAAAAAACAATAAAATTGAGTAATAAAATTTAAAATCCATGCATTATTACAAGACATTTAGTTATTTTTCTGTAATTTTAGGAAAATTTTCTAAAATTTTAGACACTTATGTGTTGCAGTAAAGTATATTTTTGAAACGTTTTCTCTTTGAGTGTGTTTGGGCACTACCTGATCCTTCTGTATTCTGGGAAAGACTGTGGCTTGCTTGGCAAAGCAGACACAAGCATAAATTTTAAAACATTGACTGAAATGTTATTATATAATTTTCAACAAACACTGCATTTACAGCTTTCCCAGCATCCTACAGATATCAGAGATCAACTCTTGAATCTTGTAAGAACTTCACTGTAACATTATTGGTTGTATTTGATGACTAATGTGAAATTAGTAAACAGCATATGCTAGAGGGTTGAATACCTTTTTAATACATCCACTTTCTTATTTCTGTTGCTTATCAAGGAGGGATTAAACACAACAAATATCTCAGGGCAACAAAAATTATAATAAGACAAATATGTATTTCCTAATTAAATAATCACCTACTATATTTCATAGTTATAGAAATGTACCCAGGGAAAAATAAACAAAAATAAATTGTCTAAAAAACATTTCTTGAAATGGTGCAACTTTTTGAATATTTTGATAGGAAAACTTGAAGTCTATAATGGCCTATTTCAAAGTGTGTGAAAGTTCCTAGTTATTTATGAATATTTGAAATTACTTTCTTCATTCTTTGTTAATTGCTTGTGACAGCCAAGAGAGAAAATATGGGTATCCTATTATATAATGTAAGAGAACAGCTGCAACACAGTCTGCTTCTGCTGATGCTCTTGACAATGTGTCTCCTAATGCCCTAAAAACAGTTTCTCTAATCATGGCTGTTACTTCACACTTTCAGGCTGGAACAATTGGCCTACTGAAATATTCAAGTACCACACTGAGGAAGATCCATTTCCACCCATCGCAAAGAGATAGCAAGACAAATTTGCAGTGAGGACAGAAAAACAAAGCAAATTATTTACAGTCATGATTGTCCTGGTTTCTTGAGGAAAAACCGAAAAATGTTAACTTTTTGAAGAAATTATCAACTCTGTTCATAGGTAAAATTGTTCTAGGAAAATTATTTAAGGTATTCAAAGAAAGAAAGGGATTATAGAAAAGTCAAAAAAAGTATTACAAATATGAAACAGGTAAAATTTTAATTTAACTCTAGTGTAAGTAGTAATTCACTTGTTAAAATTATGGAGGTCAATGACAGGAAACCCTTTGAAGGTATTTTTTTTGTTCCTTGGGAACTTTCAGGTGAGCCTCTATAACAGATTAAAATTTTTCTCTAGACAGGTGTCATATGACTTGAGTCAGGGACCTTTCCTCACTCCACCAAGATAAATTCTTCCACAGATTAATATCAGAATCAAAATGTACAATGTGTCTCTTGCTAGTGAGGACTAGCAGTTCATGAAATAATTTTCCTGGGGAAATGCTTATACCCACCATCTTTAATCTTTTAAACCTAGTTTAGACAAATCTCTTAGTCTAACATAGGAAAATGCACTTCCTAATCAATTGTGAGCTCTGTGAACCTGTGTCTTTCCTTTTAAAAGGCTCTATGGTTTCATATAAATAAGTCTTGATAAATGATTCTTGGTCTTGATGGAAGTAGATAAAATCAAAGGCATAGTGGAAGGAAACAAATATATCTTATTTCTGTATATTAATTTATATTTACCATCACATATTAGCAATAGTAAAACTACTTAATCAAAAGTTTTGAGTTGAATAGAACTCTTCTATCTAAGTAATTTCACTCATAATTAAGAAAAGGGTTCAAATCTGCTATCAACATATCTAATTGATATGCTTATATAAATGAGCCTTAGGACAGAGTGAAAATGTGCTCAATTACTTGGAACAAATACCTCAGGACAAAAGAAAAGTAGAAAACACTCTATAACTAAGTAGATTTTAGAATATGTAAAATGTAATACCAGAGAAATTAAATAAGGCCTGAAAGCAGTGAGAAATGTTAATTCTCAACAGAGACAGCAAGAGACATAAATACACAGAGGTTAGTACTAGAATTTTAATAATATTAAATGTTTATTAAACTTTTTAATTTTAGTTATACTTCAGAAAGTATAACTGAACAGTTTATGAAAATAGAGAAACCTCATTATACAAAATTGTTAATGAATCTTAAAAGATTATCTGGCAGAACATGCAATAACAGGAGAGTTTACTCACTCACGAGAAAATAAAATGATGAGAGAAACTTGATATATATAAAACAATAACCTGGTTTTGCTTAAGTCTGCCCTTCCCTTAGAACAGTGCCTATTTTAACAAGAATCACACTGATTTCCAGATTATGGAATCTAGAAATCAAAAGATATTTATTTTTGAAACAATATAAAAGTTCTTGATTTATTTTTTAAATTATGAATATGACAGTAAAGAAAAACATTATTACTTTGATGCGGGTGGAAATCTGTATAGGGTAGCCATTGATAACATATTGCAAGTTAGCTCTTATTTATGTAATTATTGCTAAAACTTCATGTCAGTTCTTTAATTTTCTTTCTCATATGGATAGTTTGTGTGTACTGTATTTGTATTTCATATGTTGTTGAATATAAAGTTTTCCAAATCATTTTTTTTCAGTTAACAATAATATATCATACAAATATTCTTATATCATTATATAGTTAGAAAAAATAGTTTTAGTGATGATGTAATATCTCAACCATCATTTACTATGTTCACTGTGTTACACACCCACATAATTATATGTTGCTGAATCTCAGGAGACACGCAATTTTTTCATATATCACTGAGTTTTTCCTTAAGTCAGTTTCCTGGTTATAGGATCATATTACACATAAAAGGATATCAATAGTTGCGTGGCTTTTTATAACTACTGTGAATCTTAAAATTTTTTTTTCACAATTTAGTCTCTCGAAATATTAAAAATATTTAAATTCTTCTTACTACTCCATATAAACAAATATATAAATGTTTCTTAATTAGATAAACATAAATAGAATCTACCTTAGGCTACTAGAGAAGTTCACCATTCCGACAATATACTTACTGCTATCTCTTTTCTTTCTTTCTTCTCTTTTTTTGAGGAGGAGGAGGAAGTTAACCAGTCCTACACATTGCCTTGTTTTGATAATAGGTGTTACATATATGTTTTTGCATTGCATATGATTTCAAATTATCAGGTGATCCATCCTAGTTGTTGCTGATTTTAACTGAACAACACAGTCCTATAGAGTTGAAAATAAAAGTTCTTTCACTTGATCTCCCATTCCCCAGCTTGCAAAATATCTAATACTGCTTGTTGCATATTATTCAACACTTTAGAAATTTCACCTTTATATGTATATTTAGATTTATGGGATTATGTAAATATTATGTATATTTTAGAACATTATATATAATATATAATTAAATAAAATCCAGAAATAAAAATATATGCACATGATTACCTTTAAGTATTATATAATAAATGCATAATGACCTATCACTTCTTTCTAAATTAATAATATATTAGTAACATTGTTCAATTTAGCATATATTGACTTGTCTCATACTTTATTAGATATGTAGTAACCCATTTTTGGAAATAGCAAATATAAATGCTGGTGTTATGTGTTTAGTTGTGTTCCCCCAAAAGATAAAGAAGTCCTAAACACCAATACTTCAGAATGTGAACCTATTTGGAACTAGGGACATTGTAAATGTAATTGGTTAAGCTGAAGTCATACTGGAGTAAGATACGGTCCTATTTCAACATGATTGGTGTCCTTACAAGAAGAGGAAATATGATGTGAAGAGAAACACGCAGGGGAACATCATGTGACAACAGAGGCAGAGACTGCAGCTCTCCAACTTCAAGTCAAGTGTACCAAGGAATGGCAGCCATGGTGAGAAGTTGGGAAGACAGAAGGGAGGATACCCCTTCACAGTTTCAGAGGGAACACAGTCCTGCTAATGGACATGAGTTTGGACTTCTATCCTTCAGAACTGTGAGATAATGGACCTCTGTTGGTTTAAGCCATGCAGTCTGTGGTATTTTGTTATGGCAGCCCCAGGAAATTAAGACTGTAGATTTGGAGTTTTTTTGTTTGTTACTTTTATTTTGCTATTGTGTTCTGTGTGTGTGTGTTTCCATATATGAGGAACTATTTTCATAGGATGGAATTCTTAAGTAGAATTGCATTGTTTTAGCAATGCCATCCAAACATACTGCCAGAATTTAGTATCACACAATAAGTATATAACTTTCATTTTCCTCCAATATTGTATGGTCAGGGTAGGGTGGATTAATATTTAAATTTAGGAAAAAGAGCTACTTTGGTATTATGTTAATTGGCATTTTTCTGCTCATTGGTAAAGTTGTATATTATATTACATGATTATTAGCCCTTTATGTTTCTCCTGTAGTGGACCCCATATTCAAATATATTTCTGCCATTGTCTGATGGATTTATTTGCTCCACCACATTTCACGAATTTATATATGGTGTATATTATATATCTTATCAGCTATATACACTATGATTAATTTTCTTTTGAATCACTGGAATTAATACTACTTGAAATACCTACAGCTGCTTTCCCTTTAAAATGGTAGAATTGAGTAGTGACATCAGAGATGATATGGTCCCCAAAAGTCCAAGGTATTTTGGGTATAGTTTTTTACAAAACAAATTTCTTGATCTCTGTTCTACATGGTATTCAGAATATTTATGAGTGGTTAAAATATGACGGTATTGACACAAAAAATACACAATATAGAACAGAACCTGTATTCTAGAATTTAAAATAAACTAATTATTGCATACATTTAATTAATTAGTATGTCTTTTGAGTAAGAAGTAAGGATTAATATTGATCAGAATAAGGATTTATCTTAATAAAAGATTAAATTTTCACAAGAAGGTAAAGTGGTAACTTGATTTAAAACAAACAAACAAACAAAAACTCCTTTGTAGGTCTATGGGATCTTATGGGGAAGGACAAATGAGAAAAAAAGAGATGGACCTATATGGAGATCGAATTATTTAAGCAACACAGAAGAAAAGAAACAATTCACAGAGATTACCTCCTTTAAAAATGTTAAATATATTTATCAAAGCTGTACTGCAAAAAATCCACAAATAATTCCCCAGTAATGCTTGTATCATTTTATGCCAATGCCAATATAATAAAAAAGTCCTAATCATGAAGTAAATATTAATGTGCAGTTTGGCAGCACTGAAAAAATCAAGGATGTGATAGCAACATGTGGTCTTGCAGATACGCACTTTACCATGAAGGAAAAACATACTTTAGTTAAAACAATTTTCTTGAGTTTGAATCCTCAAGATCTGCATCCTTGAATCTGCTTCTGTTCACCTATTTCTTCTCTTGTTCTCTGATAATGGCAGTATAAATCATATTAAATACTGCCATATAGTTTTAATTGTTCTATCTGCTTGCAACTCTCTAAGATAAACAATAACACAAACAAAATTCAGAAATGAGTTATCCCTGCCTGATAAAATGTGATTGCTTAATCTTCTCAAAGTATAATGCCGTGAAATTTATTTCCCATTAAATTCCATCATCCTACCACCACCACCACCACCACCACCACCACCACCACACACACTACCTCTTCTGATAGAGAATTAGATAAGAGAGATAAAATGTTGCTGTTAGTGTGTGTAGAAATATAGGACACAGACAATATTCCAAATTGGGGACTAAAACAGAGTATTTAACAGATTGTTGATTAAAAATAATTCCAAGTCAAGAATCTTATCAAAGAAACATGGGGTGAAGATGACCATTTTTGTTCTTTATTCACCTCTTAATATAAAAAATTAATTAATGAATAATTACTGATAATTAACAAATAAATTTTTAATGTAAAACAAACCTGAATTCCAGGGATAAACCTCACCAGTTCATGATTTTTTTTTTAATATTGGTAGGGTTGCATATATTATCTTGTTATTTTGTTTTCTTAATGTCTTTCATTTTTTTTTTTTTTTTTTTTTTTTTTTTGCGGTACGTGGGCCTCACGCTGTTGTGGCCTCTCCCGTTGCGGAGCACAGGCTCTGGACGTGCAGGCTCAGCGGACATGGCTCACGGGCCCGGCCGCTCCGCGGCATGTGGGATCTTCCCGGACCAGGCCACAAACCCGTGTCCCCTGCATCGGCAGGCAGGCTCTCAACCACTGCGCCACCAGGGAAGCCCTGTCTTTCATTTTTTATCTGGGTAATTCTGGTCTAATAAAATTTGTTGATAACTTTTACTTCCATTTTTTGAAAGAGTTTGTTTAGGATTGATATTATTTATTCCTTCATGGTGGACTCATTTACCCAGGGAAAACTTGTGAGCCTATACCTTTCTTCATGTAAAATCTTTAGTAAAATGAATTTCTTTATAAATTTCTCATAGCTTCTGAGACCATAGTTCCTTTAAATTCTTGAACACATTACTAGTAACTTTTTAAAGACCCTACCTGTCAATTTCAATAATGTATCTTTTTTATTGTCTTTATATAATTAATTTTCTTGTCTATGGGTAATATTTTCATGTTTTTTTGCATGTTTAGAAATTGTTAATTAAATGCTGAACATGGAAAATGATACTGTTTTTGAAAATGATACATTTTTGAATGTCTGCTTTCACTATTATTTTTAAAGGGTGTTGCTCTTATTTGTCAGATATCTAAGTACATGTTGGAGTAGCTTGTTTTATGTGAGAATTATTTTTAAACTATGTTGGGCCAGAACTAGATTTCTCTTTACTGAAGTGCTAATTTCTACTACAATGCATGATAATTCTGGAATCCTTACAAAATAATCTTGGTGTTCAATGATATATCAATACTAAGACTGGTTAGGGCTCAAATGTCTCCATATCCTGTGTAAGCTATGGGAGTGGTTTCTGCCTCCAAGTGCCAAATATTTTCTTTGCCAAGTTTATGAAGCTTCATACTATGCATTAGTTTTTTATTCAGTAACAGACCTAAAGGAACCTCTATGTTGTTTTCTAGAATTCTTTCTCAGTTTTGCCTTCGAGTAAGGCAATACATTGTCTTACAAATTTCAGCTGCTTCTACTTCCCCAAACTCCTATGCTTGTTGTGTTAACTCAGCCAAACTGACATACTTTGCAGCTTATCTCATTTATTTATGTTTCCTCAAAGGTATATTTTTGTACTGCCTGTATTCCAATGGCTTAAAAGAATTGTGAATATTTTGTCCATTTCTCTAGCTTTTTAAGGTAGGAGGATACATCTAGTATATCTTAAACCAGTAAGTTCAGGAGCAGAAATCACCTTTAGCAATGCCTGTGCATTTGAAGAACTACTTAAAATTTTTATTTACATATTCAATTATTATATTGGATAGTATTTTAAATGATTCTTCTAAATTTTTGTTGCCTTTTCTACAAAACAAATTAGGTATCCATAAATAAACATTTCATTAATAGAATGTCAAAAGGTTATGTTTTAATGCTTCTACTGACTTAATAACAAACCTTGCAAAGACTAATAATCAAAAGGTATGCCTAAAATGAAATAACTGAATAAGTTAAGAACTGAACATTCAAATTGTATAAAACTTTACTTTTGAAATTCTATAATTGCCTTTTGAAATAACTCAAAATCTGGAAAGAATATTTTGGTGAGCTCTAATTTGAATTTTAAAAGTATTTTTTCTATCCTTAATGAAATGTAATTGAAGAGGTCTATTATTCTATGGCATCTAATTGTGACAATATATTCAGGCTAACTTTGAGTAGATAAAATTTATTTGATAAGTTTGTTTTGCAAATATATTTGTAAAAAATGATTAGAAACAAAAGGGTACTACTTATCAATAGAATTAACTCAAAATATTTCAACATTAAATATGAATTTATATATATATATATATATATATATATATATATATATATATATATATATATATAAGCATATTTTATCCAGAGCTACAAAATACCTCAGCACCTGTATAGACAGATTTTTCTTAAATAAAAATATTTTTGTTTTTACAAATATATAAACAGGTGTCAAAATCTTCAACATTTTAAAAGACAAATTTGAAGAAAGCATTAGACAAATGTTGAGGAAAGTAAGATATTATTGAAAAAAACATTTTCAGAAAAATAACAATTGCATAGAATTAGGGACAGGTACTGCTGTAAGGTGAATAGATTGTAAAGATATTCTGTGAATAGTTAAGCTAAGTACAATTTCTACTGAGTGCTTTTTACTGAGTTCTAATTAATACATAATAACAATTTTAACTATTAAAAGTATATAGCTTGATGAGTTTTATGAATGCATATACCCAGGTAATCATTAGCCAGATGAAAATATGCAATACTTCCATCATATCATAAAATTTTCTTTTCTTCTTTCCATGCAATAGCAGCACTAGTTGTTATCAGCTTAATATAGACGGCCATAACTAAAATATATTTTATATAAACCTCATGGTAACAGCAAAGAAATTACCTATAGAAGATACCACCAAAGATAAGGAATCAAACTGTATCACTATAAAAATATCAATGAATCACAAAAGAAGATAGCAAGAGAGGAAGAGGGATAAAAGAATGACAACACAGACAGAAAACAATGAACAAATGGCAATAGAAAGTTCTTCTCTATCAGTAATTATGTTAAACTTAAATGGATTAAACTTCTCAGTCAAAGACATAGAGAGGCTAAATGAATAGAAAAACAAGACCCAAGAGATTAACTGTACATTTAAGGACACATATAGTCTCTTGACTCTGAAAGTGAAGAGATGGGGAAAAATCTATGCAAATAGTAACCTGAAGAAAGCAAAGGTAGCTATACTGATATCAGACATAACAGACTTTAAGTCAAAAATTTTCATAAGACACAAATAAGGTCATTATATATAATGATAATAGGATCAACTCACCAAGAGGATATAACAATCCTAAATATATATACACCTAACATAGGAGCAGTTAAATATATAAAGAAAATATTGACAGAACAGAAAGGAGAAATAGACAGTAATACAGTAATAAAAGGAGTTTTAATACTATGCTTTCAATAATGGATAGAACATTCAGAGAGAAAGTCAGAAAGAGAAAAGTGAACTTGAAACAACACTATAGACCAAATGGACCTAGCAGACGTATACATAGCATTGCATCCAAAAGCAGCAAAATATACATCTTGTTAAGTGCACAAGAAACATTCTCCAGGATAGATCACATATTAGGACACCGAACAAATCAAGAACATTAAGGAGATTGAAATCATGCCAAATATATTTTCTAACCACAACAGAATGAAATTAGAAATCAACGAGAGAAGGAAAACTGAAAAATTCACAAATATGTGGAAAGTAAACACCACACTCTTGAGAAACAAATGAGTCAAAGAGCAAATTAAAATATAATTTAGAAAAAATACTGAGACAAAAAAACATGGAAGCACAATGTACCAAAACTCATGGGATACAGCTGAAGAAACTTTAAAAGGGAAGTTCAAAGAGAAAAATATCTGCATTAAAAACAAACAAACAAACAAACAAACAAAATATATATATAATAGACATATGACTTTATACCTCAGGGAGCTAAAAAAAGTATATGTCAAAAGTTGTCCAAAAGAAGGGAATAATAAAGATTAGAGCAGAAACAAATGAAATGTAGACTAGGAAAACAATAGAAAAAATGAAGGAAACCAAGCACTGTGTTTTTTTTTTTTTTTTGCTTGTTTGTTTGTTTTAGTGAAACAAATATTTTTTAGGAGGAAAAAGAGTACATTTGAACAGGCACACACTGGCCGGCTCAGAGAAAAAGTTGCACCCTCATGGTAGTTTTAACCACTTACTTGGGACATTTTTTCTGGGTTTCATTTGGCCAATCATCTTGCTTTGCCTGGCTCTGAGTCTGTATTTGGTTTATCTCAGGGTCCTCCCTTGTGTGCATGTATATCTCTTAGCCAAGATGGATTCTAGAAAAGAGGCCTATGGGTATGTTGACATCACATCCTCCAAGGAGCATTTCTGCACATGTACAGTTGGGAAGGTCTCCTTGACTTCGAGAATGAGGAATATGTGTTCTCTTTCATCTGGGCAGGGCACAGCCTCTCCTAATATCCTCCTGCTACTGTCTTCATCCTGGAGTATCTGTCCACTGGTGACAAACTCCAGCTGCTCAGCCTGGAGCCCATCTATCTACTGCCTCATTATCATTTGGTGGATGGAAGTAAGACTTTGCACCAGTCCTGGGCAAAGACCTGCTGGCCCTCAGATTCCTTCCTCACTCTTCTCCTTCTTGCTCTGAGACATAGAGGGACTTCCCTGTGAACAAGGTTTTCCCAGGTTCTTTTTTTTTTTTCACACACACACACTGTATTTTATTTTTACAAGAGATAAATAAACTGACATTAAGCATTGTAAATGGATGACCACAACAAATGCAACAATGTTTGCAATTACCAAACACGAAACACACTCACACTATGTCATAATATTGACATTCAGTCCAGTAATCCTCCACTGTAACAGCTCCTTTACTTTGCAGTGAAAATTGATTTGTATATTTTTTGCCTCTCAGTCCTTGGGGGATTTTTATTATTATTATTCAAACAGAAAGTCACAAAACTTATAATCATCCTCATCAGTTCACTCAGTCCCATGTAATTAATTTTCTTTTTCATCTTGATCTTTTTTTAGCACTTTTATGAATTCATCAGTTTTCCATTAGAGTTCTGAAAATGCTTATTCATTCAGTTAAGCAGTATAGTCAGTTACCAGAAACCTATACTTGTCAGAGTGGTTTCCATGAACTCCTTGAAGATGAAACCCTTTTATAGGAACATTTTTGCAAAAGCATCAGAGTACAACCAGAACTATCTGTAAATGACAAAAGACTTAAAAATGACCACGGTTAAAGATTTGATGAAAGTTCATAATAATGCAATTGAGAAGGAAATTTAGTTATTTCTGAGATATACATTTTAAAGTAATAACTAGAATTATGATTTATAACATTATACCAGAACATATAAGATTTTTAGAAATTTCATGTAATGTCTGAAACATTTATATTAACATATTTCCATACAAATAACCCAAAGAAAGTTTAGTATTAGTTGTTTTTTGTTTTGTTTGCTTCCTTGTTTTTCTTATACTTCAGGTTCTTATTAGTCATCAATTTTATACACATCAGTGTATACATGTCAATCCCAACTGCCCAATTCAGCACACAAACATTCCCAGCCCACCGCAGTTTTCCCCCCTTCATGTCCATACATTTGTTCTCTACATCAGTGTCTCAACTTCTGCCCTACAAACTGGTTAATCTGTACCATTTTTTCTAGGTTCCACATACATGCATTAATATATGATATTTGTTTTTCTCTTTCTGACTTACTTCACTCTGTATGACAGTCTCTAGATCCATCCACATCTCAACAAATGACTCAGTTTCATTCCTTTTTATGGCTGAGTAATATTTCATTGTATATATGTATCAAAACATCTTTAACCATTCGTCTGTCACTGGGCATTTAGGTTGCTTCCATGACTCAGCTATTGTAAATAGTGCTGCAAGGAACATTGACGTGTATGTGTCTTTTTGAATTAAGGTTTTCTCTGGGTACATGCCGAGTAGTGGGATTGCTGGATCATATGGTAATTCTATTTTTAGTTTTTTTTTAAGGAACCTCCATACTGTTCTCCATAGTGGCTGTATCAATTTACACTCCCACCAAAACTGCAAAAGGGTTCCCTTTTCTCCACACCATCTCCAGCATTTGTTTTTGTAGATTTTGTGATGATGCCCATTCTAACTGGTGTGCGGTGATATCACATTGTGGTTTTGACTTGCATTTCTCTAATAATTAGTGATGTTGAGCATCTGTTCATGTGCTTCTTGGCCATCTGTATGTCTTCTTTGGAAAAATGTCTCTTTAGGTCTTCTGCCCATTTTTGTATTGTGTTGTTTGTTTCTTTAATACTGAGCTGTTTATATATTTCAGAGATTAATCCTTTGTCAATTTATTCATTTCCAAATATTATCTCCCATGCTGAGGGTTGTCTTTTCATCTTGTTTATGGTTTCCTTTGTTGTGAAAAATCTTTTTAAGCTTCATTATGTCTCATTTGTTTATTTTTGTTTTTAATTCCATTACTCTAGGAGGTGGATCAAAAAAGACCTTGCTGTGATTTATGTCAGTGTTCTTCCTATGTTTTCCTCTAAGAGTTTTATATTGTCTGGTCTTACATTTAGGTCTCAAATCCATTTTGAGTTTATTTTTGTGTATGGTGTCAGGGAGTGTTCTAATTTCATTCTTTTACATGAAGCTGTCCAGTTTTCTCAACATCACTTATTGAAGAGACTGTCTTTTCTCTACTTTATATTCTTGCCTCCTTTGTCATAGATTACTTGACCATATTTGCGTGGGTTTATCTCTGGGCTTTCTACCTTATTCCATTGACCTATTCCTACCTATGTTTCTGTTTTAGTGCCAGTAGCATATTGTCTTGATTTCTGTAGCTTTGTAGCATAGTCTGAAATTAGGAAGTCTGATTTCTCCAGCTCCGCTTTTTCCCTCAAGACTGCTTTGGCTATTCAGAGTCTTTTTTGTCTCCATAAAAATTTTAGGATGACTTGTTTTAGTTCCATAAAAAAATACCATTAATAATTTGATAGGGCTTGCATTGAATCTGTAGATTGCTTTGGGTAGTATAGTCATTTTCACAATATTCATTCTTCCAATCCAAGAACATGGTATATCTGTCCATCTGTTGGTATCATCTTTAATTTCTTTAATCAATGTCTTACAGTTTTCTGCATACAGGTCTTTTGTCTCCCTAGGTAGGTTTATTCCTAGGTATTTTATTCTTTTTGTTGCAATGGTAAATGGGAGTGTTTCCATAATTTCTCTTTCAGATTTTTCATCATTAGTGCATAGGAATGCAAGAGATTTCTGTTCATTAATTTTGTATCCTGCAACCTTACCAAATTCATTGATTAGCTCTCGTAGTTTTCTGGTGGCATTTTTAGGATTTGCTATGTATAGTATCATGTCATCTGCAAACAGTGACAGTTTTACTTCTTTTCCAAATTGTATTCCTTTTATTTCTTTTACTTCTCTGATTACCGTGGCTAGGACTTCCAAAACTATATTGAATAATAGTGGTGAGAATGGTCATCCTTGTCTTTTTCCTGATCTTAGAGGAAATGCTTTCAGTTTTTCACCACTGAGAATGATGGTTGCTGTGGGTTTGTTGTATATGGCCTTTATGATGTTGAGGTAGGTTCCCTCTACGCCCTCTTTCTGGAGAGCTTTTTTTCAAAAATGAGTGTTGAATTTTGTCAAAAGCTTTTTCTGCATCTGTTGAGATGATCATATTGTTTTTATTATTCATTTTGTTAATATGGTGTATCACATTGATTGATTTGTGTATATTGAAGAATCCTTGCATCCCTCTGATAAACTGCACTTGATCGTGGTGTATGATCCTTTTAATGTTCTGTTGGATTCTGTTTGCTAGTATTTTGTTGAGGATTTTTGCATCTATATTCACCAATGACATTGGTCTGTAATTTTCTTGTTTTGTAGTATCTTTGCCTGGTTTTTGTATCAGGGTGAGGGTGGCCACATGAAATGAGTTTGGGAGTGTTCCTTCCTCTGCAATTTTTTGAAAGAGTTTGAGAAGGATGGGTCTTAACTCTTCTCTAAATGTTTGATAGAATTCACCTGTGTGCCATCTGGTCTTGGACTTTTGTTTGTTGGAAGATTTTTAATCACAGTTTCAATTTCATTACTTGTGATTAGTCTGTTCATATTCTCTGTTTCTTCCTGGTTAAGTCTTGGAAGGTAATACATTTCTAAGAATGTGTCCATTTCCTCCAGGTTGTCCATTTTATTGGCATAGAGTTGTTTGTAGTAGTCTCTTAGGATGCTTTGTATTTCTGCAATGTCTTTTGTAACTTTTCCTTTTTCATTTCATAATTTTATTGATTTGAGCCTTCTCCCTATTTTTCTTGATGAGTCTGGCTAATGGTTTATCAATTTTGTTTATCTTCTCAAAGAAAAAGCACTTAGTTTTATTGATCTTTGCTAATGTTTTCTTTGTTTCTATTTCATTTATTTCTGCTCTGATCTTTATGATTTCTTTCCTTCTGCTATCTTTGGGTTTTGTTTATTCTTCTTTCTCTAGTTCCTTTAGGTGTAAGGTTAGATTGTTTATTTGCGATTTTTGTTGTTTCTTGAGGTAGGCTTTTATTGCCATAAACTTCCCTCTTAGAATTGCTTTAGCTGCATCCCGTAGGTTTTGGACCATTGTGTTTTCATTTTCATGTGTCTTTAGGTACTTTTTGATTTTCTCTTTGATTTCTTCAGTGATCTCTTCGTTATTTAGTAAGTTATTGTTTAGCCTCCATGTTTTTGCAATTTTTACGTTTTTTTTCCCCTGTAACCCATTTCTAATCTCATAATGTTTCAGTCAGAAAGGATGCTTGATAAAATTTCAATTTTCTTAAATTTACTGAGGCTTGATTTGTGACACCAATATATGATCTATCCTGGAGAATGTTCCATGAGCACTTCAGAAGAAAGTGTAATCTGCTATTTTTGACTGGAATGTCCTATAACTGTCAAATAAATCTATCTGGTCTATTGTGTCATTTAAAGCTTCTGTTTCCTTATTTATTTTCATTTTGGATGATCTGTCCATTGGTGTAAGTGAGGTGTTAAAGTCCCCCACTATTATTGTGTTACTGTCAATTTCCTCTTTTATAGCTGTCAACTGTTGCCTTATGTTTTGAGGTGCTGCTATGTTGGGTGCATATATATTTATAATTATTATATCTTCTTCTTGGACTGATCCCTTGATTATTATGTAATGTCCTTCCTTGTGTCTTGTAACATTCTTTATTTTAAAGTTTATTTTATCTGATATGAGTATAGCTACTTCAGCTTTCCTTTGATTTCCATTTGCATGGAATATATTTTTCCATCCCCTCACTTTCAGTAAGTATGTGTCCCTAAGTCTGAAGTGGGTCTCTTGTAGACAGCATATATATGGGTCTTGTTCTTGTATCCATTCCCCAAGCCTGTATCTTTTGGTTGGAGCATTTAATCCATTCACGATTAAGGTAATTATCCATATGTATATCCCTATGACTATTTTCTTAATGGTTTTGGGTTTGTTTTTCTTGGTCATTTTCATCTCTTGTGTTTCTCACTTTGAGAAGTTCCTTTAGCATTTGTTGTAGAGCTGGTTTTGTGGTGCTGAATTCCTTTTGTTTGTAAAGCTTTTGATTTCTCCATATAATCTGAATGAGATCCTTGCAGGGTAGCCTATTCTTGGTTGTAGGATCTTCCCTTTCATCACTTGAAGTATATCGTGGCACTCCCTTCTGGCTTGTTGGGTTTCTGTTGAGAAATCAGCTGTTAACCTTATGGGAGTGCCCTTGTATATTATTTGTCATTTTCCCTTGCTGCTTTCAATAATTTTTCTTTGTCTTTAATTTTTGCCAATTTGATTACTATGTGTCTCGGTGTGCTTTTCCTTGGGTTTATCCTGTATTGTACTCGCTGCACTTCCTGGACTTCAGTGGCTATTTCCTTTCCCATGTTAGGGAAGTTTTCAACGATAACCTGTTCAAATATTTTCTCTGGTTCTTTCTCTCTCTCTTCTCCTTCTGGGACCCCTATAATGTGAATGTTATTGCATTTAATATTGTCCCAGTGGTCTCTTAGTGTGTCTTCATTTCTTTTCATTCTTTTTTCTTTAGTCTGTTCTGCAGCAGTGAATTCCACCATTCTGTCTTCCAGGTCACTTATCCGTTCTTCTGCCTCAGTTATTCTACTATTGATTCCTTCTAGTGTACTTTTCATTTCAGTTTTTGTATTGTTCAACTGTTTCTTTGTTCTTTAATTCTTCTATGTCTTTGTTAAACATTTCTTGCATCTTCTCGATCTTTGCCTGCATTCTTTTTCCAGGGTCCTGGATCATCTTCACTATCATTATTCTGAATTATTTTTCTGGATGGTTGCCTATCTCCACTTCATTTAGTTGTTTTTCTGGGGTTTTATCTTGTTCCTTCATCTAGTATATAGCCCTCTGCCTTTTCATCTTTTCTATCTTTCTGTGAACGTGGTTTTTGTTCCACAGGCTGCAGGATTGTAGTTCTTCTTGCTTCTGTTCCCTGTCCTCTGTTGGATGAGGTTATCTAAGAAGCTTGATGGGAGGGACTGGTGGTGGGTAGAGCTGACTTTTGCTCTGGTGGGCAGAGATCAGTAAAACTTTAACCCACTTGACTGTTAATGGGTGGGGCTGTGTTCCCTTCCTGTTGGTTGTTTGGCCTGAGGCAACCCAACACTGGAGCCTAACTGGGCTCTTTGTTGGGGTTAATGACAGCCTCTGGGAGGGCTCATGCCAAGGAGTACTTCCCAGAACTTCCACCTCCAGTGTCCTTGTCCACACGGTGAAACAGAGCCACCCCCACTTCTGCAGGAATCCCTCCAACACCAGCAGGTAGGTCTGGTTCATTCTCCCCCGGGATTACTGTTCCTTCCCCTGGGCCCCACTGTGCACATTACTTTGTGTGTGCTCTCCAAGAGCTAAGCACTGGCTTTTGAGAACATAAACAAAATTGACAAAACTTTAGCTAGACTAAGAAAAACAAAAAGAGTTAAAACTCGAATAAAGAAAATTAGAAATGAAAGTGGATGTTACAAGTGACACCACAGAGTAAATAGGAGTGAATAAGACTGCTATGAATAATTATATAAGAACTAATGGGATAACTTAAAAGAAATGAATAAATCCCCAGATACATGCAACATATAAATATTGAATTATGAAGGAACAGAAAATATGAACAGACCAAAAACAAGTAGAAGACTGATTCAATAATCAAAAGCTACCAATAAAGAAAAGCTCAGGACCAGATAGATTCAATGGTAAATTATCCCAAACGTTTAAATAATTTACACTAATCTTTCTCAAACTCTTCCAAAAACTGAAGAGGAGGGAACACTTCTGAACTCATCTTTTGAAGCCAGCATTATCCTGATACCAAAGTCAGACAAAGACATTACAGGACCACTGCCTAAATGACTGTCACACACCTGCGACCCCACCATGGGTGGACTCTGTGGGGCACGCCCCGTATTGCCTACTGCCCGTCCTCCAAGCCAGGTCTTCCTTGGATCCACCTGCAACAGCAGGTAGATGGCAGGTTAGTTTTTCCCAACAACTTGTGCAAAACTTTAAATTTCCCCTCACCTTTTCTTGGAGTGACAGAATTTGGGAGGATTTACTGCTAATTCTTATTTTAAAAATAAACAAAAGCCTAGCATAAAATGCCTTACACCAAGACTTTGATAAAGGCAGCTCTGCATTCCAGTGCACATTATATTTCAAAGGAAAAAAAAAGGCTTTCTTATTTTGAAATTCAACAGGACAGTCCTGGATGCTGTTACAAACTCTCAAGATGTAGCCTTCAGGTGAACCTGCTATCAGATTGATGGTACTTCTTCTTTCAGTAAAAATAAAAATGGAAGGGTCACCTGTTCCCCAGCCCTTTTTTCTACCCTTATATTTGCCTACCCCCACTCCCCCCAATAAAAATAGGAAACACTAGGAAAAAAAAAGGCATTACAGGACAATAAAATCAATAGCCCTGATGAACATAGATGCAAAGATTCCTGAAGTACTAGCAAACCAAAGCCAACAGCCCAATAAAATAATTAATACAATGTGACCAGTGAACTTTATGCCTATGATTCAAGAATGGTTCAATATATGCAAATAAATAAGTGATACACTATATTAACAGAAGGAAGGATAAAAACTCTCAATGAATGAAGTATAGAAGAAAAGAGGAGAAAAGTTTTATGAGATTGGTCTTGGCAATGATATCTTGAGTATGACACCAAGAGCACAGCAACAAAAGTAAAAATAGATAAGTGTAACTATATCAAACTAAAGTCCTTCTGCAAAGGAACCAATCAACAGTGTTAGTCAATGTTTTATTAATTTCTTTAGAATTTAATAATAACAATGCTGAAAAATTAATAACTAATTTATGAATGTGTTATATCTATATCTATATATATAGAGATAGATAGATAAAGAAAACCTCCTCCAGACAGTAGATAAAATGACCTATCACTGACAGCTTATTACAGAGTCAGAGATTACTAGTAATTTGCTCTTTGTCCCTTGATTTGTTTCATTTTTTAATTTTGACTATGATATTAATATTTTGACCTCTTTTCTTTCCTTACTCCCACTTTGATTTTTTTGTCCATATATTTATTCAATTAGAAACAATATCCAGTTCCCAATATGTTCATCTCACAAAGACATCATCCTGCCTCATTTCTTCCTTGTTTCAGAATCAGCATCTTATCCTTCACTTAACTGATAAACTCTGATTAGAGATAAAATATATTTTGTCAACATTAAATTTTATGTGCCTGGTAAATAAAATTATGAGTCTCTCAAAAACAAACACTGGAAATCTAGTAAAACAAGTGATTTATACTTCAAAGTTATATTGTGTAAATGGGGAAATGCTAAATCTTAAATTTACCTTAATATTTTAATTGATTTTAACTCACTTATATCAAGTGTGGAGTTAAATCTATACACTTCTAACATTTAAAAAAATTGATTAAGATTTTTTCTTTCACTAAATATTAGAATTTTGTCTATAATTTTTTTGTTTTATTTTGTTTTAGTTTTTAAACCTATAAACTGTTTTTCTTTCTTTCAAGTCTTTTTTAAATTGAAATATATTTGACATATGGCACTGTATATATTTAAGGTGTACACCATATTAATTTGATACATATATACATTGTAATATGATTGCCATTGTAGCAATAATTGGCACATCTATCACATTACATAATTATTCTTTCTTTTTAGTAGTTGGTATTCAGTCTTCATATTTTCACATAGTTGAGGTCAAAATATCTATATAAATTTTTTATACATGTTTCATAACAATTCATAATGATGAGTACTAAGTAAATAACATTTTGTTAAGAATGTGATGAAAATTTTCATTCCTCAAATATGCGATTGCTCTTAAAAATATACAGGCAGTGCTGAAATGTCCAAAGTAGTCATTAATAGGCATATCAGAAACACAGCATATATAGATCAAGACCTCATGTTAATCACTTCTTTCTACTGCTTGCCTGACAAAGTTCTTTCTACTATCAGTGAGATTAATGAGATTATTTAAAAGGTCTCTATACTTCCACACAGAGCTGCATTAAGACAAGTAAAATGCAACCTTATGAAAATTTAAACAGTGTTATTTGTGAAATACAACAATGCAAAATTTCCCATTGTTGGAAAGGGGGAAATTAATACAAGCAAACAAAAAAACCCATATTATTTCCATCTAAGATCTCTGGAGAAAGTAGAATTTATGGCAGCTCAAATTCTGATCTGCTGCTGAGCCATGGCATGTCCTGAATCTGATGTGAATGAATCATAGCTATGTAGCTTCTAAAATCAGAAGATGATATTTCTGATTAATAAGTTAAAAAAAGTATGAATGTACTGTCAGTTTTCAGACCAGAATGCAGCTAGAAGAAGATTTGGCAGTACGTTCAATGTAGGAAAGTTATTGTCACCAATTCTGTTGCTGCTATTATTATTGTTATTGTTTTGTTGCCTGGTTGTGTGAATGACTTTTATTTGTTTACAGAAAAGAGTTGTTTCAAAATATATACAAATGAAAAGTTATTTATAATTGATTCTACCTGTACTAATTATTGGTGGCATATGCTGACACTTTATTTTTCTTTTCATTGCATGAGCAATGTGGACATCGAGTGGAAGAATAGAAAACTAATTCTCACACGACCTTTGTATTACTTATATATTTGAAAAAATAAACTTGGTGTTTAATGTTTAAACAGTTTGTTTAAATATGTTGATCAACGGGATATTTATTAAACAGTACACTTCAATTTTTTTTTTTAATTTCTCTTAAAATATATTCAGATCACATGTGAAAAACTTGTTTATCATTCAGGAAACTTGCTGTGCTGTGGCAGGCAAAAGGAAAGGGAGGGACTCAGCTTTTAACAAAGCAGTTGGTAATATGCTCTGGTCTTTATTTGTCCTTGGTCAGGACCAGAATACTAACAGCCTGAAAGATGGATCATTTTGTATTTCAGTGTTTCTGAAGTGTTCTTTAAGGAATTCTTATATTACACTCACTATTTAAACAGCATGAGATTTACTTTTCTCTTGTATTCTTTATATCTGAAGCATTTTACTGGCATTTTCATTCTTCAAGGATATAGGAGTCAACAATTTGTTATTTCTCCTTTAAACTGGGGAGTATAATCCTCACAGTTTGGGTGAGGATCCTGAGATAAAGGAACTAAGTGTGGGCAAACATTTATATTTGCCATTTAATTTATATATTTCCTCAATATTGTACACTTTCTAGATATTCTCTTTGAAATAATATACTTTTTAGATCATAAATTACTGAGATTGGAGATGTATAATTTAAACATGACTGTGGTTTTTCATTCATACATAGTCAATAATGACTATTAAATAACTAGTGTGTCCCAGCCCTGAGATATGTTCAAAGAGGATATAACTTATTTAACTTAATAATAATGAATTAACCACTTGTTAAGTGAAAGACGCTGTGGTCCATACTACGTATTTGTGAGTCCCTTTAATAACACCATTCAGAAGAGCATTATCCACTGGCCTGGGGAAATTGTTCTCCATTTTTGATTTGGTAAGAGAGAACAAGTAGGAACTATAACCCAAGGGAACTCTGCATTGTAACTGAATAGCATCAGCATATTTTCTTATCTATTCTTGTTAAAAGGAAGAGTATTCACTTCTGAAAATTATCTTATGTGTGATGACAGGGGAAGTTCAATTCTGCAAGACATAAAAGAATTGATGAGAATTTAATCCAAGAAATTCTGAAATCAACCTCCAGCATATTCCACAAACGCCTTACCTCCCCACTAGACAGCTTTTGTTATTAAACATTTTTATTAAAATTGAAAAAAAATTAAGCACATCTATTGATATTTTGAATAGCAGTGGTACATTAATATCATACTACCTCTGTAGATGAAAAAAGTACAATGTATCCCACCACTGATAGAATCAAACTCACCTTCCCATCCTTAATATCAGAACATAAGACAATCTGACACGTATGTCCAGCCTACATCATCCTTCTTCATTTCCTGACAGAGATCCTCCACTTTAAGTAAGCTAACCAAGATGAAATATTGAATCTAGCCATTAAGTTGTCATGCCAGTTTTTTTTAACAAGGATTACCTTTGTTACATTTTCTAATTTTTCAAAAACCTACTCATTGTTTTTAATAATAGTATTTTATTTAATATTGAATATAGATAGATATCCAATATTTAGTATTGTATTGATATGTACCTGTATGTTAATATTAAATCAGGTACTAGGGTGAAAGATGAAGAATATAAAAGTGTACTCATGACCCAGGTTAAGAAAAAATACAATTTAATCATATATAGAAAGCTTGTATTCTCCAATTCCATCTCTCCTCAGAGAGAAGAATTTTCCTGTATTTACCCTTGTATTCTCTTTTATAATTTCACCACATATACTTATATCCTGAACAATGGAACACTTAATTACACATGTTTTTGAAATTAGTTAAATAGAATTATGTATGCATTCTGAAACTTTGTTTTTAGTTAATATTGTCCTCCTGATATTCATCAATATTATCTCATAGAGCAATATTTCACTCTCTATGGTATCCTATGCATGACTGTATTTCAATCTATTTCTCTCTGCTATTGTTGATAGATACATCAGTTACTACTTTTTGTTTTAAAAAATCATTGCTATGAACATTTTTGTGCATTTTGCCTGGTGCATATGTAGAAGCCATTCTCTGCAAGAAACACAGTCATGAAATTACTGAGTTATAAAGAAATTTTCAACATTCCTGTACAATGCTAGAATGGCTTTCAAATTGGATTTATGAAAATTCACCACCTTCTGCTGTGGATAATATTTATTGTTTCTCTACATTGTCACCAACACTGAAAACTATTAGCCTTCTAAAATATTTGCCAAGCTGGTGTGTATCTAATGCGGTTGACTTTTGATTCTTTGATCACTAATGTATTTCAGGCTTATAGACCATAGGTTTCCTCTTCTAGGCTATCGCTGTTCAAAATGTTTGCCCATTTTCATATTAGCAGGTTTGCCGTTTTTCTTCATTGGATTAAGAGTTCTTTATCCTTTATTATCTATATGAATGCAAAGTATTTTCCTAATTTGTACAACCAGATATACTTAATTTCAATGTAGTTAAACTTACACAGATTATTTTTATTATTATTATTCTGACTTGCTGCTTTTTCATGTGAGGAATTTAATTATGTGGATCTGTTTTTGATGCATTCATCAAATCATTTATTTCTACACCTATAAATTATTGTTTGATTAATGTGGCTTTATGATAATATTTGATAACTGATAAGCTATATTTCTTACTGCATCCTGTTCATGATCTTTTTAAATGTCTTGGTTACTGTAAGCCATTGTTCTTCCATATACATTGTGATCAGCTTATAAGTGTTCACATAAACCTGTGGTGTTTTCCTTTAATTTGTTTAGAATCCATGATAAATATTGTGATAATTGATATGTTTATAATATTAGATCCTACAGCCCAGGATGTGGTATAGTTCTTCACTTATTTATGTATCTTTAATTAATTCAATAAAATGTAATCAAATTATTTTTGAATGACAAATTTACTTATTTTTATGGTTCTTATATCTTTTTTTTGCATAATTTAAATCTTGATTTTATTTTTTTAAATAGAACTTAAATAGAAAAATTGAATGTTTGCCAATTACTTTTACCCTGAGAAAAGCCATTACAGAAGGATAATAAAGGTGGGGAAGTTCACATTTATACATTTCTACTTCTAGGGTTTGCAAGCACTGTAAAGATGGTCATTCTGTCAGCTATCGGTGACACTGGTTCAACCTTGTTGGTAACCACAGTTTGGTCAATGTGTGGTCATGCATATGAGAAAGAGACAGAGCCACAGCTTCCAAATAAATCAGGAGTCTTCCAGTACAAAAAGCCATGACCTCAGGGCAAAACCAAATCCCAAACTGAGACAAATGGTCAAGGCTCAGGAGTGAGGTTTGGTGGCATGACATACTGCCCGAAGTGTTATTTGTCATCCAGAGACAAAGATGGGTACCTTAGAAGTACTTTTATTGTTCTTTATGAACAGTATACTAGGTAGAACCTCAAGGATAGTGTTTAATAGTAGTGATGATATTTTGCATTCTTTATTTCCAAATCAGAAAAAAGTACCTTAATATTTTATTACATATTAGGTTTACCATAGACTTTCACTGTTATAGTATCAGAATGAGAAGAACACTTTCTATTCCTAGTTTTCAGAGATTATATTTTAGTCACACATGAGTACTGATATTTTTCAAATGCATTCTCTGCATCTATTTAAATGACCATTTTTTGTTCTCTTTTATTAACAGGATGACACTGATTGATCCACAAGCTATAAATTTTCAATATCATTCAATATGTAATATTTTGTCATTTGTATTATACTATCTTCTTTAACTTATGTATGACTCAGAAATGTGCTTATACAAATGTGTTTATATTTCTTTGTGTTTATCTTTACCATCTTATTTGTACTCTACCTCCCCATACCCCTGCTTTTCACATTGATTTTCCCTCTTTAATTGATATTTTTGTATTGATTTTTCTGCACTTACTTTTTTCTTCAAGTCATCTGAAGGTTGAACACTATAATTATATTTGATTTTTTTATTTAAAAATACCTATATCTGTTTTCAATATTTGAATTTAATCAGTGTCTATACTCTCATTCCAAATAATACAAAATGTTGTAACAGTTTGATTCTCATCACCTTCCTCTTGTGTAATTATGTGGTGTTTTAGTTTGAAAACTTTGAAACTCGAAAGCAATTATTAGTTTCTACATTCAATTATCATTTATGTTTAACATATTTATCATATTATTTGCTTATTAATGCTTCTTATAATCCAGCTCTTCCACTGAAATAAATTTTATTTTTAATTATCTTTACAATTGCTATTAATGAGAGTCATTGTAATAAACACAGCTTTTGTTTGATCAAAAAAATATTTTTTTGTCCCTATCACAAATGATGAAATGAGGCAATATTTCATCATATGGAAGCTATGTGTCCATTATCTTCTAACTTGCATTATTTCTGAGAAGCTGTGGTGGAAAATCTCGAAGATGGACCACAGTTATTCCTACCTCCTGATTCTCCTTATGTCCCCCTTCTGTAACTTATTCCAGTATGGGCAAGGCCTATGACTTGCTTCCAACCAAGAGAATTTGATAAAAGTTGCCACAGTGTTAAAAGTTGTAACACTTAAGTAACAGTAGTGTTACTTAATATTATAATGTCAGTTTTTCAAGCTCTCTCCCTTGCTGGCTAAGGAGAAGAACACTGCCAAGCTATAATCTGGTTTTTGACAAGGGACTTAAGGCAGACTTTGGCTAACAGGCAGTCAGATGCCCACTCTCTCAGTCTGAAAGCCTGCATGCAAATGAATGCTGCCAACAATCCACATGAGGTTGGAAGTAGCTCCATCCCCAGCTGTACTTTCAGATGAGCACACAGACCTGACCAACACCATCGCTGCAACATTGCAGAGGACCAAGCTAAGCCCTATCCAAACTTCTGGCCTACAGAAGCGGTGTGAGATAATAAATGTGGTTTTTATTTGTTTGTTTTGCTGCTAAGTTTGTGGTACTATTCTTATGCAACAATGTATGAAACACATTTTTAATACTTGAAAGAGGTTGCTGTGGTAACAAATATTTAATTATGTGAAGGTAACTTTGGAAGTGGGCAATGTGCTGAAGCTGAAAGAATTTTGATGATATGATATATAAAGCTTAATTTGTCTTGAACATACACTTATTATTAGAAATCTCTATTTTGAGGATACTGTCACTGAGAGTGCAAAAGGAAGTAAAGAACATGTTGAAAATTGGTGTTTCCAATATGTCGTGGCAGAAAACAGTAGAAGTTTGCTTATAATTAGGTAGGAAGCAGAACATGTGAGTGATAAATTTTGTTGGGTAGCTAAGGAGTTTTTCAGGCATAGTGTTGAAGCTACATTTTGCTTCTTCGTGTTTCTTATTGTAAAGTATAATAGACGACAGATACTTTGAGACACTGTTAAACAAAAAGGAAACCTGACTTGATTCCTAACCTCTTCAATTTCATAGAAGATCCAGAAATTTAGAAAATTATTTCTGTGAAAACTCTGCCAACTTAGTTGAAAGAGACAGAGAGAGAACAAATGAAAATAGTTTTTTGGGGGCCCCAAATTCTATCAAGAAGCAAGTTGGTAAAATGTGCTTAGCTTCAACATGTGATACATTTCATGAACTACAAAGGATGACTCAGAGGACAGCAAACCATAGTCCAGAAGTCAGAGATAAAAAGTCAATGAGAATTATTTTGTCAAACTGGATTTCAGAATTGCACTAGACCAGTGGCTACATTAGTCCTCCAAGATTACCCCTTTTTGAATGGTAATTTTTATAACTGTTATGTATACCTATCTTACTATTATATGTTGGATACATGTGTGGGAACAGATGGTAATCTGCAGCAGATACACTCTCAGTTGGGTCCCAATTATGCCCCCATTCTTGTATAAGATCCTCCTCTTGAATGTGGTCAAGACCTATGCCTTACTTCTAACCAGAGTAATATTAATTTTATTAGGTTTTCTCCAAATCAAAAAAAAATTATCATTTGAGTTGAGTCCCATTTGTCCAGGTATTTGTTTCTAATTTAATGTTTTTTTCTTGGAGAATTATTGTTCTACTTGATTGAATCTACTTGGTTATATTTTAAAGTCATTTGATCATTATTGCACATTCAGTCCAATACGTTGTTTTATCAAACACAGTAAATATTTCACATTCTTGACTTCTAGTATGTGATGTGATCATAACAGTAAAGCTTAGCCTGTCTATTATTTAATTCTTGCTTTTATTCATGCTTCCTTATTTCCTTATATTTTTGAAGTCCTACTTCTTGAAAAATTAAGTGTAGGCTTTGTGAATACTTATGTTGCGATTGTGTTCCTTAGAGAAGATGTGTGATGTTTTATGGCAGGAACTTGTGCACAGTATAATTCCTATTACTACTTTACAGTGCATCCATGACTTGAAATTTTAATGATGAAAAAGTGACTTTTATTAGGGCTGAAAACTTGGCTGGGGGCTTGCTTATATTTACCAAATCTCTGTGGAGACTTTCCTGTGCATTTAGCATATTTTTCAAACAGGATATTGTCTGAAACCTTCTCAGCAGTGGGTAAAATTATTTAAAATTTATACTTCATTAATGCCCTGGGCTATAGGATACCAGTTTTTTGCAGGAGGGAGAAGGAAGTGGGTGTCTTCTACTATGGGTAGACCTGCACAGTTTTCTCTAAGGCCATGAAACACAGAAAAACAAACTTGAATTCACCTACTTATTCAAATGTTTTCAATGTAAATTCAAGTTTTTGTCTATTCTTGCCCCTCTGGGTTCCTGCTTTCACTTAATATTTGGCTTCAGAGTATTAACTATGAACATTAAATGAGCGTTTTAACAAAACATTTTAGCAACATTTTTACATGTTTTCAGAGGATGGGTAGATCAGGGTTAAAAACCAGAAAACTTGCTAGAAACAGAATTTCCTCCACATTCTTCATACTTTTATTCAAATTTCACAGACTCTGTGACCTAAATCCCAGGTACTTCCAACTTCCTTAAATTCTTTACAAAACTTATATTCTAAAACACTGCTATTGATGGAATTGTGTACCCTCAGAATTCATAACTTCCAATGTGACCACTCAGGAAGAAAGCTCTCATCAAAGACCAATGTGACCAACACTTTGACCTTGGACTTTCCACCCCACAAAACTGAAAGAAATAAATTTCTGTTGTTTGAGTTACACAATCTATGATATTTGTTATGGCAACCTATGCAGAAATATATGGATTTTGGTATTGGGTGTGGGTTGCTTCTCTAACAACTACTAAATATGGAAGTAGCATTGGAACTGGGTAATGGGTAGAGGATGGAACAGTTTTGAGGTGCCAGTTAGAAAAAAAGAATGTTAAGGCAACTCTAGCGAGGTCTCAGATGGAAATGAGAACATTTATTGGAAAATGGAGAAAAGACAATCCTTGTTATAAAATGGCAAAAACATGTAAAAATAAACAAACAAAAAAACACACTTCAGCTGAAATGTGTTCTAATGTTTCGTGGAAGGTAAAACTTGTGAGCAATGGAATTGGATATTAGCTGAAGAGATTTATAAGCAAAGTTTTAAATGAGAAGATTGGTTCCTTTTGACTGCTTATAGTAAAATGTGGAAAGTGAGAGATAAATTAAAGAAAGAAAGGTTAAGCATAAAGAAACCAGAACTTAAGATTTAGAAAATTCTCAGCTTATCCATATTGCAAAAACATGAGAAAGTGTGTTCTGAAGAGGACACTAGGGATATAGCTGATAAAGAGATCATGAGTGTGACTCATGGACTTATCACCTATCTCAGCAGATGCCAGGAATATAAATGAAATTATACCAGTAAAAAAAAAACTGCTGGTCTGAATTAAAAGGGACAGAGACAGTGCAACAGAATAAAAGAAGTTTATTACACTTCTTGTATTCTACATGGTTGGATGATGGAGTTATTGGATCATGGCTACAAATGTGTGTTATTTTTCAAGGAAAGGAAGAATGACCCCAATGGTGATTCAGAGATTAGAGAGCTACATGGCTCCTTAAGATACAAGGATTGATGAAAGACTCTTCTACTTGTTAACATTTTATGTTTTCCACAATCTTCTTAGGAGGACCTATCTTCCAAAGTATGATATGTATTGTTTTCCATCAGGTTTAATATTTAATAAATATTTGAAAATTGATCTTTTTGGAAATGAAAATAAAAACCTTTCTGACAAGAATATGACTTTCTGCTTCTTCCCTACTTTTAGTGATTCTGAAATTTTACTTTTTATTGGACATAGCTGGATTTGGCCACCAGATGGATCCATCTTAGTGTTCTATTAGACAAAAATCTCTGCTTTCATTACAAAAAACTTAGGGGAATATAGGAGTGAAATTCTTCTGATGACTAGATGCTAGTATTCTTATAATGACCTTAGACTGAAATAAAATAGGTCATGGCTTGTAGATACATAATTGAAATAATTCTTACCCTAAGTACATTATTGCTCCATATGTATGCCTGAATTTCATCTGAAAAGCAAGGATAATTTTTCTGTCAAATAATTCCAAAATGACATTGCAAGTGTACTCTGTACTTCAATTTTAAGTAGATTATTAGGCAAATCATTATCTAATGCAATGTTATTAATACTTCATGTTGACTTTCTTGAAAATTACACAAAATAATCCTACCCATAAATGGTCCTTGGCATATTAGATTTTTCAAAAATACCATCCGTTTCTCTATCTTTATTTATTTTCCTGACATTACATTTCTTACGACAATTGCTAAATCAAGGGCAAGAGTTCTGGCCTTGACCCTATAATTAAGTCAAATATTTTCCTTATCCAAGTCTCTACCACCCTCTAGGTCTGAATTTCATTTAATACAAAATGAGAGTTCTGGTAAATAGACTATCAAACCTTCAATTTCCTCTAGACCCTTAAATTCTCTGTCATATATCTCATTGTTTTGATTGTATAGTGCCTACCTTATTACTTCTATATAGTTAATTACTTGACTAGTCACCATGACATTTATTTTCTACATTTTCCTATTGTTATTAAAAGCCCCAATAAAAAATATAGTTCAAAATTTGAAGATAACTTTCCTCTTATGGAATCATTCCAGCCCTGGAAGTAACCATCAGAATAGCGGACCTCAGAGTACTAGGCATGAGAAGCAAAACTTTTGAAAGTGATTCTATAGGAGCAATAATTAGAAGTACACATCTACATTTTGACTCCCATGTCTTCTTGAAATTGGAAAAACATTGCTATACGTATAAGTCATGACCTTAAAACCTTCCTTAATTATACAGAGATAATGAAATATGTCATTAGGGATTATAACCACAGGGGGAAATTTTCATTCCAAGATTCCTTTTTCCATTTCTGCTTGGTTTTATCATAACATGTAGCATAAAACTCAATCTTTTGTTGTTTTGTCAACTTGTCATGAAACTTTAGGTAAAATAGGAATATGTGGTTAGTAAAACAACATCTTGCACTATTTTTATTGTATCTTTATGCCCTAACGGAGGAAAAAATAGCTTCAAGACGCAGAGGAAAAGAAATGTTTTTTTTTTTTTGCAAAAAGAGAGTTAGAAAAGATACAGAAATCTTTCTCAGAAATCTTTCTCTTTCCACCCCAACTCCAGTCTCTGTATATAAAAAGGCTGGGTGTATAATAGATTTACTTATAACTAAGCTTTGCTCAGTGTTCAAGAGGCAAGGTGTTGATGCAAGAAATGTTTTTCTGGGGTCTTTGATTTTGAAAACATAAAAGAAATCAAGATTACGTCTACTGAGAGTCAGAGCAAATGCAAAAAAGGATGCATATTATCAGAATGCTGTGGCAAATTATATCTGAAGGAATAAGTGCCTAAATCTCATTGGGTCAGCAGAGTTGGAGAGAGCTGAATCAAGGAAGATCATGTGCTATTTGGTCTGATAAAACTTAACTGAAAGTGCACTATGTATTGCTGAAAAGGTTTTGGCAGCATAATGAAGACTGATTAGACACATAGAAATGTCTATTCCCACCTCATAATTATGAGCGGGGGATGGGATATTGGTGAAAAGTTTAAATCTATGTTGAGATTATTAAGTCAAGTTTTCTGAAAAACTAATGGATTTAAATCAGAAACCATCTTTGAATAAATTAAACTCCTTGTCATCAGTAAAGCTAAGGGTTTAAATACAGCAACTGCATTTTTTTAGAGAAAATGCATTTCTTTACAGTTGAGTTATATTAATTGTTATAACTATAAAAGCCAACCTGTTACACCTACAACATTTTTGTTCATTTGATTGTCACATCAATGATTTGTGTTGATATGACCACATGAGGTCAAAAGCTAACTTGAATTTGGAGTTCTAAGTGTCACTAAGCTGAAAACAATCTCCACCTTCATATAACATTGAAAGGAAAAAGTGTACAAGGAACAAAGAAACAGATCTATTCAACTTAAATTAGCTCCATGCAAAGTAAATATTACTTGATATAGAAAAAAAGAAAAACAAAAATATACTTCCACAGATGTTTTGTTTGTTAGGTAAAAATCACATTTTTAAGAGGAAGATTATTTTTTTAATAAAAGCAGAAAAAATAAAAAAAGAAAATCTGTGATTCGTTTTGCCAAAGACATGTAAGTGACTTATGCATCATGAATCATGAAATGATATTAAAGGTGGTAAAAACTAACAAATGTTTCACAGCATTGTCAAAAAGACATAGTGTTCAGTGTGACTGAACTGAGTCATGTGCTGTAATTGATGTGATGATACCAACAACAGTTTATTCATTTTTTAAGAGAAGATATAATCAAACATTATATAATTTAGTTAAGAAAAATTAAAAAAAAAGAGATATGGGTTTAACCAAATAGGAAAAGAGGATGAAATTACAGTACATTTTATAAATAGTGTGTATGTTCTGAGGACAATAAATTGATATATCGTCTAAACACTTAAAGTGAAAATTTGAATGTCCCTATGATGTATCTAAGCACTGATGGTTAAATTGAATACAGAAGGATTTTTAAAAATTAAGTAATTTTATTCTTTAAAAGTAGTCATAGGTCAAAACAAATTTTTAATTAAAAAAATAAAAGTAGTCTTTGGTCACAGCAAAATTGAATGCAAAGTACAGAGTTTCTATATACTACCCTGCCCCCAAGCATACACAACATCCCCTATTGACATCCCATACTACAATGGTACATTTATTACAATTGCTAAGCTTATATTAACACATTATTATGCTCTGACAGCCATAATTTACATTAGGGTTCACTCTTGGGGTTATATATTTTCGGGTTTGTATAAAGGTATAATGACATATCCACCACTGCAGTGTCATACAGAATAGTTTCACTGCTTTAAACTTCTCTGTGTTCCCCGCCTTTCTCTTGCTAACTTCTGGAAAACACTGATCTCTATACTGTATCCATGGTTTTGTCTTTTACAGAATGCCATATATTTGGAAAGATACAATATGCAGCCTTTTCAGATTGGCTTCTTACACTTAGTAATATTTATTTGTTTCCTCCATGTCTTTTCATGGGTTGGTAGATCCTTTCATTTTACCACTGAGCACTATTCCATTGTCTAGATGTACCAGTTTATTTATCCATTTACCTACTGAAGGGCATCTGGTTCCTTCCAAGTTTTAGAAATTATGAATAAAGCTGCTATAAACATTATTGTTAGGGCTTTTGTGTGGACATAAATTTTAATTCACTTGGAAAAATTCTAAACATAGACTGACATATATACACTATTGATAATATGTATAAAATAGATAATTAATAAAAACCTACTGTATAGCACAGGGAAATCTACTCAATGCTCTGTGGTTACCTAAATGGTAAGGAAATCCAGAAAGAGGGGATATATGTATAAATATAGCTGATTCACTTTGCTGTACAGTAGAAACTAACACAACATTGTAAAGCAACTGTACTCCAAAAAAAATTTTTTTTAAATGACATTTCTGGTTTGTAGAGTAAGCATATATTTAGCTTTCTAAAAATCGACCAACATATCTTACAAAGTGGCTGTGCCAATTTTCATTCCCACTAGCAATGAATGAAAGTTTCTCCTGTTCCACAGTCTGGGCAGCACTTAGCATAGTCAGTGTTTCAGATTTTTGCTATTCTAATAGGTATGTGGTGATAATACATTGTTATTTTAATTTTCAGTTTCCTAATGACCTGTTATATTGAGCACCTTTTTAAAATGCTATTTGCCATCTGTGTAATTTCTTTGGTAAGATATCTGTTAAGGTTTTTTGCCCATTTTTTAATCAAGTTGTTCATTATCTTACTGAGTTTTAAGAGCTCCTTCCATGTTTTGGATAATAATCCTTTATCAGATACATCTTTTTCAAGCATTTTTCCAAGTCTATGGCTTCTACTGGGTTGGCCAAAATGTTCATTAGGGTTTTTCCATCAACATCTTACAGAAAACTAAAAAGCAAAACAAAACAAAACATAAAACATTTTGGCTAGCCCGATAGTTGTATTATTTTGATATTGTCTTTTGTAGAGAATAAGTTTTTAATTTTAATGAAGTGCAGCTTATCAAATATTTATTTTAAAGATTATATCTTTTGTATTGTATCTAAAAGGGTATCACGGTAACCAAGGTCATCTAGGTTTTCTCCTATGTTTTCTTCTAGAAGTTTTATTCTTATGCATTTTATATTTATCTCTATGATACATGTTGAATTAATTTTTGTGAAAAGTGTAAGGTCTGTGTTTAAGTTGATATTTTTACATGTGAATGTCCAGTTGTTCCAGCACCATTTGTAGAAGAGTCTATCTTTGCTCCATTGTATTGATTTTGCTCCTTTGTGGAAGATCAGTTGAATATACTTATTGGGGTCTGTTTTTAGGCTCTTTATTATGTTCCACTGTTCTATTTGCATATCATCAATACCACTGTGCCTTGATTTTTGTAGAGTTATAGTTAAGTTTTGAAGCCATATCGTGTCAGTCCTCCTACTTTGTTCTTGTCCTTCATTATTGTGTTGGCTATTCTAGAACTTTGGTCTCTCTATTTAAACTTTAATATTAATAATATCCAGCAAATACTCAGTAATTGGAAAGATAATTTCAGGTGAGGCCAAGATTCTATTGTGTCTATACTATGAAGCAAATTTGGATCATACCTTGTATTAGTTGATCTGCATGAGATTCTTCCATTGCAATATAGTAATACCATAGATGCTTTATAATCATTAACAGCTTAGACTCTGGAATAAAATTTCTGGGCTCATATCTATGCTATGTCACTTACTAGATGTATAACCTTGCAATGGTTAAATTCTCTGTGCCATTATGTCCTCATGTATAAAATGACAAAAACTGTATCTATTCCATAAAGTTGTGGTGAGGATTAGATGAAGGATGGCATTTATAAAATTTCTGTATCTGTTAACACTTGCTAGTACTTGTCTCAGGGGCCTACTTTTTCTGTTGTGCTAAGTTCCTATTGTTTCTGTCATATTTCTATATTGTGGTAAGTCAGGAACATATGCTTATTTCTCTGTATTTGTGTTTTCCTGTCTACTAGTGAAGATGCTTCTTACCCACTCTCTATGTTTTTACTCTTTAACATTCAAAATCCATTCTCCAAATAGCAAGTAAAATGAAGTAAAACTATAAATCTATTTAGGCTACATCTTTGCTTAAAATCATCAAGTTCTTCTGATTGGTCTTACAATAAAATCCACAAATTTTGTTTAGCCTATAAGATTTGATCTCAGTTAAATACCAGTTAAAATATTTCTTTAGAAATGTCTTTTTGAACTACTATAAGAACCAATCCCAGCATCAACGTTTTATCTCTACTATCAATACTACACACTTGCCCCCCACACACACATCACCACACTTTTGCACATCATAGTAACCTGTTATAAAGCATTTTTCAGTTTGTTATTTTGTGGTTTATTTGTTTACTGGATTATGATTTTCACCACGATTTAGAAAGTAAACTCTGAAATTATGAAATATGACTTTTTTGTTCATCTATAAGTTAAGTTTAATACAAGCCTGACCCATGGTATATAATATGAATAATTATTAAATAAAATAATATAAATAAAAATAGTTGCCTGTGGGCTGCCTAATAATTTTGTTTCAAGAGATTTTAATTTAACAGTAGCAATTCATTTTTTTCGGCTAAATGGTCATGATCTTGGATTTCCATTTATCACTATATACTCAAATGTGGACAAATTTTAACTTTTCAGATATTGCTGCGGTGGGAAACATGAGATAGATGGAAAAAAATCAAAAGGAAATGAACTAGAAAATATACAATTATTTTTTTCCAGGTTTATATTCCTACCTTACTTCTATAGTCCACACTGAGGATGTAGATTATAATTACCTAAGAAGTTTTTATTTTATTTTATGTTTTAAAATTAATTTTTATTGGATTATAATTGATTTACAATGTTGTGTTAGTCTCAGGTGTACAGCAAAGTGAATCAGTTATACATAAACATTTATTCACTCTTTTTTATATTATTTTCCCATAAAGATCATTACAGAGTATTGAACAGATTTCCGTGTGCTATACAGTAGGTCCTTATTAGTTATCAATTTCATAGTGTGTATATGTCAATCTCAATCACTCAGTTTATCCCTCCCCCCTTCCCCCTTGGTAACCATCAGTTTGTTTGCTACATCTGTGACTCTATTTCTGTTTTGTAAATAAGTTTATTTGTACAATTTTTTAGATTCCACATATAAGTGATATCATATGATATATGTCTTTTTCTGTCTGACTTACTTCACTCAGTATGGCAATCTTTAGGTCCACCCATACTGCTGCAAATGGCATTATTTCATTATTTTTTATGGCTGAGTAACATTCCATTGTATATATGTACCACATCTCCTTTATTCATTCATCTGTCGATGGGCATTTAGGTTTCTTCCATGTCCTGGCTATTGTAAATAGTGCTTCAGTGAACATTGTGGTGCATGTATCTTTTTGAATTATGGTTTTCTGCAGGTATATGCACAGGAGTGGGATTGCTGGGTCACATGGTAGCTCTATTTTTAGGTTTTTTTTAAGGAACCTCCATACTGTTCTCCATAGTGGCTGTACCAATTTACATTCCTACCAAAAGTGTAGTAGGAGGGTTCCCTTTTCTTCACACCCTATCCAGCATTTTTTGTTTGTAGATTTTTGATGAAGACCTTTCTGACCAGGGTGAGGTGATACCTCATTGTAGTTTTGATTTGCATTTCTCCAATACTTAGTGATATTGAGCATCCTTTCATGTGCTTTTTGTCCATCTGTATGTCTTCTTGGAGAAATGTCTATTTAGATCATCTGCCCATTTTTTGATTGGGTTGTTTGTTTTTTAGTTTTCTTTTAATATTGAGGTGTATATCCAGATCTACAAAATCAGAATTTTCATAAGTGTAGCCAATCCCTTATGTTTCCATGGAGCTTTACAGATTATCCTGTTTTGCATTCTGCCTGTAAATAGGGCAGCTTTGGGTCCAAATAATAGTTGGCTTTTAGAACAAATGTAAAACCATAGCCTGCTATTTATGCTAATCCACTGAATATGAAATATCTGTTAAAACTTCCCAAAACAATCAGTTTTGAATGACCTATACTTCCCAATGGAGGTATCAGATCAGACTGAATTAGACGAAGTGGAACTGCTGTGAAAAAGTCATTATTTATCTCCAAAGGACTGAAACAGGGCAACAAATAGCGCATGTCTTATCCCATCCATCATGCACACAATTTTAAATAGGCTGTAAGAAAACTGCAGCTTAATAATAGATTTCTCTCTCAGAATTTTGGAAAATGTTTTAACTTATTAAATTACAAATATTCAGAAAGACTCATTATATTTGAATCCTGGACAGAAATAGGCAAAAAGACTTTGAGTCATCTTATACCACTATTTTTATCAACTATATACCCACTTAAATGATATCGAAATCATTCTCCAAAATGAATTTTGAGAAGTTACAGTAAGAGTAACATTATTATGGGAAGCCCATAAGAAAGCCAACTTGATAGTCTGCTGCCCCAAACCATTGTAAACACAGGCATTGGTAACTGATAGACATATCAGTGGAGCTTAGGTACCAACCACTTAGTAATGGTAGTGAAATGTGGTCTCAGTGTGGTGCCTGATTACTCAATTTGTTGTATATGGAGACATGGCTGAAGGGACTTGTTCAAGCCCTAGTATATTAAGGTATATTTGTAGATACAGTCATTCATTCAATCAATATTTATTGAGTGCCTACTATGTTCCAGGCATTATCTGGAGATATATCAACAATGATAAAAATAAAACCCAAATTAGTTCTTCTCAGTTGGAGTAAGACATAGTAAACTAAATAAATAAGTTAATCATATAGTAAATTACAAAGTAATAAACTGCTGTGAGAAAAACTAAAGGAAGGAAATGAAACTGGGTGTACTGGAGAGAGCTGTTACAATTATAAATAAGGTGGTCAGGTGGGGTCTCATTGAGAGGGTGCTATTTGAGTAAATATTTGAGGAAGTAAGCCAGTGGATATTATCAGAATACTTCAGGAAAAGGAAATAGTGCAAAGCCCGTGATGTGGGAGTATGTCTGGAGTGTTCAAGGGACAGTACAGAGGCTGAGTAGATTAAACTACTCAGTAAGGAGCTAAAGTTAGAGGGATTAACAAAAGACTGAATTGTATAAAACCTTGTATGACATTTACTTGGAGTAAAATGTGGTGCCATGGAGGCAGTGGAGGTTGAAAATATAATGACATGATTTGATTAAATATTTAACAGGAAAACTGTGGTGACTACATTGAGAGTAAAGAGTAATATTGCAAGAATATAAGCAGGAAAAACAGATGGAGGCCTTTACAATCTACTGAGTGAAAAAAAATTGTGTCTTGAACTAGAGTGATAGTGGTGGAAAAGTTGACGGTGACAGATCTGAGGCTTAATTGGAAAGATTTCCTAAATGATTGGATATAAATCTGGAGGAAAAAAAAAGTATTTAATCTTGAGGACATTAACTCTGATTGGGAGACTGTGGTAGGAACAGGTTTGAATAAAAAGAATTAGGGCTGGACAATATTTTGATGCCTTTTAGGAATCCAATTTGATTTGTAAAGACAAGAGGTAGTAGGTAGATTCTTTTGTTTTTTTAATACATTGTGGAAAACTAAATTTCTTAAATATATTGGATTTTTTAAACTGTCTATTTTCACCTATATTTAAACCAAATATTTTGAATATGACTTAATAAAATATCTATTATTCCTTCTAATATCAAACTTTTATTTTAATCAATTTGTGAAGAGTAAACATATATATCTATTCTAGTCATGAATATTCTAGAGGTTTTGACATAATATTTTTTAAATGATTGTTTTTGCATTCACCTTAAGTATTAAGCAAATAGGTAAACATTGTTTTACTTATTTCTCTGGAAAAGATAAGAACACTCTCAGATTAATAAACTGCATATTAATATCTATCTTTGAAAGTTCATTAACAAGTTAGGAGCAGTTCTAATTTAGGTTGATGTGTTATTACTTTTTAAAGAAAATGTATAAATCCCAGAAAGGGTCCCATTATAATGTTTCATATAGAAAAAATCTAAAAAAATGTTTTGATTTTGCTGATCATCTTATCTTAGTAAAATAAATACTAAGGTTTTCTTAAAATTTTACTTTTATAATATGTTATTTTATGTTAAATGAAACAAGTAAAATTTTTACAAAACCATGTTGCAACACTTCTGTCAAATCCTATTAAATTTTTCATAAGGGACTCAATACTAGAAATAAATTGTGATGTTTAAGTATGTAGTACTATATTTTATTGATTCCAATATACCTATAACATCAGGATAAACCTTGTAATTTGAATTGGGCGTGCTTTTTTGTTTTAATGGTACTTAAAGGTTTTAATTATTAAAATGTTAGACTGAATAAATTATAGTATACTAACATTTATTAAATTGCATCACGTATCAAACACCATACTAGTGTTTTAAAATATGTATACAGTATTCTTTCTCTTTGTAAATGAAGATACTGAGTTCTAGAGGAGCACAGTCAATGCCTAAAATGACACAGGTAATGGCAGAAACAGAATCATACCCAGGTCCTACTGTGTCCAAAAGTGTGATCTTATTCATTATACTGTATTTATTTCAACAAGTTTCCATGAATGTCATTGCCACATGGATTGAAGGTTTATGAAGCCCAGCCTTTAGCTTTTTAAGGCCAAGTGGAGCTATGGAGCTGAGGAGAGGCAAACAGAAGACAGACATATTCTGGCACCTTATATTTTTAGTTTCCTCAAAGCCAAACCTACCATATTTAATGACCAATTTTAATGCCTTGGCAGTGTCTTTATTTTCCCCCACAGTCAGTTATAATACATATTCCAAGCTTTCCTGAGCCAACTCTGGCACAACTGCCTTGGGCATTCTCACCAAGTAGTGGATCTCAATAAGAGTAACAAGAGGAACTTCATTCCTTGAGTTTACACTGAGTCCCTTGGGTTTCTGAGATATCAACAGAATTTGTTATACATGCTGCAAAAGTTGGAATTCACATCAGTTTCTAACTTATAATTTGAATCTCTACTCAGTTACATCAGGAATATGAGATGAAAAAGAAAAGTAATATTTATACCCATTCTGTTCCTGACCAATATGAGCAATACTTATTCATGATTGAAACTATACCTCCAGCAGTGAACTTAGATGGAACATCAGACTCTATATCTATGCTTAAATCTCCAAAAAGATATTTGGCCTGTAAAGCAAAAATATCACCTTGTGCTGATAAGCATACTTAAATTTCAGTAGTACTATTAGAAGTGGCCTGTCACCCTGAACAAATATGGTCAGGCCAGCCACCCAAGTCTTAAAGAACTATGGAATACCCACAAGTGAAAGCAGAATCATACATAACTGGATATTGCTTTCATCATCTAATTTAAAAATAGTATGCATTTTTTGAAGTATAAACTATCAGGGTGATTTCCTTTCTGAATTATATGATATTCCAGTAAATACCAAGGAGGCTCAATACTGATTTCCACTTGGGAAATAATCTGGTCCAAAAATTTTGCTTAAAGATAATTCTGATCTTGGGGCTTCCCTGGTGACGCAGTGGTTGAGAGTCCGCCTGCCGATGCAGGGGACACGGGTACATGTCCCAGTCCGGGAAGATCCCACATGCCACAGAGTGGCTGGGCCCGTGAGCCATGGCCACTGAGCCTGCGCATCTGGAGCCTGTGCTCCGCAACAGGAGAGGCCACAACAGTGAGAGGCCTGCGTACCACAAAAAAATAAATAAATAAAATAAATAATAATAATAATAATTCTGATCTCAAGAAAGAACTATAAAATGTGTGGATAAGGCAGTCAATTCCAATAACGAAACCAAAAAGGAAAAGATAAAGTATATTTTGGAAACTACAGGAATTGGAGGAGAAGGAATGTGTAAAATGGCAAAAGAAAAAGATGACTCTAAACAAGCAGGAGTGAGGGGAGAAAAGGAGGAAAATATGGGTGTAAGGAAAGAACTGTCAGGAGTGAAATATTGCATTTTCAGCTTCCTAGCCATTGAATTCTATGTGGCTTTCATTCTATATCACTGTGGACAGAGCTTTGTGGTTTCTGCCTCCTCCCAGCACTGGAGATCAGACTCAGAAAGTAAACTAGATTTCACTATAGTTTACTGGCAGAAAAATGGAGGTAAAACAGATGAATTTAGTGTGACTTAAAAAAAATACATTTACTTAAAGTTATCAGTGTTTTCAATTTCTACTCAGTCACATGTTAAAGTGTTTAAATGGTACCTAAAATCTAAAAACACCGTTCTGTTTGTTCCACTAGCAAAACAAATATCTGATCAATGAAACAAAATGTTTTAGGCAGTTTGTTCTTCTTTTAACCTCAACGAAAAAAATTAGAGTAACCCTTTATACCCCCTCATTTTCATATTCTCCATATTTTTATGAAATCTAAAAGAATATAAAACACATTTTTCTTATTTGTTAATATTTAATTCCGATACATATTGTACATAGAAATGTTAGCTTAAAGATTTTTCTGGCATAAGATCTTGGTATAATTGAACACACATCAGTCATAATTATGTCATGTTAATGTCAATTTGGTTTGAATACAGTCTAGCTTTCTAAATTATATTTTTAGAAGGAGAATTCTTAATTATTTTTGTGTTTCATGAACATCCTAACTTGATGGTTTTGGAGTGAGTATTCTATGTATGCATTGTTCATTCATTCATCCTTCTTTGGCAAAATCATACAACTAAAAATAATGGACCTATATCCCTAGTTCTGGAGTTTCAGAGATAATTCCCTAGTGCTGGAGTTTCAAAGATAATTAAGTCACAAACTTAGAACTCAAATTAGTCGAATAGGGAAAACATGACAAGTAAATAAGAAAAACATGACAAATTTGGGAGGATGTGATAGATAATATAAAAGAGATTTGTGCTAAGGAAAAACAAATGAAATAGAGAGTGATTCTTTCTGGATGGTTTGTGAAATGTTCTAGATAAGCATACTCAATCTGGTTCATGAAAATGTTTCACATATTCATAAAGAAAGCAACAACAATGCAGTTATATTGTCTAATTGTATTTCTTTTTTTTGGATTTGTGAAACTAACACCGTTAATAAAATTTTGTTTAAAAATCACACACTGATAAAGTTCTATGAACAAGTGTCCCTTATCCTCACAGATTTCTGATTGTCATGTCACACTTATTTTTTCTTAATTGTAATAGGTTTACTATGTTGAATATGTTAATTAATGTTTTGTATATTCATGCTTCTTTTCCATCAAGTCAAATTACAGTAACTATTGTGCCTATATAAAACATATATATCCAAACAACCAGCATTTTGCAAATAATTGAACAAAGTGTACTCTATACTTTCTCTATGTTAAAGTACAGATTTTCTGTCTTAAGAAACATTTCCTTTTCAAAATTTGAGAAAAAGACACATGTAAATAATTTCATTGGATTAAAAGGCTTAACATATTCTATTTTTAAAAGGTCTCAACCTTAGAGACCAAAGAATTTTACAAGTGTCATTTAATAGAACGTATTTTTATTCTCTTGGAAACTTTGTACATATTTATTTCCTTTATTTCAAGTGCAAAACAACATTATTAGTCAAGTTATGTCAGTAAACTTCCTATCTCATTGAAATCTTATTTATAAGCTGTATTTAGTAAGTTAGAGATAGCTTAATGATTATTAATGTAACATAATATTACATAGCATTAATTTTAACATAATAGTTTTACAACTATAGTGAAGGAATTTCCTTAATGCATGGCTACTTTTTCCCCATAGAACAAAGCTATAAAGAAAGGAGTGATTAATACCATAAATTTGATCTATGTTTTTCTATTAAATTAATATAATTAACATGAGGATTGGTTTAATTTTAATGTAAATAGTCACCTATAAATGATTTATCTATATTTTAGATTAATAAATCTACCTTATTCCTAGGTTTTATAAATATGCATGGTGTTGTATAAATAGACAAATACAGTTTCATTTCTTAATATATTGCTTTTTTCTTCTGTGCCTTAAAATACGTATTTGAAATGTTCTGACTTTTTTTCTAACAATTTGAGAAGAAAGCATCCATAAATTATGTACTTACATATAAATAAAATATAGAGCATACTTTGTTTAATTATTTAAAAAATACTGATTGGATATATATGCTCTATATAAGCACAATAATTAGATGTTAATAATTAGAGATTATTATGCACAATAACTAGATGTTAGAAATTTTAGTATAAATTGAAAGAAATAAAGGAAGAAATGAAATGTTTTAAGCACCAAACTTGTGTTTGGTACATAGTAAATGGTTATTAAATGCTTGCTAAATAAACACATTTTCACTTAACACATTTTTCTCTTTTAAAATCATCCCTTCAGGTAAGTATTATCACTATCAAAGATGGCATCAGGAAGTTGCATCAAGAAGGCTAACCTCTCAAAAAAAAAATTAACTTGTCAAAATATACTGTGTAAGTAAGTTAAAGCTGACTACCAGCAAAACACTGTGCCTTCCCTTTGATTCTTACACATGATATTACACCCACAGCTAGGCAGCCAAATGAAATTAAACCTTTAACTCTAATACAAGAGAGAATAAGTGTTCACTCCACAACTTATTCCTACACAAAATACTTTATTGGATTAGTTACATCCTTCTATATCTGCACCACACCTGCACACATCTTTTGAAACCAAGATTATTATACTCATGGTGGTAAACTTTCTAAGAAGTATTATGGTGCTTGACAAGAAATTCTCAGAATCACCTTCAATTTTGTTTTCCATCGATTAATGGGAAATATTCTGTACCTACAGAATCAGTACTTTATAAAGACTCAGATGTTTTACATCATAATGTGTCAGAATTTAAGAGATATTCTCAATAGATTAATCTATTTAAGCAAAAATTTAATTAATTTATTGACCACCTATTTTAGGTAAGACAAAATTTTAGAAGTGGTCACTGTTTTTTAGAAGTTTGAGTTCACTATGCTTTCCAGACTGCAAATTTTAGAATTATCTGTACAGAGATATCTCCTTTTGTTAAAATCCCTCTTAGACTCATATTTTCTTATCAAAGCTCACAGTGTAATATACTCTTGGTTTTTTATATGTACAGGTCAATCACAATTAAGTGTTTCATTCCGACTTTAATTGAACTATGACAGAATCAGTGTTCAATTCATTATTCAGATAACCATCAACTTTTTGCTATTGTGGTTATCACAGTAAAATTTCTAATTAAACACCTTTGTTAATTTGAAAATTATTATTAATTGCAGTCCACACCACAGTAGTTCAACTGAAGGAGATCAGACTTTTTCTAATTTTAGCTCAACCTGCCAATTGCTGAATTGTATAATTTCTTTTAACCAATCTTTATTGAGTAACTGCCAAGTTATTTGCTGGATTTGGGGCATCCATAGACATATAAGCATGGGCCTTGACATCAAATGTGTAAAATCTTGAGGTGAAGGGAAACATCTATCAGTTAATCTCATTACAATCTATTAAGGTTTAAAATCTACTCACAAGGGTCTTCTAAATCAAAATGGATGCGGTTGTATACTATGATAAATGCAGTGCTGTGTGGTAGTAGAAAATCTGTTGATCCTGAAGTTCACGGTTCACCATATTTTATATGAATACTATATATGTGTATCATTTCTATTTTCTGAATGAAATAAGAGCAAAAAATAAGGGTTAATTTTGCAAAGCCATTTTGGCAATTAAGGATGTATTATATGTGGCAAGAGCCTGTGAGGCAGCATGGGATTATAGGTGGGATTTGAAATTTACTGCCAAATGTACTAAGTCTGATAGCTGTGTGTTTAACTTGGAGAAATTAGAAAGTTTCTAGAAGCCTCCACATCTTCATCTAAATATTTCAATATGTATTTGTTATTTGTGTAGAGTATCTATCACATAGAGGGCACTAAAGAAGTAAAAATATGAATGGCCCTCTCTTTATAAACCGTGAAATTTGTACATATTTTTCCCACCTTCCATCACATCTATGACACACACAACTGGTGTTTTGTGTTACTTCTATCCAGTCAATTACTCTCAATTCACTGACACATTTCTTGTCCTAAACTCTCAAAAAGGCATTCAATGCACACATTCCAGAAAAAAATCCGAAGAGAAACTACTTTCTTTTCTAGCCTCCTTGTCTAATAATTTCCTATATAGGTACTAAAGTCCTGAGAATAGTTTCTAGACTCATACAGAAGTTTACTGGATCATTCTAGCTTAAAATTATGTTTCCCCAGACCCGGAGGAAGATGGCAGAAGAGTAAGACACGGAGATCACTTTCCTCCCCACACATACATCAGAAATTCATCTACACGTGGAACAACTCCTACAGAACACCTACTGAACACTGACAGAAGACCTCAGACCCCCCAAAAGGCAAGAAACTCCCCACATACCTGGGTAGGGCAAAAGAAAAAAGAATAAACAGAGACAATAGGATAGGGATGGGACCTGCACCAGTGGGAGGGAGCCGTGAAGGAGGGAAGGTTTCTACACACTACAAGCCCCTTCGCGGGCGGAGACTGCAGGTGGCGGAGGGGGAAAGCTTCGGAGTAGCGGAGGAGAGAACAGCAACAGGGGTGCGGAGGGCAAAGCGGAGAGATTCCGGCACAGAGGATCGGTGCCCTCAGGCACACACCAGCCCGAGAAGCTTCTCTGTTCGGCCGCCGTGGCGGACAGGGCTGGGAGCTGAGGCTCGGGTATCCGCTTTCAGTTGGAGCGCAGGGAGAGGACTGGGGCTGGCGGCAGGAAGAGAGCCTGAAGGAGTTAGTGCACCACGGCTAGCCCGGAGGGAGTCCGGGGAAAGGGTCTGGAGCTGCCGAAGAGGCAAGAGACATTTTTCCCTTTTGTTTCCTGGTGCGCGAGGAGAGGGCATTAAGAGGGCTGCTTGGGGAAGCGCTGGAGACAGGCGCGAGCCACGGGTAAGGCACGGACCTCGGAGACGGGCGTGGGACGCTGGGGCTGCCGCAGCCGCCGGCGCCGCCGCCGCCGCCGCAAGGCCTGTGTGCGAGCGCGGGTCACAGTCCGCCCCGCCTTCCGGGGGGCCTGTGCACCCCGCCACTGCCGGGATCCCGGGACCCGGGGACGGCTTTCCCGGGAAAGCGCACGGAGCGCCACGGGCTGCTGCAACGTCACGCCCGCCTCTGCCGCCGCAGGCCCGCCCCACACTGCGCGCCCCTCCCTCCCCTCTGCCTGAGTGAGCCAGAGCCCCTGAATCAGCGGCTCTCTTAAACTCGTCCTGTCTGAGCGAAGAACGGACGCCCTCCGGCGACTTACGCACAGAGGCGAGGCCAGGTCCAAGGCTGAGACCCGGGAGCTGTGAGAGCAGAGACAGGGAAGTCTCTCTGTGCAGCCTTGGAGGCAGCGGATTAAAGCTCCAGGGTCCATTTCATGTGCCCTGCGTCTGTGGAGTGCATGAATGGACAGCGAATCATCCCAAATTGAGGAAGTGGACTTTGAGGACAAGATTTAAGACTTTCCCCCCTTTTCCTCTTTTTACAACGAATTATCCCAAATTAAGGAGGTGGACTTAGAGAGCAAGATTTCAGACTTCTCGCCCTTTTCCTCTTTTTAAAACGAATTATCCCAAATTGAGGAGGTGGACTTGGAGAGCAAGATTTTTGATTTTTCCCCCTGCTCTCTTTTTGTGAATGTGTATGTGTAATCTTCTGTGTAAGATTCTCTCTGTATAGCTTTGGTCCACCATATGTCCCAGGGTTCTATCGGTCCGTTTTTTTTTTTTTTCAATAATTACTTTTTAATTTTAATAACGATACTATATTTCATACTTTATTCTATTCTACTGTACCTGCTCTTTCTTTTTTTCCTACCTTCCCTTCCTCCCTCCCTCCCTCCGCTCCTCCTTTCCTTCTTTCTTTTTCTTTCCTCCCACCCTCCCTCCCACCATTCTTCTTTCCACTTTCTTTTTCTTTCCTTCCTCCCTCCCTTCTTCCATTCACTCTTCCTTTTGCTTTCATTCCTCCCTCCCTCCCTCCTTTCTTTCCTTCTCTCTTTCCATCCTTCCTCCCTCCCTCCCTCCTTTCTTTCTTTCTTCCTTCCTTCTATTCTTCCCTTCTTCCTTTCTTTCACTCTCTCTTTCTTTTTCTACTAACTCTTTCTTTCTGCTTTTTCTCCCTTTTATACTGAGCCGGATGGATGAAAGGCTCTTGGTGCTGCAGCCAGGAGTCAGTGCTGTGCCTCTGAAGTGGGAGAGCCAACTTCAGGACACGGGTCCACAAGAGACCTCCCAGCTCCACATAATATCAAGCAGCGAAAATCTCCCAGAGATCTCCATCTCAACACCAACACCCAGCTTCAGTCAACGACCAGCAAGCTACAGTGCTGGTCACCCTATGCCAAGCAACTAGCAAGGCAGCAACACAACGCCACCCATTAGCAGAGAGGCTACCTAAAAACATAATAAGGCCATAGGCACCCCAAAACACACCACCAGACTTGGACCTGTCTACCAGAAAGACAAGATCGAGCCTCAACCACCAGAACACAGGCATTAGTCCCCCCCACCAGGAAGCCTACACAACCTACTGAAACAACCTTAGCCACTGGGGACAGACACCAAAAACAACGGGAACTACGAATGTGCAGCCTGCAAAAAGGAGACACCAAACACAGTAACATATGTAAAATGAGAAGACAGAAAAACACACAGCAGGTGAAGGAGCAAGATAAAAACCTACCAGACCTAACAAATGAAGAGGTAATAGGCAGTCTACCTGAAAAAATAGTTCAGAATAATGATAGTAAAGCTGATCCAAGATTCTATTTCCAAGATCCATAATCTTGGAAATAGAATAGACAAAATGCAAGAAACAGTTAACAAGGACCTAGAAGAACTAAAGATGAATCAAACATCGATTAAAAACACAATAAATGAAATGAAAAATACTCTAGATGGGATCAATAGCAGAATAACTGAGGCAGAAGAACGGATAAGTGAGGTGGAAGATAAAATAGTGGAAATAAATGATACAGAGCAAACTAAAGAAAAAAGAATGAAAAGAACAGAGGACAGTCTCAGAGACCTCTGGGACAACATTAAACACACGAACATTCGAATTATAGGGGTTCCAGAAGAAGAAGAGAAAAAGAAAGGGACTGAGAAAATATTTGAAGAGATTATAGTTGAAAACTTCCCTAATATGGGAAAGGAAATAGTTAATCAAGTCCAGGAGGCACAGAGAGTCCCACACAGAATAAATCCAAGGAGAAATACGCCAAGACACATATTAATCAAACTGTCAAAAATTAAACACAAAGAAATCATATTAAAAGCAGCAAGGGAAAAACAACAAATAACACACAAGGGAATCCCCATCAGGTTAACAGCTGATCTCTCAGCAGAAACTCTACAAGCCAGAAGGGAGTGGCAGGACATAATTAAAGTGATGAAGGAGAGAAACCTGCAACCAAGATTACTCTACCCAGCAAGGATCTCATTCAGATTTGATGGAGAAATTAAAACATTTACAGACAAGCAAAAGCTGAGAGAGTTCAGCACCACCAAACCAGCTTTACAACAAATGCTAAAGGAACTTCCCTAGGCAAGAAACACAACAGAAGGAATATACCTACAATAACGAACCCAAAGCAATTAAGGAAATGGGAATAGGAACATACATATCAATAATTACCTTAAATGTAAATGGACTAAATGCTCCCACCAAGAGACACAGAGTGGCTGAATGGATACAAAAACAAAACCCATATATAGGCTGTCTACAAGAGACCCACTTCAGACCTAGAGACACATACAGATTGAAAGTAAGGGGATGGAAAAAGATATTCCATGCAAATGGAAATCAAAAGAAAGCTGGAGTAGAAGTTCTTATATCAGACAAAATAGACTTTAAAATAAAGACTATTAGAAGAGACAAAGAAGGACACTACATAATGATAAAGTGATCGATCCAAGAAGAAGATATAACAATTGTAAATGTTTATGCACCCAACATAGGAGCACCTCAATACATAAGGCAAATACTAACAGCCATAAAAGGGGAAATCGACAGTAACACAATCATAGTAGGGGACTTTAACACCCCACTTTCACCAATGGACAGATCATCCAAAATGAAAATAAATAAGGAAACACAAGCTTTAAATGATACATTAAACAAGATGGACTTAATTGATATTTATAGGACATTCCATCCAAAAACAACAGAATACACATTTTTCTCAAGTGCTCATGGAACATTCTCCAGGATAGAACATATCTTGGGTCACAAATCAAGCCTTGGTAAATTTAAGAAAATTTAAATTGTATCAAGTATCTTTTCCAACCACAATGCTATGAGACTAGACATCAATTACAGGAAAAGATCTGTAAAAAATACCAACACATGGAGGCTAAACAATACACTACTCAATAACGAAGTGATCACTGCAGAAATCAAAGAGGCAATTAAAAAATACCTAGAAACAAATGACAATGGAGACATGACGACCCAAAACCTATGGGACGCAGCAAAAGCAGTTCTAAGGGGGAAGTTTATAGCAATACAATCCCACCTTAAGAAACAGGAAACATTTCCAGTAAAGAACCTTACCCTGCACCTAAAGCAATTAGAGAAAGAAGAACAAAAAGGCCCCAAAGTTAGCAGAAGGAAAGAAATCATAAAGATCAGATCAGAAATAAATGAAAAAGAAATGAAGGAAACGGTAGCAAAGATCAACCAAACTAAAAGCTGGTTCTTTGAGAAGATAAACAAAATTGACAAACCATTAGCCAGACTCATCAAGAAAAGAAGGGAGAAGACTCAAATCAATAGAATTAGAAATGAAAAAGGAGAAGTAACAACTGACACTGCAGAAATACAAAAGATCATGAGAGATTACTATAAGCAACTCCATGCCAATAAAATGGACAACCTGGAAGAAATGGACAAATTCTTAGAAATGCACAACCTGCCGAGACTGAATCAGGAAGAAATAGAAAATATGAATAGACCAATCACAAGCACTGATATTGAAACTGTGATTAAAAATCTTCCATCAAACAAAAGCAGAGGTCCAGATGGCTTCACAGGCGAATTCTATCAAACATTTAGAGAAGAGCTAACACCCATCCTTCTCAAACTCTTCCAAATAATTTCAGAGGAAGGAACACTCCCAAACTCATTCTACGAGGCCACCATCACCTTGATACCAAAACCAGGCAAGGATGTCACAAAGAAAGAAATCTAGAGGCCAATATCCCTGATGAACATAGTTGCAAAAATCCTCAACAAAATACTAGCAAACAGAATCCAACAGCACATTAAAAGGATCATACACCATGATCAAGTGGGGTTTATTCCAGGAATGCAAGGATTCTTCAATATATGCAAATCAATCAATGTGATACACCATATTAACAAGTTGAAGGAGAAAAACCATATGATCATCTCAATAGATGCAGAGAAAGCTTTCGACAAAATTCAACACCCATTTATGATAAAAACCCTGCAGAAAGTAGGCATAGAGGGAACTTTCCTCAACATAATAAAGGCCATATATGACACACCCACAGCCAACATTGTCCTCTATGGTGAAAAACTGAAACCATTTCCACTAAGATCAGGAACAAGACAAGGCTGCCCACTCCCACCACTCTTATTCAACCTAGTTTTGGAAGTTTTAGCCACAGCAATCAGAGAAGAAAAGGAAATAAAAGGAATCCAAATTGGAAAAGAAGAAGTAAAGCTGTCACTGTTTGCAGATGACATGATACTATACATAGAGAATCCTAAAGATGCTACCGAAAAACTACTAGAGCTAATCAATGAATTTGGTAAAGTAGCAGGATACAAAATTAATGTACAGAAATCTCTGGCATTCCTGTACACTAATGATGAAAAATCTGAAAATGAAATCAAGAAAACAGTCCCATTTACCATTGCCACAAAAAGAATAAAATATCTAGGAATAAACCTACCTAAGGAGACAAAAGACCTGTATGCAGAAAATTATAAGACACTGATGAAATAAATTAAAGATGATACAAATAGATGGAGAGATATACCATGCTCCTGGATTGGAATAATCAATATTGTGAAAATGACTCTACTACCCAAAGCAATCTACAGATTCAATGCAATCCCTATCAAACTACCACTGGCATTTTTCACAGAACTTGAACAAAAAATTTCAAAATTTGTTTGGAAAAACAAAAGACCCCAAATAGCCAAAGCAATCTTGAGAACGAAAACCGGAGCTGGAGGAATCAGGCTCCCTGACTTCAGACTATACTACAAAGCTACAGTAATTAAGACAGTGTTGTACTGGCATAAAAACAGAAAGATAGATCAGTGGATCAGGATAGAAAGCCCAGAGATAAACCCACGCACATATGGCCAACTTATCTTTGATAAAGGAGGCAGGAATGTACAGTGGAGAAAGGACAGCCTCTTCAATAAGTGGTGCTGGGACATGTAAAATTTGAGATTACATCATTCCCTAACACCATACAGAAAAATAAGCTCAAAATGGATTAAAGACCTAAATGTAAGGCCAGAAACTATCAAACTCTTAGAGGAAAACATAGGTAGAACACTCTATGACATAAATCACAGCAAGATCCTTTTGGACCCACCTCCTAGAGAAATGGAAATAAAAACAAAGATAAACAAATGGGACGTAATGAAACTTCAAAGCTTTTGCACAGCAAAGGAAACCATAAACAAGACCAAAAGACAACCCTCAGAATGGGAGAAAATATTTGCAAATGAAGCAACTGACAAAGGATTAATCTCCAAAATTTATAAGCAGCTCATGCAGCTCAATAGCAAAAAAACAAACAACCCAATCCAAAAATGGGCAGAAGACTTAAATAGGCATTTCTCCAAAGAAGATATACAGACTGCCAACAAACACATGAAAGAATGGTCAACATCATTAGTCATTAGAGAAATGCAAATCAAAACTACAATGAGATATCATCTCACACCAGTCAGAATGGCCATCATCAAGAAATCTAGAAACAATAAATGCTGGAGAGGGTGTGGAGAAAAGGGAACACTCTTGCACTGCTGGTGGGAATGTGAATTGGTACAGCCACTATGGAGAACAGTATGGAGGTTCCTTAAAAAACTAAAAATAGAACTGCCATATGACCCAGCAATCCCACTACTAAGCATATACCCTGAGAAAACCATAATTCAAAAAGAGACATGTACCAAAATGTTCATTGCAGCTCTATTCACAATAGCCCGGAGCTGGAAACAACCTAAGTGTCCATCATCAGATGAATGGATAAAGAAGATGTGGCACATATATACAATGGAATATTACTCAGCCATAAAAAGAAACGAAACTGAGCTATTTGTAATGAGGTGGATAGACCTAGAGTCTGTCATACAGAGTGAAGTAAGTCAGAAAGAGAAAGACAAATACCGTATGCTAACACATATATATGGAATTAAAAAAAAACGTCATGAAGAACCTTGGGGTAAAACGGGAATAAAGACACAGACCTACTTGAGAATGGACTTGAGGATATGGGGAGGGGGAAGGGTAAGCTGTGACAAAGCAAAAGAGAGGCATGGACATATATACAGTACCAAACGTAAGGTAGATAGATAGTGGGAAGCAGCTGCATAGCACAGGGAGATCAGCTCGGTGCTTTGTCACCGCCTGGAGGGGTGGGATGGGGAGGGTGGGAGGGAGGGAGATGCATGAGGGAAGGGATGTGGGAACAGATGTATATGTATGACTGATTCACTTTGTTATAAAGCAGAAACTAATAAAAAATATATATATAAAAAAATAAAAAAAAAATATGTTTCCCCAACTAAATGTTTTAAGTATATAAATGGGTGATATGTGATATTATAACTGTGGACAGTACACAGATGGTCTTTTTTTTTTTAACCCACTCATCCACATTATGTCTTTTGATTGGAGAATTTAATCCAGTGACATATAAAGACATTATTGTAGGTAGGCACTTGTTGCCATTTTGCTACTTGTTTTCTGGTTGTTTCTGTAGTTCTCTGATTTTTGTCTTCTTTTAGTGTCTTCCCTGTGATTTGATAATTTTTAGTTTTATGCATATATTTCTTTTGCTCTATTTTTTGAATATATATTGTAGAGTTATTTTTTTGTGATTACCACATAGTTCATATATGTTGACCTATAGGTATATCCCCTTGTTTTAAACTGATAATTATTTAAGTCCGAACACATTCTAAAAGCTCTAGATTTTTACCCCACCCACATGTTTTGTGTTTTTGATGTCATATTTCACATCTTTATGTCTATCCCTTACCTATTTACTGTAGTTATAATTGATTTTACATTTTTTTAAAACTCTGTCCCAGCTTATTTAAGCCTTTACTATAGATTTGCCTTTACAGTGGGATTTGTCCTTTCCCACAATTTCTTACTTCTTGTTGTAGTCTCCGTTTTCACTTAAAGAATACTCTCTAACATTTTTTGTTCTGTCAGTTTAGTATTGATGAACTCTTTTAGTTTTTCCTTGTCTGAGAATCTCCTTATGTTTCCTTCAATTCTGAATGATAACCTCGTTGGGTAGAGTATCCTAGGTTGTAAGGTTTTTTATTTTTATTTTTTTGCTTTTAACACTTTAAATGTGTTGTGCCACTCCCTCCTGGCCTTCAAAGTTTCTGCTGAAAAATCAGCTGATAGCCTTATGGGGGTTCCCTTGTATGGGACTCTTTGTTTTTCTCTTGCTGCTTTTAGAATTTTCTATCTTTCATATTTTCCATTTTAGTTTTAATATGTCTTGGTGTAGATCTTTTTTGGTTCAGCTTGTTTGAGATTCTCTGTACTTCCTATACATGAACATCTGTTTTTTTCTTCAGGTTCAGGAAGTTTTCAGCCATAATTTCATCCCTTCTTGGACCCCTATAATGTGAACTTTAGTAGGTTTGATGTTGTCCTAGAGGTCACTTAAACTATTCTCATTTTTTAAAATTTGTTTTTCTTTTTGCCATTCTGATTGAGTGATTTCCATTATTCTATCTTCCTGAGAGCTTATGCATTATTTGTATTACTTAATATGCTGCTAGTTCCCTTTTTTTTTTAATTTTCAGTTACTGTATCCTTGAGCTCTGACAGGTTCTTTTTAGATTTTCTAGTTCTTTTTTGAAATTCTTGCTGTGTTCATCTATCCTTTTCCCCAGCTCAGTTAGCATTCTTATTATTATTCTTTTGGACTCTTTATCAGGTAAATTATTTATGGTTTCATAAGGGTTTTTTTCAGGGTTTTTTCCTTGTTCTTTCATTTAAATCATATTCTTCTGTATTCTATTTTGTTTACTTTTCTTTGTCTCTATGAAATTCGGTGAAACAGTTACCTATCTTGGTCTTGAAGGCATGTTCTTTTGTGGGAGCATCTCTATGCTATCTGCATGTGCCCAGTGGCTTTGACGGGAGATCTGGATCCAAAATGAACACAAGCTGTGCCTTCCCCCTGGGGTGTCCTTGGTGGGAGGTAGGGCTGGAGTCAGAGAGGCTAGAGCCGGAGCCAGGTGCAAGCCAGGGCTTCTCCTATGCTCAGTGGGTATCATCTCCATTTGGGGGCAGGAACAGGGCCCAAATGTCTGAAGCAGGAGACCTAGGGCATTTGGGTTTCTCCCAGGTGTGATGGCATTCTCTGCCATGATTTGTGATGTTACCAGTGCTGGACGTATTGGGGCTGTACTTCTGTGCTCCTTTCACATTTCCCTTGATGTGCATGTCTTGGGTAGAGGCTGGGTCAGGTGCAGAGAGGTCGGTGCAACACTACTGAGCTGGTACCACACTCTTCAAATTGTGCACAAGAACTTGTGCCTGCTATGGTAGTCTTCACACTAGAGATAGCTTAGCTCTCTCCAGAGTATGTGCAGGGACACATCAGCTAGCAATGATTGTCTCAGCCTTGGTAAAAGGTAGGAAAGTGGTCCCAGCTGGTTCCATTCCCTCCAAATGTGTGCAATCTCCTTGGCAGCACTGCCTTCTCCTTAGTGGGGAACAGCATCAGAGCAAGAGGGGCTGGAGCAGGAACTTGGTGTGGGCTGGGTGGCATGCTCCGGTGGTCCTGGCAAGCTAGACAGAGCCCCAGCCAGTTTTCAATCTGCTGTGACTGAGAGTAAATACGTCTGTACATACATTCTTTAAGAGTGGAGTTTCAGTTTCTTACAGCCCTCCAGTAAGCCTCACTGGTTTTCAAGCCAGCTAAGAGAGCTCATCTGTCCCATGTCAGACCCAGTTCTGAGGTGCCTAATATGTGATTTGAACCCCTCACTCCCCAAGCCTATAATACCACTTTCCTCTTCTGTATCCCCCCATTAGGGGTGTGGGTCCTACTTAGATTGCTTCTTCTGCCTTCGTACCAGACTCCATGTGGAATTTTATTTTTATTCTTGGTTGTAGAAGAGCTGTTCTGTTAGTCCCATGACAATTTCAGTGAGAGTCACTCTATATATAGTTGTAGTGTTGATGTGTTCAGGAGCAGATGTGAGCCCAGGATCCGCCTACTAGGCCATCTTAATCTCTGGACCTGACTTTGTTGATACTAACACCTAACAACATATCACAGACCATTCAATTAATTTGTTATATATATCATGTAATGTATATATATATATATATATAATATATATATATAATATATACATAATCATGTTTTATATATAATATATATAACATATTTTAGCATGTAATATATAATGTTCTCTTTTGTGATGGAAATTTCATATGCACTCTATGACTTTGGGGAGGAAAAGTGAAGACAACACATGCACCGTATCCAGAACTTGTTTAAAGAAGAAACAATTCACAATTCATTTCTCCACACAACAAAATACTAACTTTTTGAATGGTCCTGTAACATAAATAAGAGAGGACTCATATAGTCTTTTAAGCTATAATGGAAATGCAATCAATGTAATTGATGAGTAGCTGACTAAGCATATATATCTATTAAGGTAATTTAAGTGTTGTAACAGATTTCTCGGAATCCTTTAGAGCACAAAATTATTTCCTGTATATTTTGAAAATTACCTATGAAGCAAATAATGGAATAGAAAACAACAACAAAAATAATGCAGTTTATAAATGTTTCCTCAATGTAAGTATTTGAACAATATTTCTGAAATGCATAGTTATATTTTATCCTGTCGCTTCCTTTGATCTTCATAGCCTCAGAGTATGAGAATGAATATGCATATCTGTCTCTCTCTCTCTCTCTCTCTCTCTCTCTCTCTCTATATATATATATATATATATATATATATATATATCTGCCTATATATAAGCTCTGTATTTACACAAGCATATATAGATAAACATACATATATATATAGTATATATATAATATATATATATTATATATATATATATATTAGAAAATAAATATATTAAATATCTTTACACACAATCTACACACAGACACAAGTATGGGTTGGGGGGTAGGGTATCACATTTGAGAAGGAATATAAACATATCAGATTGAAATGTGCCCAGATGGAATAGAAGTGTCATCCTAGTTATAGAATATGAGGACCCATAAACCTCTGTTGCAACACATACAGTAGGTAATAAATACAGTAAGTATATACGTGCTTTCATATATTTTTTTTCCTGGAATGTTCTTAGTTATATTGCAATTGACATGTACATATTGCATATTTGGTTTTAACTAAGCAGAAGTTTCAAATATTACATGTAGATAAAATGTAGGTAGCAAAGCTTTATATCCTTACTTGCTGCCTTTTAACAGTACCTACAATTTATTTATATCATGCATGTGCCTACTTGTCTCTCAGAATTTATATTTTGGCTTAACTGTGAACATTTTCCCTGCATTCTAAACTCTCTCTTGTTACGTAGTTTCACGATTTTGAAGTAGATTCAAAGATACAAGATTAGGAATGTTATTAATACGTTGAAATATGAGTTACTAAAATGATTTTTAATAAGCAAAATTAGTGGATATGGACTATACATTGTCTCAGGACTGATGACAAATGAACATATATCTTTGTAGTTTTGGGGTATCATTAACTTAAAATCAGGGTCTCATAGGAACTGGCTTGACATGTTCTGCATTCAGTAGCTCATTGATAGCCTGATCAGTGTATTACAGTTTTCATTGTGGAGTATTTATATATTGTATATTAAGGTTAAAAACTGAACTTGTGAAGTAACTATCTGCTCTTAGATTTATTAGACTACCTTTTGTTTAAAAGAGAGATTTTAAATAGAGAAAAGTAAAATCAGTATTGATTAGAAATTCTGTAGAAAGTATCCTTAGAATAATAATTTCATTTATTTAGATTTAAGTATCAAGTGATGTTTATTGATAATTTAATTAAATGATGAAACTAATAAAATATTTTCTGTTGCAATTATAAGATGTTATCAAGAGAAAATTAATAATATAAAACATTGATTTACATATTATCTGAGACTATACAGTACCATAATAAGAAATACCTCTCTATTTCCAGAAAAAAGTGAGAAATATCTCAAGGATGCATAAACATAAACATGTAAAATTAAAAAAACAAAAACGCTCTTAGTGAAAACTAAATAAACAGTAGATTCATTTCAATTGCAATGTAAAGGACAGTGAAACAATCAACTTTCTCATTCTGTGCATTTTGTTTGAATAAACACAGCTGAGGAGTAAATTGCTTCCTGTGCCAACTACATGTTGCGAATGCTTATCTTTCACTATTTACTATGATGCAAAACCACAATATCTATTATGTGTTTCTTATAGACCTTTCTGTTTTGTAATTAAAATGTTTCTTCTCAGTATTGATTTATTCCTCCAGACTTTCAAAAATGTTGAGACCAAATTCTGTCACCCGATGTTCCTGATATTGTATCTCAAATTTGAAAAGTGTCTTATTAATGCCTCTTTCCTAGTCATAATTAACTGTTGAGTGAGGCAGGACCAGTAGCTTGAATGTCACTAAATGTGTTTGTTAATGTTCACATAAATCTGTTAATCAAAAATATATTTGGCAGATGAGGTTATATAATGTTATACGTCAATTATATGTCAATAAAATGGTTAAAAATAAATTTTATGTTATGTGGATTTTTACCACAATAAAAACAAATAGAAATTATTGTCTATGTGAAGAGAATTCAATAGGCAAAGAATATTCTTTTTTAACCAATGGTGTTGAAGCAACTGATATTTCCATGTAGAAGATTGAATTTGGACCCCTTCTTTACACTCAAAAATTAATTCAAAATGGATCGTAGACCTAAATGTAAGATCTAAACTATATAACTTTTAGAAGAAAACATAAGATTAAATGTTTACACAGGATTAGATCATGGGTTAGGCAAAGTCTTTTTCAGTGATCCTAAAACACAAGTGGCAAGTAAAACTAGGTAGACTGGACTCCATCAAAATTTAAAATATTTGTGTTTCAAAGAACACCTTCAAAAAATTGATAAGATAGCCCACAGTATAAGAACAACTATTTATAAATTTTATATCTAAGACTCCTGTGCTTCTTTCATTCTGTTCTTACTAATGCCCCATATATTATCCATCTCACTAGTTTCTAATTTGCCATTCCTATATTCCTTTATGTTCAAATGAGCAAATATATGTATTTTTCCTAATTTTTCTTTCTTTATTTCACAAAAAGACACATACCGTAGATATTCTTTTGCAGTTTGAATTATCCACTGGATGATATATCATGAAAATCACTCATATAACTTCACAAACATCTTCCTCCTATATAATGTTTTGTTAATGCCTAATACTCCACTGGGTAGAGATACCATTGCTTATTAAGCCAATTCTCCTATTTATGAGCAGTTAAAGTTTTCCTAAAGTTTTACAACAAAATCTATGCATTATTTAATGACATTAGCCACAGGTCCTTTTGGCCATTGGAGGTATATATACAGAGTAAATTCCTAGAAGTGAGATCATGAGTCAAAGGTCAAAATATAACTTATTAGATATTTCCAAATTCTGCTTCATAAGGACTGTGCCAAAGTGCATTCACATCAACAATGTATGCAAGTGAAGTTTCCTCACAACCAGCCAATGGAGCAATTTTTATTTTTTTGCTAATATGATAAGTGAATATATTGATAATAATTTTAATTTTCATTTGTTATATTATTAGTGAGAGGAACATATTTTCACATATTTAAGGACCATTATTATATGCATTGAAAAGTGGCTATTCAGTAAATTTATCAAGTTTTCTATCAACATTTTTAAACATCTCAATCTTTTGAGGTTATTTTGAGCCTTTTGTATACATTAGATATAACAAATATTTTCCTCCAGTTTGCTAGTTATATTTCTATTTTTAAAGCTGCTTTTGTTTTGGAATGTAGAAGTTTTTTTGTTTTTTGTTTTCTTAATAAAGTGAAATTTATCAATCTTTTCTTTTATTGTATCTGAATTTTGAATTGTACTTAGAAAGCCTTTCCCTACACTCGGATTAAAGAGAATTTCTTCTATTTTATGCATTATTTGCAAGATGTCTTTTTTTATTTGATCCAGTTGGAAGTTATTTTGGGGTATTATTACAAGGTTAATCCACATTCTCTCATTCTATCTTTTTCAAATAGTTAACCAGTTTCCTTGGCACCTTTTACTTAAAAAAATCTTTGCCCTAGATTTCTGAGATACCACATTTATCATATAGTATTAAACTTTTATATGTATTTAGTCCTTTCTACTGGTATACTTATTCATCTGTCATAATTTTACTATTTTGACCACAGAGTTTTCATAGTAACATAAGTCCTTCCTACAACTCAACTTTTAATTGTAGACCTCAACGACTTGACAAAAACTTTGTTACACTGCATGTGGAAGTTTTGGAGACATAGGAAATCTTTACTGAACTTGGGAATACAGGATATTCAAATGTCTTTTTTCTTTCTTGATATTTTTTATTCTCATTATGGAGAAAAAAAAAGCTTTTCAAAGAGCTACACTTAAATCATAAGAGTAAGTTCAGAGCTTGGGAAAGATGAAACACAACTGCTAAAGAAAGGCATTAACAGAAGAAATAAATTGCCTGAAAGTTAAAATCCTGAAGAAAGAAAATGAAGAAGGATAAGGTGATACTCTTCAATAATATAATTGGAAATTTTGAATTGAGTAGCACTACTATAGTTTGTTTTCCAGTGTCTTAGTATTTACTGCAAATAAATAAAAGCATATGTACCGCCTCATAAAAAAAAAAAGGTTTGCACACTGATGTTTATAATATATTTGTTCATCTAATAGCCAATGTATGAAACACTCAGGTATCCATCATTTTGAGAGTAAATAAACAAACAATGGTATATTCATATGATGGAAGACTACTTAACAAAACCAAAAAAAATCAACATACAAAACTAATTCATGATAGAAAAAAAGAAAATCAGACCAGTGGCTGTCTCTGGTTGTTGAGGGTAGAAGCTGTTTGAGAAGGGGTAGGAGGAAACTTTCTGAATTTATGGTAATATTCTATATTGTGGTAGAAGTCAGCATTTTTGTATGCAAATGGGCATGCAGTTGTATATGTTATGTATTTGTCAAAAGTTAGCAAATATACACAAAGATTTGTGCAGCTCACCTGATTGTAAAAGATTAATTGAAAAGAAGTACATAAACTGATATTGAATTCTAGCTAATGATATGTATGTTGAACTATTTAAGGAGAAATACAGGATTATATTTGGTGTCTGTAATTTGTTTTGAAATGCATCATAAAATAAGAGACTAAAATCATCAAAGATGGATAGATTATAAATGTGATAAAATTCTTTGTAAATATATTTAAGAAGGACAAATTATACTTCTATCTCTTTCCTCTGTATCATTTCAAGTCATTTTACATCTCTGGATTCAATATTTTATCCATATGGGAGATATGGGTATATGTGTCAGGTTACTATTTAAGAAAGTTAATATAGAAAATAAATATGATCCAGAAAGACATGTCCAAATATATCTGAATAACATAATTTCAGAGTATAAATTCAATTCTAAAATAGAAATAGAAATAAGACTTCCAGTGAAACACTTAGACATTTGGGGAATAAAAATAAATCATGCTACCTAAGGTCCCTGGCAAAGTTAAGAGAACTGTATGTACATTTAGTATTCACTGATGTAAATGCAATAATCACAGTCTTTCTCATGTCTCTATTATAACATTCAGACAATAATCCTTAAAATGCCACAAATCTTGAAAAGAATATGGATCTTTAATTTTGGTTTACTTAAAGGGGTTCTCCAGAAAGTTTTAACATACATCTTTCCTAAAAAATCTTTAATCTCTTTCTCTCTATGTGTCCCCATTGACTTGCAGTCTTTGAATCTTTTCAAATTCTCCTTTTACATCCTTTTCCTTAACATACATCTTCCACGATTTTATTATTATTATTTTTTTTACTTAGGCTACATCTGCCATATACAGTTCACATGTAAGAGCTATGCCCATTTATTTATTCATTTAATCCCCATTTCTTAAGTCAATTATAAACATTGAGTTAGGACCTAGTACAGGTAAATTAATCCTTTCTCAATACAATAACATTTTATAGAGGAGCTAAAAAACAGTAAGGACGAATACGGACAATTTTTGATACATAAAGGGAAAAGAAAGTGATACATAGTGAACATTTTATATGTGCTAGTAACTGATTTTGCATAGAATATTATATAAAATACATTGGGATAATATTTGGGATGGTCATAATTTTATCTCCCTTTATTCACAAGGAAAACAATGCAATGGAAATTTTGTAACCTATCTATTTGTCATTTCCTATCTCATCTGCTTTCTACTAAATTTTTTCTCCTTCATCAGAGACTTAAAATGAGAAGTAATTAGCAAGATTTTAGTATATAAAATTACTATATTATAGATGAAGTTAATGCCCTTTGCAACTTTAAAATTTAGTAGAAAAACAAATTTGTATGTTTTATAAACTACAAAGATTAAGTTTTAAAAATAACAAAGAAAAGAAACACATAATTTTGCCCATTTGATCAGAGAAAGAAGTCCACAGGGAACCAGTCTTGTGCTGAGCCCTGAAAGATGAATTGATCTGGCAAGTCAAACAAAAATCAGAGAAAAGATAGGAAACAGGAGGTTCAAGAACACAGACACTTGGAAACACATGGCATAACATAAGTGGAGCACAGGGGAGGGTGGGACAAATTGGGAGATTAGGATTGACATATATACTACCATGTGTAAAATAGATAGCTAGTGGGAACCTGCTGTATAGCACAGGGAGCTCAGCTCAGTGCTCTCCGATGACCTAGATGGGTGGGATGTGGTTGTAGGAGGGAGGTCCAAGAGGGAGGGAATATATGTATACATATAGCTGATTCACTTCTTTGTAGAGCAGAAACTAACACAACATTGTAAAACAACTATACTCCAATAAAAAATTTTTTTTAAATAAATTGATGAGAAATGAGGTACAATTGAAAGCATGGTAGGAATAAGACAGAAGAGATTTTTGGAACCAAAATTTCAGCTATATGATATAATAAGATGAGTGCTATTTCAGAAGTAAGGAAGGAACAGGTGTTATTGAAGTGCATACGGGGAACTGGTTAATACCCATAAGAGTTATTAAAGAGGGAACCTTGAAGTGGGCTTCACATAGGAGAATTTCATTGTTTGATCCCTGGTAATTCCTTGATCCCTAGCAACTCCTCATGTACTCTGAGCGCTAGGAAGGAAATAACTTTCATTTTTCTTGCCTCTTCCTGCAAGTGGGAAAATGAGATTGAATGGAAAGGATATGAAAAAAATGTGGTATTAAAAACACTTTACAAATGTTATAGGACTTTGGGTAGTTATCTCCTTTATTGATTGAAAATACATAAAAATTAATAGAGAGAATTTCTAGATTTAAGTGTATTAATTTCCTCTAGAGGTGAAACTTGGACACATCACAGGTTGAGTTCCAGACCACAACAATGAAGAAAGTCACACAAATGTTTTGGTTTCCCAGTGTATCTAAAAGTTATGTTTATACTATACTGTAGTCCATTAAGTGTGCAGTTGCATTATGTCTAAAAAACAAACTTTAAAAAACAGCATTAATTGTAAAACAAAGCTGTTAGAAGAATGGTGCCAATAGACTTGCTCATTGCAGAGTTGACACAAGTCTTCAATTTGCAATATCTGCAATGTGCAATAAAATGAAGTGCAATAAAACAAAGTAAGCTTGTACTATATTCACATATCCTCCAAGTCATATAACAGATATTTTAAGACTAGTTGCTAAATATATTCTAAAACATTCTGAATTATGTAGTGTAGATTTTATAAAAATAAGTTAGAACATTCTCATTTTTGCTTCATTAAAATACCCATGAAGAGGTAATTGTCCAGTCCATTTTCACATTAGTCTGAATACCAGTGTTTTGATGTTGCATTAGTTGGAATAGTTTTTGAATACTGCATATTCAAGCTGAATAATTGTACCTTTGTCCACTCTTTTTAATATCAATTGATATAAAAATATATTATACATTTTAGCATATTTATTGATTCAATAAAACATTTGTAATATTTTGTTTAAAATTCAAGTTGTTTTATAAACTTAAATAAAATAAATTAATTATATTTTAAACTATTTAATGTTCTCAGTTCCCTAATGGAAAATGTATTAGCTCTTAGAGCAACAAAATATTTCACAAGGTATGTTTTTCTTACAGTTTTCAAAATTTCCTTCTTGAAATTCTAGGGAGGTTACAAGTTGTATTTGAGCACCTTCAATGTAGTTATTTTTCTTGTGTTTTCTCAAATGGCTTCATACAAAATTAAATATGATATAGAAACTCACCCTAAAACACCAAATATTCCATTGTCTGTTAAAATAAATTGAAAATAATTTCAAATGATCATTTCAGAATGATTTGGAAAACAAAGTTCATCATTATATTGTAAATATAAAAGAAAAAGAAAAATGGTGTTAAGATTTGCAGGCACAAAGAGAAGAAAAAAATACTCAACTATGTACACCCTGATGAAATGCAGAAAACTGTTAAGAAAATTAGATGATTGAGGGTTTTTTTTTTTTTTTTTCTTTTGTTTCCAATAGTGAATGTAAAACTATACTGGGATATATGTCAATGTTTATTTTTTATTGTTTTGTAGTTGACATTGGAATTATATAAACATTATAGTAATCTATGAGGCAATTTTATTTTTGACAAATATCCCACTGAATTGTTAACATTATTGGCTTAACACAATATGATAAAATTTTTTCTATCCTTCCAGAAATACAGAAAAGAAGGATTCTATTTGCATTGTAGTTTGTAGTAAGACCCTCACATACTAGAATTTCATGGTTGAAGTCAATAATTACTTTAAAAAAGAGTATTTCTTAATTTGTGTTTTATGATGAGATTGGAGGCAAGGATTTAATTAAATTTAATAGTTCTTCTGGTCTCAAAATAACAAATTCTAGGAAGAGTCATACAATATCTGAATAATCGTAGTAAATTTGTGATACCAGAAGGAGTATCCCCTCTCTGAACAAACCCATTTTGTATTCCTCTTATATTCCCTGCTTCTTAGAGATTATGTTTTTGCATAATTTCCATCTGAGGGTTGGAGGCACCTGTTACTTGCTTGTCACCAATGGAATATGGCAAGCGTGATGAGAAGTCACTCTGTGATTGTTACATTATGTAAGATTGTGTCTTGCTAACAGTTTTAATCAAGACTCACTTCCTATCTGCATTTGAGGAAATAAGTGACTGTGTTGGGAAGTTAACATGGTAAGAAGATGACATCAGTAGCTAGGAACTAATGGTGCCCTCCAGCTGACAGTCAGCAAGAAATATTACCTTTGTTCCCTACAACAATGAGGTAATGAACTCTCTGCCCACAAAATGGAGTGAACATAGAAGTGATTCTACCTAGTCAGGTCTTCAGATGATAATAAAACAGAATTGACACATTGATTATAGCCATGTGATACCATAATCAGAGAACCTACTCTCTCTAAGCCTGGCTCCAGATACAAAAAATTATAATAAATGTCTGCTCTTTTAAAATTTAAAGTTTTGTAATTTGTTACAAAGTAATAGATAACTAATACAATTCTCAAAACTTTTTAAACAGGAGGACTAACACAACAATGTAAAGCAATTATACTCCAATAATGATGTTAAAAAATATATATTGCAAGAGCAAAGACTAAAAAATCAGAACTTAGGAAGTGTCAATCTTTATCATAATTTATCCATTTTAGAACATAAAAAGTCATCTAATCTCTGAATAACAACTTTCTCAGTTTTAAAAAAAATTGTGATATAATTGACATATTCGTTTCTGGTGTACAATATAATAATCCAACATATATAAATATTGCAAAATGACCACCACAATAAGTCTAGTTAACATCAGTCACTACACATAGATATAATTGTTTCTCCTTGCAAATTTACTCTCTAGTAACTTTCAAACATACAATACAGTATTATTAACTATAGTTACCATGCTGTATATTACATCTCCAGGAATTATTTATTTTATAGCTAGGAGTTTGTACCATTGGCAACCTTCATCCACTTGACCCATCCTGAAACCCCACTTCTGACAAACTCCAATCTGTTCATTATAACTGTGAGTTTGGGTTTTCTTGTTTATTTATTTGCTTTTAATTCCATATAGTCACCATACAATTTTTGTCTTTCCCTGTCAGACTTATTTCACTTAACATAACGCCTTTGGTATCAGTCCATTTTGTGACAAATGGCAGGGTTTCCTTCCTTTTTATGCCTGAATAACATTCCATTGTGTGAGTATATAAATATATATACCACATATTCTTTTTTTGTTGTTGTTTGCTTGCTTGTTTGTTTTTTGCAGCACGCAGGCCTCTCACTGTTGTGGCCTCTCCCATTGTGGAGCACAGGCTCTGGATGAGCAGGCTCAGCAGCCATGGCTCATGGGCCCAGCCGCTTCACGACACATGGGATCTTCCCGGACTGGGGCACGAACCCGTGTCCCCTGCATTGGCAGGTGAACTCTCAACCACTGCGCCACCAGGGAAGCCCCTACCACATATTCTTTATCTAGTTATTCATCCATGGACTCTTGAATTGTTTCCATGCCTTGGCTATGATAAATAATGTTGCATTGAGCATAATGATACAGATATCTTTTTGAGTTAATGTTTTTATTTCATTTGGATAGATACTCAGAAGCAGAATTGATGGATCATATAGTAGTTCTATTTTCAAATTTTTAGGAACCTGCATACTATTTTCTATAGTGACTACACTAATTTACCTTTACCTTTTCTCCATATACTTATCAACATTTGTTCTGTTCTATTTTCTTGATAATAACCATTGGAAAACGTGTGAGGTGATTTCTCATTGTAGTTTTGATTTGAATTTCGCTGATGATTAGTGATGTTGAACATCTTTTCATGTACCTATTGGCCATCTGTATGTCTTCTTTGGACAAATTTCTATTTAGATTTACCATTTTTAAAATTAGCTTATTTATCTTTTTTCAATTGAATTATATGAGTTCTTTATGTATTTTAGATATTATTTATCAGATATATTTTTGCAAGTATCAATATTTTCTCCCACCTCATAGGTTTCATTTTGTTAATGGTTTTCTTTGCTGTGAAGACAATTTTTAGCTTGATTTACTTCCACTTTTTTTTTATTTTTTAGCTTTTGTTGCCTTTGCTTTTAATGTCAAATCCAAAATTTTTTTTACCAAGACCAGTGTCAAGGAGCTTACTGCCTGTATTTTCTTCTAGGATTTTTTATATTTTCAGGTCTTATGTTCAAATCTTTATTTATTTAGAGTTGATTTTTGTGTATGGTGTAAGATAGGAGTCCAGTGTCTTTATCTTGCATGTGGCTGTCCAGTTTTCCTAACACCTTTTATTTAAGGGACTATCCTTTCCTCATTGTATACACTTGGCTCCTTTATTATAAACTAAATAACAATATATGCATGGGCTTATTTCTGGGCCTTCTATTTGGTTCCAAATACCTATATTTCTGTGTTTTTCTCCATACCATATTATTTTGATAATTATAGCATTGTCATATAGTTTGAAATCAGAAATTTTGATGCCTCCAGCTTTGATCTTCTTTCTCAAAATTGATTTGGCTATTCAGGGTCCTTTATGGGTCCACACAAATTTTAGGATTGTTTTTTCTATTTCTGTGAAAAATGACATTGGAATTTTGATAAGGATTTCATTAAATTCATAGATTGCTTTGGGGAATATGTACATTTTCACAATATTAATTCTTCCAATAATTATTAATCTTTTATCTTTTATAATCAGTGATTTTGACTATTAAAGAAAAACACGCCACATTATTTTTTCAAATGTGAAATGTCCATAACATGATACTGATAAATTACTAATTTTATGATAATCAAAATAGAAATGATTTGTAAATGTATGATTTTATGGTTACCATATTCTTAAAATATACTTTGCAATATATTTCATTGAAAAGCTTAATTTTTGTAGAAACTATAATAAAACGAGATTTCTTTAAATACAGTCCTGAAAAATTAGTGAGAATTTTTTTTTTTTTTGTATGGGTTCCTCTCACTGTTGTGGCCTCTCCCATTGCGGAGCACAGGCTCTGGGCGTGCAGGCTTAGCAGCCATGGCTCACGGGCCTAGCCTCTCCGTGGCATGTGGGATCTTCCCAGCCTGGAGCACGAATCCGTGTCCCCTGCATCGGCAGGCAGACTCTCAACCACTGCACCACCAGGGAAGCCCGAGAAATTTTTAAAGAAACAATTTGGAAATAACTTGTTGTATACACCTCTTCCTACTGGCCTACATGGTTATCTATCTTACATGGCCAGCATCATTATTTTCTCATTTTAATAAACATTACATGCATAGGAACAAGTCCTGGTTTATGTTATAAAGTAAGTTTACCAGTTTTCTGCTATGCCTTCAGACTCCTAGTTAACCCATTTGTATTTTGAACTCTTTCTTTAATTCCAATGGAATAAAATGGTAACTGTGAACCCAAAGTGCATATCCAATAAGAAAATATATAGACATTTCAGAGTAAGGTAGAAGGGAAAATCGTTTTAGATAATTTAGAAAATGTAAATGCTATTTCTAATCTGAGAGCCCTTATTGCTGTTATTGAGTGGTTTTATACCAACTGGGAAATCTAAATTATTTCTGCAAGACCTCGTTTCAATTAGTAAAACATAAAGTAAAATCGGTCCATTTTATCATCCTTCATTTCCCTAAAACAACAACATACACTATGGTCATCAAAGGCCCAGTATGTGTTAACAGAGAATACCCACTAGTGTTATAAAATACATGTGTCAGATGAAATGTCTGGCATTGTGTAGATAAACCTTGATGTAAAAGCAACTGTGAAAAACAAACCAGTTAATATTTAGAATATATAAAGTCAATTTTGAATAAAGGAGGAAAGATAATAAGAGTATAAAAAAGAAGCAAAATTATTTCATACAATGAAATAAGCAGGGGAAGAATGTGTAACAAATATTTGAAAGGCTGTTTAATCAAAGGAACACTATTTTATACCTTGGAATATTGCATAAAAGAAAGTGAGAATAGATTAAAAAGCACACACAGAGTACATCAAAGTGGCAGAAACCTTCAAACACTTTGTATTATTTCTCTTCAAATAAAAAGATTTTATATGATTATATTATTTTTAACTATAATGTTGCCACATATTTAACAATGTTGTGGATTATATTATTGAAAGGACTTTCTGTACTGTGGAGATGACAGAGGTGTTTTCTATAACTAATAGTACTGGAATATCTAGTCAAGGACCAACAATGCAAAATGGATGGATAACAGTTTTCAGCAGCCTACACTTTTTATATTACTATACTTCTGATTCCCTTCAAGCCAGTTCATCTCCCTGGTAATGTCAATAGCCACTTGAATGGCTTGTCTAGTTTACTGAAGTTTTGATAAGTGATAGCTCCCTTGTATGAAAGAATCTACTAAAGTATCAAGCAAAGCATTTTATTTGCTCAAATCTGTGTGAAATAGATACAAATCTTCAATGTGGAGTGTTTAGTACATGGAAGCTTACATTGCAAAAATCATAGAGATTGTAAAAACTGTCATAAATATCGACTAATTCACACACTTTACTCCCTAGATTCAGAGGAAGCTGACAGAGTTAGAGGTGAAATTATTGGATCAAGTCTGTGCATCTAGACAGAAACAAAGCCAGAATAGTTCCAAGGATTTATTCCCACAAACCCTCAGTCCTTTCCCACTATACCACACTACATTGATGTGTATATTAACTAATTTTAATTTTACTAATACGTTTGTTATTCCTTTTAAACATTCCAAGTAGAAAATAATTCCATATTTTATTTTCTTTCTATTTTTATTTGAAAAGTTTTACTTCCATAAAAATTCATACAAAATTAGATTATTTCAGAATTGTCATATTGATTGTTGAGCAGAATAATTATTTTATCATAAAGAGAACAACCATTCATTATACTCATGCCAATTTTTACTTGTGAAAATTATTTTATTATACATTTAAAATATTAATGAAAATGTTTTCAGAAAAAACAACAAAAGAGAGATGAAAATATACACTCATTAATATTAGCCAAGTAGGGGCTTCCCTGGTGGCGCAGTGGTTGAGAGTCCACCTGCCAATGCAGGGGACACGGGTTCATGCCCTGTCCAGGAAGATCCCACATGCCACGGAGCAACTGGGCCCATGAGCCATGGCCGCTGAGCCTGTGCATCCAGAGCCTGTGCTCTGCAACAGGAAAGACCACAACAGTGAGAGGCCCGTGTACTGCAAAAAAAATAAAAATAAAAATAAATAAAAAATAAAAATATATATATATATATATATATGCCAAGTAATTTTTTTTAGATAGCATTTAATGGATGCTCTCAAATTAAATATACATTATGAAAATATGCATAACAAGGTTATATACTTGACAAACTTAAGTATAAAGAAACTGAATATATTAAAGGAGGAATTGTATATAAACTAATATTAATGCAGCTGAAATAAAATAAAATATCCATAAGTAAAAAACAAATTTAGAGGCTGAAAAAAATGTAAGAGACAATGATAACAGAGTTTCTCAAATAATATGTTGGCATTATAACAACTTTAATGAACTTTTCGTTATTTATTAAATATTGTTTTATTTCTATTATATCTTCAAAGTGAATTTATCTTTTAAAAAATAACTAAAGTAATATTACCTGCTTTTAAATCTTTTTATCTCATTTTTTATTTAATAGTCTCATAATTATTCATATTGTATTTCTGAAATTCTTTGATTTTGCTTAGTCCATCACTCTTTCTACCCAGAGTTCTCAGACATTAATCTTCAGAAATAAAAACGTACAAAAATAATGTGTGATATTATTTAAACATTGCAAACATCCAGAAAAATCTACTCACATCATACTTAAGTGAATGTATAGAAGATATTCACTTCACATTAAGTATATGATGCACATTGCAAAACATCATGGACTATATGACTTCATTTTTTTACACAAACACACAATTAGACCTAATAAGTAAATTCAGTAAAGTTGCAGGATAAATATCAACATACAAATTCATCTGTTACAAAACACTAAAATTGAACTATCCAGAAAGAAATTTAAGAAAACAATTCTGTTTACAGTAGCATCAAAAATAATAACATACTTAGGAATAAATTAATGAAAAGTTAAAGACTTACACACTGAAATCCAGAAAAATATTTCCAATTTTTTTTTGAAATAAATGAAAGATACAAATAAATGTAAAGACAGTTTATATTAATAGTTTGGAAGATTTAATATTGTTAAAATCTCCACACTGTCTAGAGCAAACTATGACTCAGTGGAATCCTATAAAAATCTCAACAGCATTTTTTTATACAAATAGAAAAAAAATTCTAAAATTTGTGTGGAACCACAAAAGACCCCAAATAGCCAAAGAAATCTTGAAAAGAAAAGCAAAGCTGGAGGCATTACACTTCCTTATTTCAAAGTATTTTACAAAGCTAAATTAATTAAACCAGTGTGGTATTGGTATAAAAACAGGAATATAGACCAATGGAACAGAATACAGTGCTCAGTAATGAAAGCATACATATATGGTCAACTGATCTTTGATAAGGGTGCTAAGAAACCACAAAAGAGAAAAGATAGTCTCTTCAAAAAAAGCCATTGAGAAAACTGGCTACCTACATACAAAAGAATGATAATGGATCTTTAACTTACACCATACACACAAAAAAGCTCAACATGGATTAAATACTTAAACATGAGACTGAAACTATAAAACTCCTAGATGAAGACCTAGGGGAAAAGGTTCATGATACTGGCCTTGGCAATGAATTCTTGGATATAACACCAATAGCCCAGCCAACAAAAGCAAAAACAAACAAATGGAACTACCTCAAACTAAAAAACATCTGCAGAACAATGGACACAAGCATGAAAGAGCAATCTACACAATGCAGGAAAATAATTGCAAAATTTACATCTGATAAAGAGTTAATATCAAAAATATGTAAGGGATTCCTTAAACTCAATAAAAACAAACAAATAACCCAATTAAAAAGTGAGCAATGGAAATGAATAGACATTTTCTAAAATGGTCAACAGATATATGGAATGATGCCCCAGATCACCAATCATCAGAGACATGCAAATCAAACTACAATAAGGTATTGACTCACATCTGTTAGGATGGCTATTATTTAAATAACAAATTATGACAAGTTTGGCCAGAAAGTGGAGAAATTAGAACTCGTGCAGTATTGACGAAAATGTAAAATTGTACAGCCAGTGTGGAAAACAGTATGGGGCACTGCAAAAAAATTAAAAATAGAACCACCACATGATCTAGAAATCCCATTTCTGGGTATTGATCCAAAATAATTGAAATCAAGATCTCAAAGAGATAGCTGCACTCTTAAGTTCTTTGGGACATTATTCACAGCAGCAAAACAACCTAAATGTCCATCACAGAAGCATGGGTTAAAAAAACAAAATTGTGACATAAACATAGGATGGAATATTATTTAGTTTTAAAAGGAAAGAAATCCTAAATATACAACAATATATGAACATGGGGGACAGTGCTAAGTTAAATAAGCCAGTTAGAGAAGGAGAAATACTCTCTGCTGCCACTTACATGAGATATCTGAAATATCCTAACTCATAGAAGCAGAGGTGAATAGTGGTTGCAAGGGGATGTGGGGGAGAGGGAAATGGAGAGCTCCTACTCATAGGTATAAAGTTTCAGTTATACAAGATGAAAAAATTCTAGAGATGTGCTGTAACATATCATGTCTATAGTTAACAATACTGGACTGCACATTCAAAAAGTGTTACAAAGGTAGATTGCATGTTAAATGATCTTACTAGTTTTTTTTTTAAGTGTAAGTGAGAACAAATGAAGAACTACTGAATTTGAGGCACATTATTTTTAATAGACTACGTGTATCTTTTAAATATCTCATGACTCTAATCACATGTTTATGATAGAATTTAAGCTAAGGATATTATTTGATCAATAGAACAAACTGACATATCTGTAGTAGGACAGTTTCCTAAGTATACGTTTTACCCAGAATATTAAAATAGCTCCATAGGGGCTTCCCTGGTGGAGCAGTGGTTGAGAGTCCGCCTGCCAATGCAGGGGACACGGGTTTGTGCCCCGGTCCGGGAAGATCCCACATGCTGTGGAGCAGCTGGGCCCATGAACCATGGCCACTGAGCCTGTGTGTCTGGAGACTGTGCTCTGCAATGGGAGAGACCACAACAGTGAGAGGCCCATGTACAGCCAAAAAAAAAAAAAAAAAGCTCCATAAATGTAAAATTTTAGTGAGGAGAGACTAACAAAAAAGTGATACAGAATGGAGTTAAGATGCGGAGTAGTAGGTGGACATGGAGCTCATCTCCACGGATGCATCAGGAATACATCTATAGATGCAACAGTTCTCACAGAACACCAGCTGAACACTAGCAGAAAGCCTTGGACACTAGAAGGACTATAAAGATCCCTCTATAACTGGGTAAGATAAAAAAAAGAAGGGATAAGGAGGAAGAGAGGTAGCAGGATGGGACCTGCACCCCAGGATGGGGGAACTGAAACAGAGGAGAGATTCCTGAATCCGGGGAAACCATCTCCCCGGCAGGGAAATCAATTGGGAAAGAAGGGAAGCATTTGAGGCTGTCAGAGGAGGGTGAAGCAGCCGATATGTGTCAGGTGGGACAGAGTGAGAACTACACAGACAGTCTGTACCATGGCCCTACACCCTGGACTGGGACGTGTGTTCACAGGTTTGCAAGGGGCCTAGGAGCTGGAATGTGGGGATTGGAGAACAGGCCTGGGGTGAGAACTGCAGTTGGCTGTGGGAGACAGACTGAGGGGACGGGAGGGAGGAAATCTGCAGCAGGGAATGCCTACAGAGGAAGACCGGACTGCCATGGAAGCAGGCACTACTGATGAGTCACACGCAGGGAGAGGAGACAGTCGTGTAGCTTCTCTCTCCCCACACACCAGCACCTGCTGACAGACAATAAAAGGAGCACTCTCAGGGCTGACTCTCATGTACTGGCTGCGGGGCAAAAAAAATAAATAAATAAATAAATCCCTCTCAGGGCTGGCCCTCGTGCACTGGCTGCTGGGCAATAGTAAATCCCTCTCAGGGCTGGCCCTCACGTACCTGCTGCCGGGTGTCACAGAAAGCCTGGTCAGGGCTGGATCTCAAGTGCCATATGGCAGACGCCAGAAAAGGCCCTTGCTAAGGCCATATATCTTGTGCCCATGGCCCTCAGTCTCCCTGTGAATTTGGCTCTGCAGGGGCTCCCTCGATCCAAGCCACAATACCAACTCTGCACCCTCTCCTCACTGGGGCAGACCCAAGAGCCCCAAGGCAGCCTCAGAACCAGACTCCTGTGGGTTGGCAATACTCAGAGGTGGAGAGAAAACCAAAGCTGAACCCCAGGGATGGGGCGACTAAGGAAGAGGATAGAAAATCTTTCCATCAGCTGCACAAGCTGCAGATTAAATCCCTGCGATGAGCTAGATTAACCCTGGGTCTATGGAATATCTGAGTAGAAAATGAGTGTTTCCACAAATGAAAATGGTCCAGCTCTGACAGCTGTGGACTTTGGGGGCAATCACATGCAGGAATTGGGCCAGGCCAGAGTCTGAGTCATCACCACAGGGCCCACTGCAGGTCCAGAGACCAGCCTAGAGGCAGAGGAGGGTCTTTTGGGGAGACAGACATGGGCTGTGGCTCACAGCAAGTGCAAGGACACTTACGGTAGAGACCCCAGGGAAACATAAATATTACTATTATTTTTATTATGTTTTGATTCATTCTGTTGTTGGTTCTGGTTTTATTTTATTTTATTTTTTTAATGTTGTTTCAGTATCTCTTTTCCTTTTTATTTAGATTTTTGGGATCTTCGTGATTTATAACATGTTATTTTTAACTTTTGTTTTACATATTTCTACTTTTACTTTGCTTTTTGTTTCTTCTGTGTTCTTCTCCCTTATTTTTTTTTCTTCTTCTTCTTCTTTATTATATTTTTTTATATTTTTATATTTCTATTTCTATGTTGCTTTTCTGTTGTTCTGTGTTTTTCCCCTTTCTTATATTCTTTTATATTTTAATTATTTTTATCAATTTGTTCTGCTTCTTTGCTTTATTCTTCAGTTGGCACACTGCTTTGGTTTTGTTTTTAGGTATTGTTTTCTGTTAGTTTTGATTCTAATTGATTTTGTTTTTGAGTTCTGTTGTTTATCTGGTTGTTCTCTTGCTTTTTGTTTTATTTGGTTTTGTTCTTGCTTCTCTTGTGTGTGTGTGTTTCCTTGTTTCTCTTTTTGTTTGCTTGATTTTGTTTTTAACATTGGGGTTTTGTTTGTCTTTCTTTCCCCCTCTTTTTATATCATTCTATGTCTATGTTGCTTTTCTCTTTTTCTGTATTCTTTCTCCTTTTTCTTTCTTTTTTTAAAATAATTTTTGTCTGTTTTATTTTGTTGCTTCATGCTTCAGTTGGCATTCTGCTTTGGGTTTGTTTTCTGTTTTTTTGCTTTTGTTAGCTTTCTTTTTAATTGTTTGATTTCATTCTTGGGTTATTTTGTTTAGTGTTGTTTTACTTTTTGTTTATTTCTGTTTTTGTTTCTTTTTTGTGTGTGCATATTTCCTTGACTCTTTGTCTGTTTGTTTCATTTTACTTTTTACCATTTGTCTGGTGTTTTGTTAGTCTTATTTATTTATTTTTTTCTTAATCCCCTGTATTGCCATGTCGAGTGATTTGTGGGGTCTTGGTTCCCGAACAGAAGTCAGGCCTGTGGGTCTGGGGTGAGAGCACCAAGTCCAGGATGTTGGACCACCAGAGAATTCCAGCACAGAGAATATTAATTGACGAGAGCTCTCACGGAGACCTCTATCTGAATCCAAGAACCGGATCCACCCAACTGCCTGCAGCACCCATCACTGGACACCTCATACCAAACAACAAATGAGACAAGAACACAAACACACCCATCAGCACACAGACTACCTAAAGTCATACTAAGCTCACAGACACCCCAAAACACATCACCTGACATGGCCTTGCTCATCAGAGGGAAAAGACCCAGCAACACCCACCAAAAACAGGCACCAGTCCCTCTCATCAGGAAGCCTACAGAAGCCACTGGATGAACCTCACCACCAGGGGGCAAATAATAGAAGCAAGAGGAACTAGCACCCTACAGCCTAGGGAAAGGAGACCTCACATACTGTAAATTACACAACATGAGACAACAGAGAAATATCTTGCAATCAAAGGAGCAAGATAAAAACCCACAAGACCAAATAAATGAAGTAGAAATAGGCAAACTACCTGAAAAAGCATTCAGAGTAATGATAGTAAAGATGAAACAAAATCTCAGAAATAGAATGGAGGCACGGATTGAGAAGTTACAAGGAATGTTTAACAAAGACCTAGAAGAACTAAAGAACAGATGATCATCAATGAACAACACAATATCAGAAATAAAAAACATACACTAGAATGAATCAACAGCAGAATAACTGAGGCAGAAAAACAGATAAGTGAGCTGGAAGATAGAATAGTGGAAATAACTGCAGTAGAGCAGAATAAAGAAAAAAGAATGAAAAGAAATGAAGACAGTCTCAGAGATCTCTGGGACAGCATTAAGTGCACCAACATACAAATTATAAGCATCATAGAAGAAGAAGAAAAAAAGAAAGTGTCTGAGAAAATATTTGAAGAGACTAGAGTCAAAAACTTCCTCAACATGGGAAAGGAAATAACTAATCATGTCCAGGAAGCATAGAGAGTCCTATACAGTATAAACCAAAGGAGAAAAAATGCTGTGACACATATTAATCCAACTAACAAAAATTAAACACAAAGAAAACATATTAAGAGCAGCAAGGGGAAAGCAACAAGGGAATCCCCATAAGGTTAACAGCTGATCTTTCAGCAGAATCTCTAGAGGCCAGAAGGGAATGACAAGGTATATTTAAAGTGCTGAAAAGGAAACGGCTACAACCAAGATTACTCTAGCCAGCAAGGATCTCATTCAGGTTCAATAGAGAAATCAAAAGCTTTACAGACAAGCAAAAGTTAAGAGAATTCAGCACCACAAAGCCAGTTTTACAACAAATGATAAAGGAACTTATCTAGGCAGGAAACAAAGAGAAAGAAAAAACCTGTAAAAACAAACCCAAAACAATTAATGAAATGGTAATAGGAAGATACTTAAAAATAATTATCTTAAAGGAAAATGGATTAATGCCCCAAGCAAAAGACACACACTGGCTGGATACAAAAATAAGATTCATATATAGGCTGTCTACAAGAGACCCACTTCAGACCTAGGGACACATAGAGAATGAAAGTGAGGGGATGAAAAAAGATATTCCTTGCAAATAGAAATCAAAAGAAAGCTGCAGTACCAAATCTAATATCAGACAAAATAAACTTTAAAATAAAGACTATTACAAGAGACAAGGAAGGACACTAAGTAATGATCAAAGGATCAATCCAAGAAGAAGATATAACAATTGTAAATATGTATGCACCCATCATAGAAGCACCTTAATACATAAGGCAAATATTAACAGCCATAAAAGGGGAAATCAACAGTAACACAATAATAGTGGGGGAATTTAACACTTCATGTACACCAATGGAGAGATCATCAAGACAGAAAATTAATAAGGAAACACAAGCTCTAAATGACACATTAGATTGGATGAAATTAATTGATATTTATAGGATATTTCATCCAAAAACAAAAGAACTCACTTTCTTTTCAAGTGCACATGGAACATTCTCTAGGATAGATCACATCTTGGGTCACAAATCAAACATCAGTAAATTTAGGAAAATTGAAATGGTATCAAGCATCTTTTCCAACCACAATGCTAAGAGGTTAGATATCATTTACATGAAAAAAAAACTATAAAAAATAAAACACAGAGAGGATGAACAATATGCTACTAAATAACCAACAGATCACTGGAGAAATCAAAGAGGAAATTTAAAAAGAAATGCCTAGAAACAAATGACAATGAAAACATGACAACCAGAAAACTGTGGGATGCAGCAAAACAAGTTTTAAGAGGTGAGTATATAGCAGTACAATTCTACCTCAAGAAACAAGAAAAATCTCTAATAAAAAACCTAACTTTACACCTAAAGCAATTAGAGAAAGAACAACAACAACAACAACAAAAACAAACCCCCTCAAAAAAACAAAAAAATATCCGACAGTAGCCAGAAGGAAAGAAATCATGAAGATCAGATCAGAAATAAATTAAACATAAATGAAGGAAACAATAACAAAGACCAATAAAACTAAAAGCTGGTACTTTAGGAAGATAAACAAAATTGATAAACCATTAGCCAGACTCATCGATTACTAAGAAAAGTACAACCTTCCAAGACTGAACCAGGAAGAATTAGAAAATATGGACAGACCAATCATGGGTAATGAAATTGAAACTGTGATTTAAAGTCTTCCAACAAACAAAAGCCCAGGACCAGATGGCTTCACAGGTGAATTCTATTAAACATTTAGAGAGAGGTTAATACCTGTCCTTCTCAAACTCTTCCAAAATATAGCAGAGAGGAACACTCCCAAACTCATTCTACAAGGCCACCATCCCCCTGATACCAAAACCAGACAAAGATGTCACAAAAAAAGAAGATTACAGGCTAATATCACTGAAAAACATAGATGTAAGCATCCTCAACAAAATACTAGCAAACAAAATCCAACAACACATTAAAAGTATCAAACACCATAATCAAGTGGGGTTTATCCCAAGCATGCAAGGATTCTTCAATATATGCCAATCATTCAATGTGATACACCATATTAGCAAATTGAAGGATAAAACCATATAATCTCAATAGATACAGAAAAAGATTTCGAGAATATTCAACACCCATTTATGATTAAAAAAAAAAAAAACTCTCCAGAAAGTGGGCATAGTGGGAAGCTACCTCAACATAATAGAGGTTGTATATGGCAAATGCACAGCAAACATCATTCTCAATGTTGAAAAATGAAAGCATTTCCTCTAAGATCAGGACCAGGACAAGGAGGTCCACTCTCACCACTATTATTCAACATAGTTTTGGAAGTTTTAGCAATGGCAATCAGAGAAGAAAAAAAATAAAAGGAATCCAATTTAGAAAAGAAGTAAAACTCTCACTGTTTGCATATGACCTGATACTATACATAGAGAATCCTAAAGATGCTACCAGAAAACTGCTAGAGCTAGTCAATGAATTTGGTAAAGTAGCAGGATACAAAATCAACGTACAGAAATATCTTGCATTTCTATACACTAACAACAAAAATCTGAAAGAGAAATTAAGGAATCACTCCAATTTACCACTGCAACAAAAATAATAAAATACTCAGGAATAAACCTACTTAAGGAGGCAAAACCTACATGCATGAAACTATAAGACCCTTTTGAATGAAAGCAACAATAGAAACAGATGGAAAGATATACCATGTTCTTGGCTTGGAAGAATCAACATTTTAAAATGACTATATTACCCATAGCAATCTACAGAATCAGTGCAATCCCTATCAAATTCCCAATGCCATTTTTCACAGAACAAGAGCAAAAAATTTTACAATTTGTATGGAAACACAAAAGACCCTAAATAGCCAAAGCAAACTTGAAAAGAAAAACAGAGCTGGAGGAACCAGGTTCCCCGCTACAGACTATACTACAACACTGCAGTAATGAAGACCACATGGTACTAGCACAAAAACAGGTATATAGCTCAATGGAACAGGATAGAAAGACCAGAGATAATCCCACATGCATATGGTTACCATATTTTTGACTTAGAGGCAAGAATATACAATGGAGAAAAGACAGCCTCTTCAATAAGTGGTGCTGGGAAAACTGGACAGCTACATGTAAAAAAGAAAATGAAATTAGAACACTTCCTAACACCATACACAAAAATAAACTCGTATTTGATTAAAGACCTAAACCTAAGGTGAGACACTAGAAAACTCTTACAGGAAAACATAGGCAGAACACTCTTTGACATAAATCACAGCAAGATATTTTATGAACCATTTCCTAGAGTAATGAAATTAAAAACAAACATAAACAAATGGGACCTAATGAAATTTAAAAGCTTTGGTACAGCAAAGGAAACCATAAACAAGACGAAAAGACAACCCTCAGAATGGCAGAAAATATTTGCAAATGAAGTAACTGACAAAGAATTAATCTCCAAGGTATACAAGCAGCTCATGCAGCTCAATTTAAAAAAACAAAAACAGGGCTTCCCTGGTGGCGCAGTGGTTGAGAGTCCGCCTGCCGATGCATGAGACACGGGTTTGTGCCCCGGTTCGGGAAGATCCCACATGCCACGGAGCGGCTGGGCCCGTGAGCCATGGCTGCTGAGCCTGCGCATCTGGAGCCTATGCTCCACAACGGGAGAGGCCACGACAGTGAGAGGTCTGCGTACAGCAAAAAAATAATAATAATAAAATAAAAAAATAAGAAACAAAAACAAAAACAAAACAACCCAGTCCAAAAATGGGCAGAAGACCAAAAAGACATTTTTCCAAAGAAGACATACAGATTGCCAACAAACAGATGAAAAGATGCTCAACATTACTAATCATTAAAGAAATGCAAATCCAAACCACAATGAGGTATCAACCCACAATGGTCAAAATTGCCATCATCAAAAACCTAGAAACAGGGGCCTCCCTGGTGGCGCAGTGGTTGAGAGTCCGCCTGCCGATGCAGGGGATACGGGTTCGTGCCCCGGTCTGGGAGGATCCCATATGCCGCGGAGCGGCTGGGCCCGTGAGCCATGGCCGCTGGGCCTGCGCATCCGGAGCCTGTGCTCCGCAACGGGAGAGGCCACAACAGTGAGAGGCCCGCATACCGCAAAAAGAAAAAAAAAAAAAAAAAACAAAAAAAAAAACCTAGAAACAATTAACGCTGGAGAGGATGTGGAGAAAAGGGAACCCTCTTATACAGTTGGTGGGAATGTACATTGGTACAGCCACTATGGAGAACAGTATGGAGTTTACTTAAAAAAACTAAAAATAGAACTACCAAATGACCCAGGAGCAATCGCACTCCTGGGCATATACTCTGAGAAAACCGTAATTTAAAAAGATACAGGTACCACAGATATTTTTGAAGCACTATTTACAATGACCAGGCATGGAAGCAGCCTAAATGTCTATTGACATTTAGGTTATATCAATTGATAAAGAAGATGTGGCACATGTATAGAATGGAATATTACTCAGCCATAAAAAAGAAGGAAATTGAGTTATTTGTGGTAATGCAGATGGACTTAGAGTGTGTTACATAGAGTGAAGGAAGTCAGAAAGAGAAAAACAAATACCACATGCTACCACATATATATGTAACCTAAAAAAAAATTGTACTGATGAACCTAGTGGCAGGGGAGGATTAATGATGCAGACGTAGAGAACAGACTTGAGGACACAGAGTAGGGGAAGGGGAAGCTGGGTCTAAATGAGAGAGTAGCACTGACATATATACACTACCAAATGTAAAATAGATAGCTAGTGGGAAGCTGCTGCATTGCACAGGGAGATCAGCTCTGTGTTTTGTGATGACCTTGAGTGGTGGGATACGGAGGATGGGAGGGAGGAGCAAGAGGGAGGGGATATAGGGATATATGTATACATATAGCTGATCCATTTTGTTATATAGCAGAAACTAACACGACATTGTAAAGCAACTGTAGTCCAATAAAGATGTATAAATTTGGGGAAAAAATGTGTTACACCTGTGAGAAAGAGTGTAGTCCAGTTGAGAGCTAATGAAGCACATAAGGGCAACAGCACTCAAAGGACACTGCAAAATTTGCAGAGGAAGCTTGTGATAATAACAAATGATTTTTGAGTACCTGCTTTCTGCAAAGTATTATACTAAGCACTTTACAAACTTTTAATCACCTCACATCTATGAAGTACATTCTATTATTTCTCCCATTTTGCAGATAATGAGACAGATTTATGAATATAAACCAAATATTAAGTGGTAAGTGCAGACATAGAAAGGAAGTAAGAATTTGATGTCAAGTAACATGCTTAAATACTATCATATACTGGCTCCCTAGATATCCCTAATATTTTCTTATCTCATTGTACCTCTATTTGTCAATTATTATTCTGCTGTCTTCTGGCCTGCCCATCTAGATCAAAATTAGATTGAAACCAAATTCCTAATTCTCTTACACCCCTGTCCTTCCACCATGCTCACCTGGGAATATGTCAGCCCTCTATCTGTTCTGTATTTTGCTTTTATTACTTCAAAACACAAACATTCAGTACTGCTAAAAATGAACATAAATATTCAGATTACATCACTATACAAAAATGATTTTGACTATACAAATATGATTTTGACCTTGGTTACTTTTTCAATCAGAAAAGAATCCAGTGCAACTCATAGTTTCCCATCTTTTCTCATCCTGTCCCCCAGTCTTGAAGCCTGCTTAATTGAAGAACTAAAGCTTTTTTTGCATGATCTCCTAAAACTTCCTGACACCCCTCTCACTACCTAGATATCTGTATCTACTCTCTTTTTGTGCAAATCATCTACATATACTATTATATTGATATCCCAGAATAATATCAAACCACTATTTCAAAATTTATTATTTTCTATCTCTTGGAAATTTTTCTTCCTGCAGTATTCTGAACCTCGGTTCACAGCACTATGATCTATCTAGCTACTAATATTAGAAAATTGGGAGCTATGGTTAAAGATGTATTTCTTTCAAACTAAGGACTTATTTATTAAATATGCTAACATTGGGTTGTTCTCCATTCTATATATGTGAAAATAAGGCTAATATTTAGGTCTTTGATATCAGCACTTAGGTGACGGACTAAAATTTCTAATGTTGTATAATGGCTCAACTTTTTTATAAAATATTTTGATACTGCATACATTTTTACTACATAATAAAATAAACTATTAACTCATTTGTATATTTTCATAACAAAATATATGTACCAAAGAAGAGCATCAGGGTCTATGAATTTGGTCACAGAAGGATATGGACTAACACAAACTTTACTGCTGCAAATGATATAATTTTATAAGGTATGAAAGTTATGAAGGCAAACTCTAAAAAACTTACAGAATCTTTTCTAGATATACATAGTACACTTATAGGGGAAAGTGAGTTGGAGACAAGAAAAGAGTAAGTGCAGGAATAAAGTAGACCAGCACTAAGATAAGGCAGTAGTTGAAAACTTGTGCCAGTGTATAGATGTATCCTAGTGTCTGATCTTAATTTTTGGATGCTGAAGCTCTGCTGGCATATATGGGATATCTTCTGCAAATGCCCTTTTATCTAGTTTCCAGTAATTCTCACGGTCTTGCTTTGAAATCTGGACTTTCTTATTCCTTTCAGTTTGGCCTGGCATCAATTGTTCTGAATTTGCTTTATTCTCTAGAAACATGGTAATCTTAGTCTATTTCTTTACTTACTAATGAAAAACCAGCTACCTATATCATCAGAATCTATTAATAATACACTCTATTATTCAAAAAACATCATTACAATGTTATTAAGTATTGGTAAACTAAACTAATATGAAATTTACAAATAAACTTTCATAATAACTTATTACAACTGAATCATGGATTCTGATACTTCTATTACTTAGAAGGACCAGAACAAAGAATGGATTACTGGTACTCAAAAGAAGAATGGTGATAATATGAAATGTTTCTGAGGGCATAGTCCTCTGACTGGACTTCTGGTATGAACATTTCTCCTCCTGAAGCATTTAATCCCCAAGGAACACTGGAATATCAACATTGAATCTAAAAGTTGTCTGTTGTAAAATGATATAAATTGACATTTTTACCAGGTTTTAATGGGTTTATATCGGATTGATAAAGAAACATTTTTACACAATCTCTTGTTTAAAAGGAAAGGGATGAAGATAATATGTCTCATTAAAAGTATAAAGAATGATCTTACCTAAGTTATTAGAACTGAAACTGAAGAATCCTTTGCTTATTTGATGCCATATGTATGGCAGATCCCAGGAATTAAGAATTACACTCCTCCCAATTAATTCTGTCTTTTCCAAGCCAAATGAAAAATTGACCAGTGGACTGTAGCCAGAAGTGATCTTGCCACTAAGGAGCAAATGGAATACATAAACAATCAAATTTTTTATTGCTTATTTCTCCTAATAGCAACTGGATCTTGCATGTTCTTAGTTTTTATATGGAAGTTCCAGATATATCTTAGTTTTTCAAACTGAAAGAAATATTCAGCTTAGGTGTTCATAGAAGATAAAAATCACAAGTTTTCACATGGCAAATTACAAAACTAAATAGAGTATCACTGGTGATTTTAGATAGGACATTAATGTGATCATGATTCGGCTGTTGATTTATTCCATCTTTATCTAAAGGAAAAACTCTGGATTTTCAAAGCAATTGTTTTCATTTAAGTTATTGTACATTCATGTAAACACTTAGGAAAAATATAACAGTGTTATCTGGTGAGTAAGAAAATATCAAATTAGGGGAATGTCCTAAGATCAATATTATTCATTAAGTACATTAAAATATGAAAAATTCCCATGAATTATTGAAAATAATAACATAATAATCAAAGTTATCTAAAGCAAAATTCTGGAATAAATTTTGAAAAAAACTCTGTAAGAATATAGTACAGCCATAAATTTATTTTAAAAAGCTGTAAAAAGAGGCAATAAGGAAGAAAACCTAATTAAGCCTAGAAAAAATGAGATCTTGCTTATAAGTAAGTTTAAAAATGAAGTATTAGGTATAGATGTGTGGCGTGTGTTTTTATGTGTTTGTGTGGTGAGTTTTCTTCTGAGAATATTAATTTGTTTGCTTGCCAATAACTTGCTTGCTTGCCAAATACCCACTATTAAAGGCTACTGAATATTCTAAAATTACTTGAAACTTTAATTTTATTTTACATATCTGAATAATTTTGAATAATAGGTACAAATTCATTAATAACAAATGAAAATAGATCTGGGAAAATTGTTTATTCTCTTGCTCAATACCCCAGGTTATCATGAATATGATTTTTTACTGAAGGCTAGAACATACTTGGGCTGTTAATCAAAACTGTTTAGCTGAAAGATGGGGAAAATTGTTGGGGTTAAGCATATTTTTGAGGCAGCTCGAGCAAGCAGTCCATTCTGAGCCTATCTGATTTAATTATACTCTAAAGACTAAGTGAAAGGCTTGATTAATTAAACTGAGAAGATAGTGCTTGTTTAAGTAATTCTTTCCTGTTGGCACATATTGTCAAATATTTCAGTATTTTTTTTAAGTTGTAAATTGGTCACATGATAAACTCAATGACACAATTTAGTAAGAAAAATCTGGAATAATCATAACAATGTAACCATAATGATGTTTTGATATAGAAAAAATGACCCCTCAGCAAATTTGAAGGTTATAAGAAAGACATATTTTCTCTATATACTAGAGTCATTAGTATTATCTATAGGGCCTCAGATTTTTCATCCACTTTATTCATGGATTATTTAAAAATTAATAGAGCTGCCATATATCTGCTATATCTGTAACAAATGTATTCTTCCCATATTTTATTAGTAGTCCTCCAATAACTTAAAAAAAAATAATATTATGTTCTTTAGTAAAGTGAGTGGTATGCAACTTACATCGCAGCTCAAAAAATACCTTTCCCAATAAAGTTTTCCTAAATTTCTCATTTGCAATTATGAGCTTTACTTTCACTGTAATCTCAAATTTAAATATTTATAAAATTCTGTATTATTATGTGATATAGAATGATTCTACTACAAGACTGTGAAATCTTAATAAAGTATAAGTATAATGCCTAGCAATTAGAGAATACAAAATTAATACACTAGATTGATATTTAACTCAATAATAAAAATATAATTTGTATTAAGTTTAGTACATGCAAAATACATTATGCAAGATAGATATCTCATTTAATTCCCACCAAACTCAAGTAAAATAGCCTGAAATTATTACCATTTATCAGATAAAGATTATGACACAACACTTAAGGATACATAATGCCACTGTTCTGTGGAAATGCATAGGTGCAAGAAGAAAATAACTTTATTTAAATCCATTTTGTATATACAATCTTAGGCATCTTCAATGACTTTTGATTGCTTTCAGAGTATAGAAAATGTCTGATAACTTCAATGATGGAGTGCTTATCTTTAGATTATTCAGTCATGTTAATTATCAGTCTTCTGGCAAGTCAAGGGGGTCACCTTCCTAGTAGCCTTTTGAAGGTGGTCTCACTTACCATGAGTTGAGGAAGAAGTTTCTTCCTCACCACCAAAAAGAGGTACAGTCCAGGGAGTCTCTCTCACCTAACAGTCTCACCCCTTTATGGTTCTCCATCCTCAACCCTTTATATTCTTTAGAGAGAAATGTGTGGCTTAAGATCACATACTTAGTGTTCAACCACCTCTTGAAAGTACTGCATAGACATGCAAGACTGTTTATCTTATGACTTCACCAAACAATAGTCAGAAAGAGTGCCAATTTAACCCTCTGTTATAGCTATCTTCCTTAAGATCAAGTGTCTAGAAAATGAGAGCTCAGTGTTGAAACCAATACCTTTAGGTCAATGACTCTAAAGCTCAGCTTTAAACCCTGACATGATTCTGATATATACCTTATACACTTTAACGTGCATTCCTGTCATCCTCATTATCTTGTTATACATATACTGTAATAAAGGAATGTTATAATGGTAACATTTCATATTCCTTTTCCACATGGTTTATAGATTCATCTATATTGGGGATAATACATTTTAAAACATCAATCAAGTTAGTCATAGGTAATTGTAGGATTTCAGGCATTAGAGTCTATGCAATATATGTCTCTTTTTCAGAAAGAAGCATTAGTAATCTCCAATGAATTGTATCTTCTATGAAAAGCAGTTTCACATGAAAAGAACATTAAATTAATATTTTGTTAATTCCTCCTTATTCACTGTGGATACACTTTTTTTGTAGTTAAGTATCAGTTGAAGGTGTTAACCAAATTTTTTTGAGCCCAGGAAAATAATTAAATAATTATATTATGAGTGGAAATGTAGAGTTATGATGTAATTCCACATGCTGTCAAGTTAAATGTTTAAATCATTTATAGTCATTGTTACATTAGTTACTGTTACAGAAAAGCAGTATAACCCAGAAGCCAAAATGGTTAAATTTAGGCAATTAAATTAAAATTTTGAATTGTTAATGCCAGAGATATTATGTGCTATTCCAAGTGCTAACATATTTTTTTAAAATTCATCCAATTAATTGTTTGCTTATTTTTTATAATTCCCAAAATACTTTACTAATTTTATACTCCAAAGTTGTCAAATGGCTATTGGGACCATATATGGAGATGTACACACTGCATAACATTTTTTGAACCTTTAGATCCATATGATGGAAAGAATTCCAATTATACTTTGGGCAATATCATAGACAATTCTCTATAAAAGTATTTTCCTTTTTTAAAATAATGATAACCACTGAATAATAAATATTTTAGTATTTCCATTTCAGTAGAGAAAGTAACTATTTTTAAAATGCATTACAGTTTTCTGATATTTAGAAGCATATAATTTTCTCATTTCTAAATATTTAAACACAAAAAATCAATACTAGCCTCTCTTTGATTCAGAGCTTCACCCACACTGTCCTTACTTAAAAGTATCCTTACTTTATCTGGACTCAGAAGGAAAAATTTCTTTATAAAAACAACATTATTACATAATGTTTCTACTATAGCATATATCAAAAGCATATATAATATTATGTACCAGGGGAAATTTCAGGAGGGAGAGCAATATTCTTCAACAATCTTTCCCTCTGGCCCTGGGGATATCGTTCAGGTTTACTAAGATTTTTATAATATTTACCATACCCTTATATCTTACAAAAAGTTACAGCACACCATGTTTACATTATATTTGTTATGGACACTCGTTTATAATGAACACTTTATAAATGTCTTGCCAACAGGATTTCTAATAAATAAATGTAAAGGATTCATATATCCCACCTGTGCCTATTTGTTCTTTATTATTCTAGGTGCCCAGTGTATGCTCAATGATAATTGATTAAATGATTGATTTCTAGCTTGATTGCTTATTGATAGCAGCAACAGAATGATAATGGAGGTATAAGAACTCCTACATTTGGTTTCACCTGTGACATAATGGACTGGTTAATGGGTTGGTGATCCAGATTGGTGGATCTGCTGATCTTGGTTGGTCTGAGTGGGCAGCTCTAAGCAGGAGGTTGCAACTGGACCAGTTCTAAATGTCAATCATCCTTCTGGAACCTATGGGCTACCCAGGGAATGATTTTCTCATTGTGATTATAGCATCTGGAGGGAAGTTGGAACCAGGTTAAACATCTTAAAGCCTAGATTCAGAAAGAGTACAATGAAAATATCTCATGTCTTATCCAAAAGTGAAGAGGGAGCAAATTGCATACTACCATTATGATAAGAATTCCAATGTTTCATGACAAATGTTTGATTACAGGTAGAGGTAACAAAAGAGGGCCCATAGTTCAATCAGCAAAACTGAAATTTTCACAACCGGGTAAAATGGAGGAGTATAAAGGGGATCATTACTTCTATAAAGGTCAACTAGAAAAAACAGATGAAATACAGAAATCGACAGTTCAGAGGCATTAGAGAGTTGCCAAAATAAGAAGGATCCAAGGGGTTGAGATCCCAGGGAATGGAGAATCCCAGATAAATTAGTTTACCTTCTACAACTGTTTTTCCCTGACAATATTTGCTGACATGATTATTGGCAAAATGCTGAGAATATGACTTTTTCCCTTGTTGTGCGCTAGTTTATTAACATAGAAAACAGCAGAGCTTTCTGCAAAGACATATGGATTGAGAGAAGGAATGGAAAATAAGGGGCCTCAATAATGTTGTCTTAAAATAATTGCCTAAATCTAAAGCTGTGTGAGAGAGGAAGCTGAATAATTTCTGCAAAGTGAGTAGAATTTTACTGTTCAGGAGACAAATGCTACTGGAGTGAGGGTCTCAAAAGAATAAATTTTAGAATAAAAAGTATTTCATATGGATGTGCTAGAGAGGTAGACAGTAAAAACAGAGGTGAATCAGAAATATAATGAATGTTGCCAGAATTTCAACCTGGTTTTGATTCCACTTAATTCTTAAATGAATTATTGTGATTAAACCACTGTAATCTATCTTTCTAGTGGAGGAAAAAGGGACCTCCCTATGTAGAAAATAATAATAATAAATTTATTTTCCTATTTTTCTATTAATTTACTGTATAAAATTCAATCAAAAACCCAGGTACCAGAAGACAAGGCTGTATGACCAAAACAAAACAAAACAAAACAAAGAAAACAGAAAATATAAACAGAACCAAAGGTTTTCCACACACTGAATTTAGGAGATAATGATTTTTTTAAATAACTAATTAATAAAGTCAAGAATCTATACATAGATGTGAGAAAATAATATTAAAATTTGAATCATTTTAACAGCCAATTAGAATCTATATAATTATAGAGAAATTATAGAAAAGTATAGTTAATTAAGAAAGCAATAAATTCCAGCAGAAGTAGTGGTAGACACAATTTGTAAACTAAAACATAAAGAAAAAAATAATAAGAAATAGGGCAAAGAGCATAAGCAACATATCCATATGAAAGTAATTTGAGGCCCAAATGAGAAAAATAAGTGAAAAGAGAGCAGAATCTCTTTTTTAAATAAAATAATAGATGAAAATCTTCCAAAAGTAATGAGTAACCTCATGTTTAAAAATACCTGTCTACAAAAATCAGGATAAATACAAAGACAAATCAAAACTAGGCTCATCATATTCAATCACTAAACCCCGAGGACAAAGAGAAAAATCATAAACTGAGCTGGAGAGAAATGATACTTTCTATTTGAAAAAGCAATAATAAGGCTAACCGTTAAATACTCAGGAAAAAGATTTAGCCAGAAGACAATGAAATTATACAATTTAAGAGTTGAAAGAATATAAACATAAACTTAAAATTCTATATGCAAAATAAAATAATAATTCCAAAAAATGTAAAATAAAGCTGTTTTCAGACACACTTATCTATAGAGTTTATGTAAATCCAGTTGAAACTCTAAGTTATTTTGTGGAAATACAAAAGCAGTTTTAAATTTTAATTAGAAATATAAAGATCCAAGACTATCTAAGATAATACTGAAGAGGAAGAACAAAGTTGAACACTTAAAAACAAAATATGAAAAAAATATTTATTTTAAATATATAACTTAAGACAAGGAAGTACTAGAGAAAGAAAAGACAGACCAATCAAAGAGAATGAGGAATTCTTAAAGAGATCCACAAATATATGATCCCCTATTTTATGATAAAGTTATCTCTACCATATAATTTGGAAAAGAGTGTATTTTAAATAACTGTGCCACATTAATTATCTATATAGAAAAAAGTGAATATTGATAACTATTTCACAGCATACACACAAAAAAATTAAATCAGAGCTGAATTTAGAACCAAATGTGAAAATAAAAACAATAAAGTTTCTAGAAGAATTCAAATAAATATCTTTTTGTATTGCTATAGACAAAGATCCTTTAAACAAGATGCAAAAAAAAACATCATAAATGAAGAAAAAAGACCAATTGGACTACACTAAAAAATATGTTCAAAGAAGAACACAGTTCAAGAGTTTAAATTGCCAACTATAAATTTGGAAAACATTTGTAATAAATATATGTTACAATATGCATTCTGCATACATATATACATACAGATAACATATATATATATATATATATATATATATATATATATATACAACATATATATATAACATGGACATAGAGTTTATAATGAATATGGAATATATAATGAAATTCTGTAAAGAAATAAAATAGACTCAAACATCCTAATATAAATGAGGACAAAAGACTTTTAAAAACATTCCATCAAAGACTGTATTTGAAATGCTCAGCATTATTATTCATCAGAGAAATTCAATACAACCAAAATACAATATAAACATAAAACAGTTTAGCTAAAATGAAAAAAATATAAAGATAATACTAAGTATTGGTGATGATATATAGATCAGTTAGATCTATTAGGCACTGCTGGAGGAAAACATGATTTGGCATACCTTCTTTGGAAAACTCTCCAGCAATATCTACCAAAATGTCCATACACATACACTATTGCCCAACAGTCCTACTCCAGAGGGCATATATGCAGAAATGCATACATATGTTCACTGAAAGTTTTATACAAAAATGTTCATGGGTAGTACTATCCATAGTATCACTAAAATGGAAACAACCTAAATATCTATCACCAGTAGAAAAGGTACATATATTATGTGATATTTTTGCAGTCAGATGGCATTTGCAATGAAAAAATATCTGCAGTTATACAGAGCAACATGTTGATTATCACACAAAAAATTGTTACACAGAGGAAACCAGACATAAAAAAATACATACTGTATGATCCTATTTACATAATGTTCTGAGAAATCAAACTATGTGGCAGCAATAGAAGCAATGATGATAGTGATTCTTAGGAGTGTGGGAAGACTAAAAGGGGACCAAAGGTAATTCTGTGGTTGTTAATGTCCTTTTTCTTAATGTGCTAGTAAAATTGATCTATACAACTTATGATTTGCACACATTTCTATTTATAATTATATTCAATCCAAAAAGTACATCAAACATTTAATTACTATATAATTATAATCCCAGCTTCAACACTTAAATTCCTCTTTGGATTTTTTCTTTCTCCTCACTATTCACTTTCTATTATCACAAGATTGCCCTGTAGAATCAAAACCGGTTGTGTTATATCATCAGAGGACTTGCCTATCATCAAAGGACTTGTTTCTACAATCTAATTATGAAGTAAAAGGCATTGCAGTGATTTTCAGAGTTTGTATAAAGTTTTTTTCTGATGAAGCGACAGTAAACACAGTCTTGAGTATCATTGATTAGATGAATGGTTATCCTGGGTGTTCTAGTCCATGTGAATAGCACAGGTTAAGGTTTAGAAGCAAAAGGAAGTGCAGACTTTTGAAAACTGCTGAAAATTCACTGTCATTGGAATGTAGATATCAAAGATAAAGGAGTTATGAGAGTCATGTTTCATAATATTGCAAAGAAAAATCATGCAAGAGATGGAACACATATCAAGGCACTTCTGTATATTCTAAGAATGATAAAGGACTATGAAATACCAGAGATAACTGATTCCTATTTTCATCCTTTATTAGTTATTTTTACATATATTTTACATCTTCTTGCATATCTCTTACTAACAGAGTTTTCAGTTTCAGTTTATCTTTGGTTGATAAAGTATGAATTAAAATGTAATTTCCGAGTGGAAGTTGTAACCACCAGTGCTTATTTTGTCAGTTTCTCCTCCAGACAGTGACTGCTCAGTTAATCTAGCTCTGGGAGGGAGGACAAAAATAATTCAATTGCAGAGCCCCAGCAAACCAGAAGTCCTAAATTGCCAACACATGGTAGCACTTACAGGAAGCTTATTGAGCATATGTATAAAGACTGGCATTAGGCAATCTATATATCACTTGGAGAAATGTGGGCTTTTTTGTTGAGTTAGGACCCTGGGATTTACTGAATCCAACCATAAACAAGGGGATTAGCACTGCCAAATTTCATTGCAGAGCAAAGGGAAATTCACTTCAAACAAGCAGAGATTCATTATATGGAGTTGTCAGACATTGGCAGTTGCAAACTTTTCATTGTAGACTTTTTTTCTCCATATCTTGTCTCTGAGCCAGCATTATAAGCCAGAAATTTAAACACAAAACTTGACTAAATTCCAAATGTTGTAGCATACTTGTATGCAAGGTTTGGTTTTATTTAGTCAGTTTAGTTTTGTTTTGGTTACCTTAATATTCTTGGGTCATTGCTAGGCCAGAGTCCCCCAATTCTCTCCCCACTCCCCAGACTCAGTCTCTATCTCAGGATGAACTGGTCCAAGGTCAAAGTGGAAATGAGCAAGTGGTTTTGGTGCTTGTAGACAGTTTAAATTTCCCAGCTCTATCTTCCCTCCAAAATATATTTTCAAACTGGTATTGATTATAACATAATCTCTGCACTAAGGTTCTCCAGAGGAACAGAACCAATTGAAAAAATATATATATATATTATATATAATATATATATAATATTATATATATATATATATTATATATATATATAATAATAATCCCATATACATGTGAGATATATTATAAGAAATGACTCACACAGTTCTGGAGGCTAAGTCCTACAGTCTACCTTCTGCAAAGTGGTGAACCAAGAAAGCCACTGGTATGACTCAGTCCTAGTCCAAAGTCCTGAGAACCAGGGGGCCATTGGTATAAGTCCCAGAATTAAAGACCTGAGAAACAGAAGCTCAAGGGCAGGAGAAGGTGCATGTTCCAGCTCAAGAAGAGATAGTGGGAATCTGCCTTTCTCCACTTTTTGTTCTATTCAGGCCCTCAATAAATTGGATGATGCCCACCTCCATTGGTGAGGACAAATGCTTTTTACTCGATCAACTGAATCAAATGTTAATCTCTTCTGGAAACATCCTTACATACACATCCAGAAATAATGTTTTACAAGCTACCTGGGTATCCCTTAGCTCAGTCAATTGACATTAACATTAACAGATAGAATACCTAAACATAACTGTGATTTCTTGCATCCAAACTAAATGTAGTGGATTCTATCCAACACCAGAAAACAAGGAAAACAGAAGTCTCTTTTTTTTTCATGGAGAACAAAGCCTCAACTTTAGCTAAAATGGAGGAAAATTTAAATGGCCATAATACAAAATCCAAAAATTATTAAAGAAAACTTGATCTCAAAACATTGGTCTTGGAAGTAGTTTACATTTTAAAAAAATTGAAAAGAATGTCTTTAATTAAAATGGCTCAAATAACAGTCTTTGTCTCCAGAAAACTCCTTTCTTCTTCAACCTTCTCCATAAACTAAGTATCTCATGTTTTTAAGTCTCTCCTATATCTGTCACAATAAAGAAAACAAAAATACAACTTTTAAAAGGTACATTTACAAAACTAGTTTGCTCTTTTTTTCTCAATACAAGCAAAAAATAAAATGCCTTAGAGGTCATTTGGTCAAACATGGTATTTTATAGATGAGAAGAGTAAGATACAATGATACATCCTCATGACCTAATCTTCTCCCAAAGGCCCCAATTCCAAATACCATCAATTGGGAGGTTAGGATTTCAACATGTGAATTTGGGGGACACAGATATTCAGACCAGGACAGCTACCAAAGAATAACATAGATTAGAATGAGACAACTCTCGAGAAGATAATGTTAGAAATCATACATATAGTGACACAGAAGAAAAGTGATGAAAGACTGAACTTTAAAGCTGTGATAGATTGAGAAGGGGTAAACTGTGAAACAGAGAACGTGCATTGAAAGGAGAAAGGGCCAGGCGAACCTGGTATTTCTTGCTTCATTAATTCAGAGAGTGGTGGAACTGTCCTCAGTGGTGGAGAACAGAAACAAACCACAAGAATGATGTTTTCCAGTCTGAGCATGTTAAGATCCTTCTTTTCATTTTCTTCCACTCATTAAACTTGTCAAATAAGCCTATGCTACTTTTAATGGGAAAATATCATATTAATATTGAAATTACTTTGACATTTTTCAGTTGAGACTACACATTTTTTTTTTCAAATAGGAAAATAAACTATTTTAATGTTTGAGATGCCCTTAAGACATTAAAATGAAGAACATTATATAGCATTTCCATGTTCCAGAGAAGCACAGACTAGAGGTTTTGAGCTTTAGGCATAAGGTTACAGGTGGAAATGAAGCTGTTTGTGGATGCTTTCATTCATTCTTCCCTTTCTCTCTTCCGTTATTCATTCATGCCATGAATATTTTGTGCCATACATTGTGTTTCAAGCCTTGTGATGGATGCTAGGAAACACACTGTGCCGAGAGAGAGAGAGTACTCAGAGTAAAAAACAAAAGTAGATAAACATGTATCCAAAAATGAACTGACTTCTTATTACCAGATAGGGAAAAAATGAAATATATTCAGAAAACAGGCTAAAGACATAGGCAGAAAACTAGGAGAATTATGTCATATGAAGAAAATATCAAGACAGAGGAAGAATACTTTTACCTGATTCTGTATTGCTTAAAATAAAAACTTCTTTACTCTCTATTGTTCTACATCAGTGATATTCAAATTTATATTGGACATAAAAATAATTCTTTAACAATAGCTTAAATGAGAACCTAAGGAATTGACCTGACATTGAATCCTTTCCAAGAGCACACACCCCAATTACTCCCTTGTCCCATATTCCCTCAGGTGGTCTGGAGGAGCTTGAAGAACCACAAGAAAAAACCCTATTCAAACATCATATCTTGGATAATGCAAATTAAGACTTCAATATGTTATTAATAAAATGGTAGGATTTTTAAAAGGCAGAAAATTATACAGCACAGGCAGGTGTGTGGAACAACTGACTCTCTAATGCAACATAGGTGGTCAAATAAATCAGTTCAAGTACTTTAGAAAAATTATTTGACAACATCTACAGAAGTTGTATCCATCCATACAAATGACCAGCAATTCCTCTTTAGGTATAAACTCATGAGAAATGTGTTAATGTGTTCATCAAAGACGTACTAGAATGATCTTAATTTTATCTTCTGTAGCATCTGAAGCTGGAAACTATAAAATATAATTTAAAAAATAGTAGATGAGATCAATAAATGGTGTGTTCATACAAGGAAATACTATAGAACGCTGAGAAGGAAAAATATTATATGGGATGATATATCTAAATCACACAGTGTGTTAAGGTAATAACTCCAGATACAAAAGAATACATGCTGAATTATTCTATTCATATAACAAAATCAGTCAAAACTAATAAAAGGTGTTAAATGTTGTAATAGTTTAACTTCTTGGAGAATTGATGACTGGAAAGGGACATAAGGATGTCTCCTGGGGTGCTGGCAACTCTTTTTTCATTGCACAATGATGACATAGATGTTTTCATATATAACACATGTATGAAACATTAGTAAAAATTAACACAATTATATACTTATGATAGGTGCAGTTTTCTGTATGGATATCTTACATTAATTAGAAACTTAAAAAGCTAAAAAATATTAAGTGTGAATATAATTTTTGGCACTTCAACTAGATTGCATATTTACTGAAACAAAGATAACATCATTTTCTGTTTCATGTCTATCCCCAAACTGTCAATAGAATATTTATTTAGTACATTTGACAACTGCATATAGATACTTTCGAAAATAACAGTTGTGTTTCTTGCATTTTGAACAAATAATTGTAAACAATTGTGACAAACTTTGAAAATAAATTCTCATAATGCAACAGCAATTTTCTACTTGAAAAAACACTATCCATCATTTCTTATGGTCACTTTTGATTTAACACTGTCAAAAAATGCTTCTAAGATATTATAAATGGATTAAATTGGGGACTAGAAAACCTTAGTGCATGCATCTAATTTTTCTTCTTTTAAGAGGTAGTTCCATTCTTTTCAAGAGAGGATGCAACATAAAATCATCTTGAAATAAGTTCATCTGCCTCTAAAATCTCTTCTCCACTGTGAATTAATATAAATTAAATTGTATGCTTATCATTTCTAGGAGCTAGCATGAATTAACTTGAATCTAGTGATTTAGTCGAGAACATACTGCAACAACATTTTGAAAACCTTTGTCTTTTCATGGTAAATGTTGCAGAATAATATATATTCAACCTATACAGCATCCCCAAATGTAGGCCTTTTTATTGAAATAATACTTATGTTCAAATACTTATTTCTATAGCCATTAAGTAGCATTTTGAGGTTTCATTATTATTAAATAAAATCAGTGAAAAATCCTTCTATTTCATATTTGAAAGGAATTGTAAGGGAAAACATGTGACTTACCTGTCAATCATAAGTTTACAACATATTCTCATATTCATCCCTGATCTATTATTTACTCCTCCGTATTTTTCACTGTCAATAATTCTCTACATTTTATTTATCTTGTTTATTCTTACACCTTTAATATAATGGAAGATCATTTAAGACAACAATTGTTATCTATTTAGATCTGTGCTCTACACTGGCATTTGGAACAATACAGAATACATAATAGTAGGTGTTCAACAAATATTTTTGAATGAGTGGATGGACTGCATACAACTTAATAGGCTCAAGTTAAATATTAGAGTGAGCTAAATCCACAGAAGATATTTGAACTTTCAGCAAACTATGGTTTTTGCTGATGGTTTCCAAAAGAACTTGGATAAGAATTTATGTTCTAACTCTAAAATTATACTTAGGTGGATATGAACGCAATAGAACTCTTTGGATCTGAGGCTCTTCATTCATCCTCTTCATGATAGAATGAAGAACAAACCTAGCAGGGGGATGGACCAAAGCTTTTCCAGGCCTCCAGCCAGGGTTTCTGTAATAACTTTTGTTGATCATCAGCCAAAACACTTTTTAATTGCCTTGAAATCTTCCATATAACTGCTTTGTCTTCAAAGAAATGGGATATTCTGATGACAAAACGGCATCTATTTTCTGACTTGTCCTAGAACCAAGCACACGATTTAATTCATAACAGGTGTTTCATAATATTTCTTAAGTTAGTAAACATGGTAATACTGTCTTAGAAAATTTCTAAATATTCTGTGTAACTATAGTTTGTAACTCCATGACTGAGTGTCCACTAATATGGAAGTTTCGGAGTGTGGATACACATAGTAGAGTATTTATAATTCTTTTAGGAAAGTACAGACCTGATGAAGATGTGAAAAAAAACTGTGGGAAAAAAAAAACATTCACTCCAAGAATAGATTTTCAATGAGATTTTTCATGTCTTCATTTTGATTCTATCTCTAAAATATATTTTCTAAATATGTATTAGTATACAGTACATTTTCTTCTAGAAATTTGGATTTTCTGGACTTATGTAGTTTACATTCTATCAAGGGGAAACAATCACTAAATCTAATAAGTAAAATATAAATTTTAATTAAATGTAATACATGATTTGATTTTTAAGAAGACAAGATGAGTATAGAGCGTTGAATATTAGCCCCCTGAAAATATGTTTATAATGGAAAATAATCTGAAAAAAATATATATATATGTAAAAAAAAGAAGTTTGTCCAGTTCCTAATTTAAGAACCTGTGAACATGACCTTATTTGGAAAAAGCATAATTCTTGATGTAATTAAGTTAAAGATCTCGAGATAAAATCATCCCAGACTTAGGTTGGGACCTAAATACAATAACAGGTGTTCTTATAAAAGAAAGGCAAAGGGAGATTCGAGACACAGAGATATACAAAGAAGAAAGCTACGTGAAGATGGAGGCAAAGACTGATGCTATGCATCCAGAAGTCAAGGAAGGAGTTCATACATACTAAGAGACAAAAAGGCATTCTCCCCTATTGCTTCCAGAGGGAGCAACTTGACCTGCACTTTGTTTAGACTTCTAGCTCTGAGAATGTAAACCTCTGTTTTTTTTTTTTTTTTTTTTGCTTTATAACAAATTTAATCAGTTATACATATACATATGTTCCCATATCCCCTCCCTTTTGCGTCTCCCTCCCACCCTCCCTATCCAACCCCTCCAGGCGGTCACAAAGCACCGAGCTGATCTCCCTGTGCTATGCGGCTGCTTCCCACTAGCTATCTACCTTACGTTTGGTAGTGTATATTGTCCATGCCGCTCTTTCACTTTGTCACAGCTTACCCTTCCCCCTCCCCATATCCTCAAGTCCATTCTCTAGTAGGTCTGTGTCTTTATTCCTGTCTTACCCCTATGTTCTTCATGACATTTTTTTTTCTTAAATTCCATATATATGTGTCAGCATACAGTATTTATCTTTCTCTTTCTGACTTACTTCACTCTGTATGACAGGCTCTAGGTCCATCCACCTCATTACAAATAACTCAATTTCGTTTCTTTTTATGGCTGAGTAATATTCCATTGTATATATGTGCCACATCTTCTTTACCCATTCATCCGATGATGAACACTTAGGTTGTTTCCATCTCCGGGCTATTGTAAATAGGGCTGCTATGAACATTTTGGTACATGTCTCTTTTTGAATTATGGTTTTCTCAGGGTATATGCCCAGTAGTGGGATTGCTGGGTCATATGGTAGTTCTATTTGTAATTTTTTAAGGAACCTCCATACCGTTCTCCATAGTGGCTGTACCAATCCACATTCCCACCACTTTGTTTAGACTTCTAGCTCTGAGAATGTAAACCTCTGTTGTTTTAAGCCAGCACATTTGTGGTAATTTGTTATAGCAGCCCTAGGAAACAAACACAATGAATAAGGGGAATACGGATCACCATGGGTGGGAGGTGCTGGTGGCCACATTGAGGAGGTAATATTTGGGCAAGACTTAAAAGCAACTCACAGGGTTAATTGTAAATAATGTTTTGAAGCACAACCTGGTTATACATTTTTTTTTTTTTTTTTTTTTTTTTTGCTGTATGCAGGCCTCTCACTGTCATGGCCTCTCCTGTTGTGGAGCACAGGCTCAGGACGTGCAGGCTCAGCGGCCATGGCTCACTGGCCCAGCCGCTCCACGGCATGTGGGATCTTCCCGGACCGGGACACGAAACCGTGTCCCCTGCATCGGCAGGCGGACTCTCAACCACTGCGCCACCAGGGAAGCCCTGGTTATACATTTAAATTTGGGAGATGACTATAAAGTCAGTTATCTCTTTGGAATCAATTTAACGTACATTAGCATTGACAAGGCACATGTGAGTTAATAATAAGGAACTTTTCAACACTGGCAAATCCTGCGCAAACTCAAACACAAACATAGAGTTAGCATGGTACAGTGATTAATATCATGGTCTTCAGATGCTGAAAGTCCTGATTTTGAGTCCAAGTCCCCCATTTACTCTGTCCATGATCTTAGCCATATTATCCTTTGTCAGTTTTCTCATCTGTAATAGAGGAGTAATAATATGTTCATCGTGGAGATTATGTGAGTTAAAATCACAATTTAAAACAGCACCTGACAAGCTGCAGTTGTTAGCTGTTATTTTACAAGGAAGATAAATTTCTCTGAAAGGTGTAGCAATTGGTAGCAATACAAGTAATATCCTGAAAGAATTAGATTCTTCTGGGGACATGACAGGAGAAAGGAGAGCTATTTTATACAACCCTGATTTTAAACACCTAGGTATAGACCTAGATATTGGTCTTATTAGGAAAAAATGAGGTCTGAGTTAGAAGGAAATTTTTTCATTTTGGGATAATTCAGCATTATTGCCATGATATGTTATAAGATGGATAATAGAGATTCAATTTTGTTTATTAATTGAGCATGGTACTTCCTTTTTCTTCAGTTTCTTCCACTATGTCAGTAATAATATTAATACCTCATGAGAAAATGTAGAGAACTGAGTGAAGTGTTTAAGACAAATTCTCCCACAAGCTAGTTGTAAATTAGTTATTTCTGAAACTAGATTCTCCCTCCTACTACTGGTTTATTAATTTCTGTGGACTGCACAGGACTCTGAGGAAGAACGAAGATGGAGTGATTAACACATCTTTGGTAATTGTTCTATGTTTGGCTGTTCTACTCTGTTTATCTACACTGCCTGCTGCTGTCTCCTGCCAACTCTCATCAGTGTCCCATCCGGGCGCATCTCTGTGGAACAGACAACCTGCTGCCGAGTAGGATTCTAGGCAAGTTCTGTCTGCCTGCCACTCTTCAAGAATACCGAGGCTTCCTTAGAAATTTGTTACATGCTAAATTTGGAGGACCTAAATGCTGATGTTGTCCATCCATCCTTTATATTTGCTCCATGATTCTTTAATGCAGCCTTCATGCCTCTTTTCCAATTGTGTTAAATATATTGCATTCTAAGCCACTCTCTACAAATGTGAACTCTCGCAATTACCACTGACAGATTCTTAATCTTTTTGAAGTAAAGATCTCAGTGTTCCCATTCATTTCAATTGACTTTGTTTCTGTCTTTAGGTGAAGATTTTAAATAGGCTTCTCAACTGTTTGCATATGAGGTAGAGAAAAATGGGACAGTTTTCTGGTCTATCCCATCACTCGTCTGCTGGTCTTTGTCAAACCATTTGAGAAGGTAAAGGAGGAAATTATTCTCACTCTAAGGAAAATGGGCTTCAACGTCAAATTAATTATACAGATACAAACGTTTTACTTACAATATATTTTGGGACAAATTAATTAATTATGCTTATTCTATTTTAAATATGTCAAGAGAAAAAAAAAAGGATTAGAAAACAATGACCAAGAACATTAAGCAGACCAAAGTATTTTCCTTGAGCAGAGGTCACATGCCAGGAGTGTTATTAAATTTCCCCATGACGAGATATTGATGAGGATTTGTTTATATAAATAAATTGCCACTAATTACGTAAAGGCTAATTGATTTACATATTCTACGATATAATTCTATTCACAATTATCATCATACCTTTGTCTTATTGCCTAGTATTTTTTTATGTAGTGCAGTCAAATATGATTCAAATGAAGAAAATAATATAATTAGAGCACTTTGTTCACAAACTAACTTTCATTATCATAAATAATCATCACATTTTACAAAATAAAAATAACAAGAGTAATTTCTAATATCACTGTTAGAAATACACAGTTTACAAAACTATATATATATATATATATATATATATATATATAGAGAGAGAGAGAGAGAGAGAGAGAGAGAGAGAGAGATTCATAGCCCTGATTAATATATGTGTATATACACATACACATTACATATTTATGAGTTATTTTAGAGCTATCACCTTCAAAAAATGTCATGGGAACTTCCTATCAGATATCAGCAGTGTCATACAGAGGGTAATCAGTAAACTTTGGGTTCAAATAGTTCTAAGTTTGAATACCATCTCCTCTATTTAGCTGCTCTGTGACTTGGATATAGACATTTAACCTCATTAAGCCACAGCTTTCTTACTTAACAAAAGATGAAATGATTAATATGCACCTTTAAGATTATTCATGGGATTAAATATGATAATTAAATGCAAAATATGTAGACTGTTTCATGGTACTTGATGAGTAAATTACCCCTTGTTTAATTAATTACTTAAATCTTGCCCAATATAAAATGGTGTCAGTCGTTTTTCATTGAGCATATGTATTTTTACAACTTTATACAAGTGTTATTTCATACAATATTTTTAGCATACATTATCATTTATTCTTATTTATTATTTTATTTATTTATTTATTTATTTTATTTATTCTTATTATAAGAAAATAGCTAGTATGGAATATTTTTAAATATAATAATTGCAACTAAAGTGATTTCTTAGTGTCTATATAATTCTGCACGAGGAATATCAGTCACAAAAATCTCAGTGTAATTACTAAGGCACTCTCAATAGCTTCAAATATAATGAAAGTGTATGGGGAAAGTCATGTGCTTCTGAAAGTGCTGACTTACTCCAGGAAATTAGTTGAAACAATTGGAAAAAAAATGACTAGCAGATAATTAAAATGGTGGATTTCCTCTGCACAAATGTAATTACTGCTTCTCTATATTTGTATTCAGTTAGTCTCTTCTTTTTACCTTTGAAAACTATAGACCGAAGCATAGTTCAAATTCTCCATCCATTCTTTCCCTCACAGGGTGAAGCTGACCTTTCCCCAGCATGAAAGTGTTGGACCATATGTTACTCTGTTCTACTACTATGAAGTTAAGCTCCTACTGTCTTATGGAAAATCGTGTCACTAGAAGACTAAACATGAGGCATAACAATTTTATATACTGAACATATCAAAATAAGATTGAAAGTAAAATGACAGAAAATAATAAAAATAGTGTTTTGTAGAAACATTTTTGTGAAATTTGTGTATGTAGTTTTCCATAGGAAGAGTATTATATATTAATGCTAGTTTTGCAAGCAAAGTAATTATATACCTAAAATATGTATATGTGCTTTTAAATAAACTATTAAAATATAATTGTTTCATCAAGGATTATTGATTAGTTACCTTCAGTTATTTCTAGAGCAAGCAGAATATATGGAATTAAAGCAGATATTTTTAAAAAATATTTTTTAAAATATATTAAAAAGTAAATCCTGAGTAAAACCAAGAGTTTTTTTAAGAAGAGAGATTAGATAGATATTTTAGAGAATATTCTGAAAAAGACTTTGAACTAACAGAAATTTTACAAGTTGATTATTATGTTCAATTTTACTTGACAATTTATGTTTTTTTTTTCCTTCTTGAATATAGAGCTCCAGTTCATACTGCTCTTATATTTATCAGACACAGTTAAGTAAGTTTTTGGCTCATTATTATCCTGAGGGCAAGATAGAGGAATAATGAGAAGGTTAGAAAGGATAACAAAATGAGTACCTAAGGTAAATTTATTCAACTGTCAGCAATGAATAAAATCATGTTGGAGACACTGTATCCTCGGGAAGTTTGCAAAGGGAGAAAATGAGCAAGGGATATTTAGCTGCTGTCCATCTTTGCTCAACTGCTTCTGGGTATCATTTATTAGAATGTTTTTGTTGCTGTTCAAAACAAATTGTAGGGTTGGACTGGTAAGATAGTGTTGAATTTGATAGAGGAAAAGGAAAACAATCTTTTACACGTACCAGATAGGTGTTCCAACTTAATAGCACTGTGTATTCAAAACACAATGAAGACTTTGCAGGTTGTTGTGGATATTTTGTTTGTTTCTTTTTTTTTGGGGGGGGTATGTGGGCCTCTCACTGTTGTGGCCTCTCCCGTTGCGGAGCACAGGCTCCAGATGCGCAGGCTCAGCAGCCATGGCTCACGGGCCCAGCTGCTCCGCGGCAGGTGGGATCTTCCTGGACCGGGGCACGAACCTGTGTCCCCTGCATCGGCAGGCGGACTCTCAACCACTGCGTTACCAGGTAAGCCCTGTTTCTTTTTTTGTTTTACTTTATTTTTATAATGCCTATCATGACCCACCAATAGGTCATTGTCTTCAGTTTGAAGAAAACTTTGCCCAGGAGCCGTGTTACCTCTCTAATTTCTCCTGAGGAAACTTGCCAATGTGGAACCATCGATCTCTTGTGTCCAGTAAGCACAGCAACCCTGATGTCTCAGTGAATATTCAAGTCCCTCTTTGAGATTTTACAGGGGACATAAACCCAATACCTGAATTCTCTATTTTATGTTTGTATCACTTCTTTACAAATCCACTGTATGTAGCCAAGTTTTCATTTCCTCTTGTTCCATGAAAATGCTCTTTCCTTAGTTTCAGAATCATGTTTTTCCCAGGCACTGAGAGTTCTGCCTTAATATGGGAAGGACATCCACTCCAAATTATTAAAGAAACTGTATGACACTGATCCAAACCATTGCTGCCTCTCCATTGAGACAAAGAATAGCCTGCTACCTAAACTCTGCTTGTTTGTGTCAATTGTCCATACTCCCTGTCGAAGTCAGACTGCTCTTTTTGAACAGTCAATCAGATCATACCATTCCCCATGTTCAAGTCTACCCCCTTTATCTTGGAAAGAATCTACCACCAGTAGGATAGATCTATCACCAGTAAGGATAAAGTAAACAATGTTCTTATAATTTGGCCCTTGGTTATCCCTCAAACTTCAACTCATAATCCCCAACCCCATATTCACTATGTTCCAGTCATATGAGCCTTCTCTCTCTTCTTAGATCACAGAAAGATTGTTTCCACCTTAGTGGCTTTGCTCTACATGCCTCCTCTGTAACTTTAAAGCCTACATTGGATATATCTGTACAGTTTAAGTGCAGTATTTTTTGCTTCACCACACTGCTTCAAACAATGTTAAACTTCATTTAGCCATGAAAATAATTATTTAACCACAGTTTAAATGGAAATCTAATAAACTGCAATGAGAGTAAGAGTTTTGAGTCACTAAGAAAAGAAAATCTGTTTAACTTTTTGACTTGTATCCTATCTTTTAACCTACATAGAAATAGTGCTCATCATTGAATTTGTTTGCTTTTTGTACAAACAATTGACTTATTTCTGCAAAAATATTTTACATTCTACTATTGATTTCCAGGTTTTAAAGCAAATTATAAACAAAGTTGAATAATTAAAATTATAGATCCATATGTCAGTATTTGAATATGCACACTTAAAAGTAATGATAATTAAATTTTTAAAAGTTAGAAAGGAAATAAAATAATGGTCTGGCTGATACAACTACATAGGAAAACTTTTAAGGGAAAAAGCATGAAAGTTACTAGAAAGGTGATAATTTCCTCATCATACATAATAGATGAATATTGTGCTTTTATTTATTTTCTATGGTAGCTCATGTAAAAAGATTAAATTCTTAATTATTATTTAGTTAAAGACAGCAAAGTAGGAAATATCTAATTTATATGTAATTTTAGTCATAATATTCTATAACTGAAAATAGTGTCATCCTCATTTTGTGGCATTCAATAAATTGTTAATTAACAGTAGTTACCATTAGATGATGGGATTACAGATAAATTTTTCTTTATACTTAAAAAAATTTTAAATTAGACTTTTCCATTAAACTGTGTTTTTTTGAAATCAGAATAGTTTAGTAAGATTAATTGTTTAAAAATTGTAATCTTAGTTATATTTTGTTTTCTTTGTGTTTCATGTCAGACCTCCAAAGAAAAGTAATTTCAAAATTGAACAAAATGACTAAACCCAAAATAACAACTTCCTTCCCTGTTTTTGTACCAGCTTTCTGTAATAGAAAGTCTTGTAACTGTGTAACTGAAAATTCTTCCCATTTCTGTACATGCATGCCACCACTTTCATCATGAGATAGAGTCCGAGCTAGCCTCATGGTCAATAAAATAAAATTCAAGTAATGTTTTGAGCTTCTGTCCCATCATCTTGGAAGCTAGGCATCATGCCAGTGAGGAAGTCCATGCCAGGACTGAACTGTTAGAGGCCTTGTGGACGGAGGTGAACATTCCAGCCTCAGCTGCTAACCAGCTGATTCAATTACATGAGCAATCTCACTTTATAAGATGTGGAGTAGGATATCAGCCAAGCTGAGCACACTCAGCCTGCAGAATCAGGAAAAGGAGTCAATAATTGTCGATTTAAGTCACTGAGTTTGGGCATGATATATGATGTGATCAGAATATTCCATTGGCTTCCCTTCTCACTTACGATAAACCCTGCAAGTTAGTAAAATGGGATAGATTTTGCTCTGCCTGGCACACTTTAAGTATTATGTTTATTTTAAAACAGGGAATAAGTTTCCTGACTTTGAAAAGACATTGACTTTGATAGAATTGCAATGTATTAACAAACACAACAGAGCAAATAGTAGTGCTCAAATAGTAATTCAAATTCAAGAAATTTGAACTCCTCTAACTGGTGCAGGAAAGGCATATGCAGTAGAACAGCACCTATGAACACCAACAGATTTTAATTCCTTCTTGGCCTATTAGGATCTCAGTTAGAATTCTTCCAGATAGAAATCATTCTGAGAATTGCTTTCAGTTTTCCAAGATGCCAGCTTAAGCAATGCCTTTGCAGTGTATCTCCAGGGCATGCACTATGAAGGGAGGGTGGAAGACTGTTTTGATATTGTAATGACTTAAAGTCATGTGAAGATATTGTATAATTTTCTCATTCAACTTTATATATAAAAAAATTAGTTTGACCTAAGTTTAGCTCTTTGGAGAATTGGCTTTTCAAATATAACCTTGACCACTTATAATTTCAAGTGATTTTATCTTTTTCACTCCCTGCAAAATGTTTTGTCCCCTGGTTCTGGAGGCAAATTTCACCTTTTCCCCCTGAAAGCGTCATATTTTCATTCAAGGAAAAAGTCATCTTTAGGATCTGTTCTGCTATGCTTCTATATCATATCAAATTGTCAACATATTTCACTAATAAGTTTTGATCTCCTTAATAATTAATTGCTGTTAAAGTTATAATTATATACATACTTATATATATATATGACCCTCTGATAGCTTTTACCTATCAAATAATTGTATCAATCAAATAATTGTAAGATATATATATGTATATATATATATATATATATATATGTTTTTATTGATTATTTTCTTTATGTTAAGGTAAAAGTATTTTACTGTATAATATTTTAAAGGTACAATTTGCTCCTCTTAACATTACTTTCAAGGACAAATAAGAAAAATCTATCAATCTATTATTCTAAAAGCTAACAGGTTATTTTGATTACATGACTCTTAGCCTTATTAATATTTTGTCATATTTTGTTTTTGCCTCCATTCAACACCTTCATTATGCTACAGACTAAGAAATTGACTAAGAAATACTTTTTAAACACTTATTCTAATGGTCCTACTGAAATTCATAATATTATACATTTGTTAAACACTAATTTAATTCTCACAATACATTATGAATTAGGGAATGTTATTATTATTCCAACTTTGGATAGGAAAAATAAAAACCAGGGAGACTATACACTAAAATATCTAAATGTTATTTGTTTTGTATTTAGATATTTTGAAGGCATTTTCATTTACCACAATATTGAAATTATACTTAAGGACTCATTTTATGATTTTGAGCATTCATTTTTAAAACATTCTTGAAGCAATTGGCACCGTTTTGGTAATAAGCACAATTTTCTTCACATAAAATTTGATTTTCATGGTTTTAATTTAAATTAAACTTATTTTGTATTTTTTTCTTTAATAATTTGTTTTAAAATTAAATTGAAAATGTCACTTTTAAAAATATTATAACTGTATTACTTTTAATTCAATATTTTTTCTATAAGAAAATATTTTTCATATAATCAAATTTAAATATATAATACTAAAGATAATGAAAAAATAATGACTACATTTAAAAACTTAAATTATAAGTTAAATGGTTGTACAAATATTAATGCTGGACACAAAGAAAATATTATTTAACTTCATATCCACTCATTTTTAGTCAAAATAATTTATAAAGTTACTTTCCCTGAATAGCTTTATGGAATATAAAGGAAAAAAAAAAAGACTTGGAGTTATAAGATGTTTTATGAATCCTAACTTTACCTTATCCTGGCTAAGAGACCCTAGCAAGTCACGTTAAGTTTCTAAGTTACAGTTTTCACGTCTATAAATTATGAAAAATAAAATGCATTTCTATTATTATAGTATTAACTGAACTATAATTATCCATAAATATATTTTATAGTTCTTGGTAAAATGGAGGTATTTCTTTAAAATATTTAACAAAGTAAAACTAAGATCGTATACTCACTTTGAAACTCTTTTGATGTTAATTATAATACTATATCAATCATAATAGATTTTTTTGAATTTTATTTTATTTTTTTATACAGCAGTCTCTTATTAATTATCTATTTTATACATATCACTGTATATATGTCAATCCTAATCTCCCAATGCATACCAACACCACCAGCACTCACCCCCCGATTTCCCCCCTTGGTGTCCATACATCTGTGTCTCTATTTCTGCCTTGCAAACAGGTACCATTTTTCTGGATTCCGCATATATACGTTAACATATGATATTTGTTTTTCTCTTTCAGACTTACTTCACTCTTTGTGACATTCTCCAGGTCCATCCACATCTCTACAAATGACCCAATTTCATACCTTTTTATGTCTGAGTAATATTCCATTATATATATGTACCACATCTTCTTTATCCATTTGTCTGTCGATGGGCATGTAGGTGGCTTCCATGACCTGCTTATTGTAAATAGTGCTTCAGTGAATATTGGGGTGCATGTGTCTTTTTGAATTAAGGTTTTCTCTAGGTATAAGCCCAGTAGTGGAATTGATGGTTCATATGGTCATTCTATTTTTTGTTTTGTTTTGTTTTTTTTCTGTGGTACGCGGACCTCTCACTGTTGTGGCCTCTCCCGTTGCGGAGCACAGGCTCTGGACGCACAGGCTCAGTGGCCATGGCTCACGGGACTAGCAGCTCCATGGCATGTGGGATCTTCCCGGACTGGGGGCACAAACCCATGCCCCCTGCATCAGCAGGTGGACTCTCAACTACTGCATCACAAGGGAATCCCTATATTTCATTTTTTAAGGAAACTACACACTGTTCTCTACAATGGTTGCATAAATCTACATTCCCACCAACAGTGTAAGAGGGTTCCTTTTTCTCCACACCCTCTCCAGCATTTGTTATTTGTAGATTTTCTGATGACACTCATTCTAACTGGTTTGAGGTGATACCTCATTGCAGTTTTGATTTGCATTTCTCTAATAATTAGTGATGCTGAGCAGATTTTCACGTGCTTCTTGGTCATCAGTATGTCTTCTATGGAGAAACGTCTATTTAGGTCTTCTGCCCATTTTTGGATTGGCTTTTTTTGTTTGTTTGTTTGTTTTAAATATTGAGCTGCATGAGCTCTTTATATACTTTGGAGATTAATCATTTGCCTGTTCATTTGTTTGCAAATATTTTCTCCTATTTTAAACATTGTCTTTTTGTCTTGTTTATAGTTTCCTTTGTTGTGCAAAATCTTTTAAGTTTCATTAGGTCCCATTGTTTATTTTTTGTTGTTATTTCCATTACTCTAGCAGCTGGCTCAAAAAAGATCTTGCTGTGATTTATGTCAAAAGGTGTTCTACCTGTGTTTTCCTCTAAGAATCTTAAAGTGTCTGGTCTTACATTTAGGTCTTTAATCTTAAAGTTTATTTTTGTGTATGGTGTAAGGGAGTGTTCTAATTTCATTCTTTTACATGTAGGTGTCCAGTTCTCCCAGCACCACTTATTGAAGAGACACTCTTTTCTCCATTGTATATCCTTGCCTCCTTTGTCATAGATTAGTTGACCATATGTGTGTGGGTTTATCTCTGGTCTTTCTTTCCTGTTCCATTGCTCTATATTTCTGTTTTTGTGCCAATACCATATTGTCTTGATTACTGTAGCTTTGTAGTATAGTCTGAAGTCAGGGAGTGTGATTCCTCCAGCTCCTTTTTTTTTTTTGGAAAAAGATTCCTCCAGCTCCATCTATTTGTGTCATTTTTGATTTTTTTCATCAGTGTCTTATAGTTTTCTGAGTACAGGTCTTTTACTTCCTTAGGTAGGTTTATCCCTAGGTATTTTGTTGTTGTTGTTGCAATGGTGAATGGAATTGTTTCCTTAATTTATCTTTCTGAACTTTCATTGTTAGTGTATCGAAATGCAAGAGATTTATGTGTATTAATTTTGTACCCTGCAACTTTACCAAATTCATTGATCAGCTCTAGTAGTTTTCTTGTTGCATCTTTAGGATTATCTATATATATAGTATCATGTCTTCTGCAAACAGTGACAGTTTTACTTTTTCTTTTCCTGTTTATATTCCTTTTATTTCTTTTTCTTCTCTGATTGCCATAGATAGGACTTCCAAAACTAGGTTGAATAATAGTGGTGAGAGTGGACATCCTTGTCTTGTCCCTGATCTTGGAGGAAATGGTGTCAGTTTTTCACCATTGAGAATGGTGTTTGCTGCAGGTTTGTCACATACAACCTTTACTATGTTGAGGTAGTTTCCCTCTATGCCCAATTTCTGGAGAGTTTTTATCCTAAATCAGTGTTACATTTTGTCAAAATATTTTTTCTGCATCTATTGAGATGATCATATGGTTTTTATACTTCAGTTTGTTAATATGGTATATCACATTGTTTGATTGTGCATATTGAAGAATCCTTTCGGCCCTGGGATGAGTCCACCTTGATCATGGTGTGTGATCCTTTTAATATGTTGTTGGATTCTGTTTGCTAGTATTTTGCTGAGGATTTTTGCATCTATATTCATCAGTGATATTGGTCTGTTTTGTGTGTGTGTGTGTGTGTGTGTGTGGTAGTATATTTGTGTGTTTTTGTTTTCAAGGTGATGGTGGCCTCATAGAATGAGTTTTGGAGTATTCCTTCCTCTGCAATTTTTTGGAATAGTTTGAGAAGTATGGTGTTAGGTCTTCTCTATATGTTTGATATAATTCACCTATGGAGCCATCTGATCCTGGGCATTTGTTTGTTGGAAAATTTTTAATCACAGTTTCAATTTGATTACTTGTGATTGGTCAGTTCATATTTTCTATTTCTTCCTGGTTCAGTCTTGGAAGCTTATACATTTGTAAGAATTTGTCCATTTCTTCCAGGTTGTCCATTTTACTGACATAGAGTTGCTTGTAGTAATGTCTTATGATGCTTAGTGTTTCTGCAGTGCTCATTGTAATTTCTCCTTTTTCATTTCTAATTTTATTGATTTGAGTCCTCTCCCTCTTTTTCTTGATGGGTGTGGCTAAAGGTTTATCATTTCTGTTCGTCTTCTCAAAGAACCAGCTTTTAGTTTTATTGATCTTTGCTATTATTTTCTTTGCTTCTATTTCATTAATTACTGTTCTGATCATTTTTTTTTCCTACTAATTTTGGGTTTTGTTTGTTCTTCTTTCTCTAGTCCCTTTAGGTCTAAGGTTAGATTGTTTATTTGAGATTTTTCTGGTTTCTTGAGGTAGGATTGTATTGCTATAAACTTCCCTCATAACTGCTTTGGTTACACCCCATAGTTTTTGATTGTCATGTTTTTCTTGTCATTTGTCTCTAGGTATTTTATGATATCCTCTTTGATTTCTTCAGTGACCTCTTGGTTATTTAGTGATGTATTTCCCATCCATGTGTTTGTGTTTTTTATATTTTTTCCATGTAATTTATTTCTAATCTCATACTGTTGTGGTCAGAAAAGATGCTTGATATGATTTCAGTTTTCTTAAATTTACATTTGTGACACAAGATGTGATCTATCCTGGAGAATTTCCATGTGCACTTGAGAAGAAAGTGTAATCTGCAGTTCCTGAATGAAATGTCCTATAAATATCAATTAAATCTATCTGTTCTATTGTGTCATCTAAAGCCATTGTTTCCTTATTAATTTTCTGTCAGGATTATCTGTGCATTGGTGTAAGTGAGATGTTAAAGTCCCCCACTATTATTGTGTTATTGTCAGTTTCCTCTTTTACAGCTGTTAGCATTTGCCTTATGTATTGCAGTGCTCCTCTGTTGGGTTCATAAATATTTATAATTGTTATATCTTCTTCTTGTTTAGATCCCTTGATCATTATATAGTGTCCTTCCTTGTCTCTTGTAACATTATTTTAAAGTCTATTTTTTTCTGACATGAGTATTGCCACACCAGCATCCTTGTGATTTCCATTTACATGGGATATCTTTTTCCATCCCCTCACTTTCATTCTGTATGTGCCCCTAGATCTGAAGTGGGTCTCTTGTAGGCAGCATATCAATAGGTCTTTTTTTTTTTTTTTTGGTATCCATTCAGCGATCCTGTGTGTTTTGGTTGGAGCATTTAATCTATTCACATTTAAGGTAATTATCCATATGTATGTTCCTATTACCATTTTCTTAATTGTTTTGGATTTGTTTTTGTAGGTCTTTTTCCTCTCTTGCATTTCCCACTTAGAGAATTTCCTTTACCATTTGTTGTAGAGCTTGTTGGGTGATGTTGTATTCTCTTAGCTTTTGTTTGTCTGTAATTCTTTTGATTTCTCCATTGAATCTGAATAAGATCCTTGCCAGGTAGAGTCACCTTGGTGTAAGTTCCTCCCTTTCATCACTTTAAATATACCATGCCACTCCCTTCTAGCTTGTACAGTTTCTGTTAAGAAATCAGCTGTTAAACTTATGGGAGTTCCCTGTTATGTTGTCATTTTTCCCTTGTTGTTTTTAATAATTTTTCTTTGTCTTTAATTTTGGTCAATTTGTTTCCTATGTTCCTTGTCCTGTTTCTACTTGGGTTTATCCTGCCTGAGACTCTCTCCCTTTCCTGGGTGGTTATTTACTTTCCCATGCTAAGGAAGTTTCCAACTATAATCTCTTCAAATATTTTCTTGGGTCCTGTGTCTTCTCCTTCTGGAACCCCTATAATTTGAATGTTGGTGTGTTTAATGTTGTCCCAGAGGTCTCTTAAGCTGCATTCATTTCTTTTCATTCTTTTTCTTTATTCTGCTCCATAGCATGAATCCCACAATTCTGTCTTCCAGGTCATTTATCCGTTTTTCTGCCTCAGTTATTCTTCTATTGATTCCATCTAGTGTATTTTTCATTTCAATTTTTGTATTCTTCATCTCTGTTTGTTCTTTCATTCTTCTAGGTCTTTGTTAAAGATTTCTTGCATCATCTCAATCTTTGCTTCCATTCTTTTTCCAAGGTCTTGAATCATCTTCACTATCATTATTCTGAATTCTTTTTCTGGAAGGTTACCTATGTCCACTTCATTTAGTTGGTTTTCTGGAGTTTTATCTTGTTCCTTCATCTGGGACATTGTCCTCTGCGTTTTCATTTTGTTTATCTTTCAGTGAATATGGTTATCATTCTACAGGCTGCAGGATTGTAATTCTTCTTGCTTCTGCTGTCTGCCCTTTGGTGGATGAGGCTAAGAGCCTAGTTCAAGCTTCCTGTTGAGAGGGAGTAGTGGTGGGTAGATTTGGGTGTTACTCTGGTGGGCAGAGCTCAGTAAAACTCAATCCCCTTGTCTGATGATGGGTGGGGCTGAGTTCCCTCCCTGTTGGTTGTTTGGCCTTAGACAACCCAGCACTGGAGGCTACAGGCACTTTGGTAGGGCTAAGGGTGGACTGCAGGAGGGCTCATGCCAAGGAGTACTTCCCAGAACTTCTGCTGCCAGTTTCCTTGTCCCCACAGTGAGCCACAGCCTACCCCCACCTCTGTAGGAGACTCTCCAACATTAGCAGGTAGGTCTTTTTCAGTCTCCTAAGGGGTCCCTCCTCCTTCCCCCTGGGTCCTGTTGCACACACTATTTTGTGTGTGCCCTTCAAGATTGGAGTCTCTGTTTACCCCAGTCCTGTCAAAGTCCTGCAGTCAAATCCCACTAGCCTTCAAAGTCTGATTCTCTGGGAATTCCTCCTCCTGTTGCTGGACCCCAAGGTCTAGAAGCCTGACATGGGTCTCAGAACCTTCACTCCAGTGCATGGACTTCTATTGTATAATTGTTCTCCAGTTTGTGAGTCACAACCCAGTGGTTATGGAATTTGATTTTATTGTGATTGTGCCCCTCCTACCATCTCATTGCAGCTTCTCCTTTATTTGGATGGGGGGTATCTTTTCTAGTGAGTTCCAGTGTCTTCCTGTCAATGATTGTTCAGCAGTCAGTTGTGATTCCAGTGCTCTCGCAAGAGGGAGTGAGTGCATGTCCTTCTACTCCGCCATCTTGAACCAATCTCCTCCTCAATCATAATAGATTTTAATGTGGTGTCTAAATGTAAGAAAAATGATTATCCTTGTACAGAATGAACATTACACTAAAGTCTCAAAGATATATACCTGTCAGATTGATTTGTTATAAGAAGGAGAATAAGAGATTAGCAAAAGTATTTGGCATTTTCTATAGGAATAAGAAAGTTGAGTTCCAAGAATGAATACTAGAATATCAGAGACAGACAAACATAAAAAAAATTGAATTTAAAGAGTGTAAAGTACAAAGAAACGTATGTGAGGTAATAGAAAGGAATTTGACATTTTCAATAGTAAAGGGTAGAGTGAGCAAAAGAGAAAATCAAATAATTGATATAATAGTTCAACTTGAGTTGCTCTCCAAGATAGGAAAGAAAGCAAAGCACAAAAAATATGATTAAAATGAATTATTAAATATAACAAATAGGATGATTTAGAAAATGCATATTCAAACTAGAAAATCAAGATTCAATTATGGTTGAAATTAGGACATTGAAGAAAAATCTATTAAATTGAACCTGAGCTGGAAAATATCCTGAATTTGCAAATTAACAGAATAAACTCTTTGAGGTAAAAGTAGCTAAATAAGCAAAATATCATTTGAAATGAAGAAAAAAAAAATATATATATATATAATTTCTGGAGAGAAAAAATTAGGTCTTATTCAGAGTCAGATGTGCAAGTTTATGACAGCAACTTTAATATTCTAGACAAATGACAACCTAACTGAAAAAAAGAATATTTTACCACGTTTGTCTCAACTAGGAAGATGGAAATGTAAAAAAAAATAATGACCATAAAAAATTAAAAATAATCAACACAGTTTAAAAAATAAATGTCAAAAGGTCTGGAAGTTTTAAGGGCATTTGGCAAAGCTGCAAGTAACTAAAACAAATTTTATGTTGTATAAAAATGTCTCAGAGGATAAGACAAACAGATAGCCTGAAAACTCATGAAGTTCATTAGATTAAAATGACACACAGCAAAATAAAACAAAGGTTTATTTAAAGTATGTGCAGGGCTTCCCTGGTGGCGCACTGGTTGAGAGTCCACCTGCTGATACAGGGGACACGGGTTCGGGCCCGGGTCTGGGAAGATCCCTCTTGCTGCAGAGCGGCTGGGCCCATGAGCCATGGCCACTGAGCCTGCGTGTCCAGAGCCTGTGCTCCACAACAGGAGAGGCCACAGCAGTGAGAGGCCTGCATACCACACACAAAAAAAGTGCCCCTTAAATCTCATCAATAGGATAGTGGTTAAATAAAATATGGTACATCCAAATGATGGAAAACTATGACAAAGTTTAACAGAATGATAGAAACCTAAAAATAACAATGGAAATATCCTCAGGCATATTTTTAAGAAATAAAAGGGAGTCCAAGAATAGCACATACTGAAAAAAAGCATTTGTATAAGGAAAAAGAATTATGAGCATCTGCATTAATAAGCAGACTGAAAAGGCAAAGGTGAGTAGAAAGGGAATGAAAGAGAAACAATTTTTGCTTTGAATTATGATGTATTGCTTGATTCTTGTATAATCTTTCTATACATACGTATACATGTTATTTGTGTGCAGAAGTTGCTGAAAATCAAAGCAAAATTACCATTTCTATGTGGAACAATTTTATTTACATCGGCTTTTCTTACTTCAATCTCTTAGTTTATCCTAACCAGTTTCGAAGTTTGTCACAAAACACTGGTATTATTAAATAACAATAATTTTGAATAATTTATTTTTATATGAGATTAGAGCCTAGATTTTCTCTATTGTAATATTCCTCTTTTTCACATGGATTTGAATATTTGTTCTTGTGCAGGAGAGAAACTGGGGGATTCAGAGCTAGTACTTTTGAATGTTGCATGGATTTAGATATGTAAATAGAATGTGTTTATAATCATCAAAGAAGCACAGAAGAACAAATAAAAAATATTAGTTGTTGAAATAATATAACATAGGAGTTTTGCTAACTCATGCTAAATGCCTAATGAGGGTCAGGTAGAGGTTTCTGCTCAGTTGCAGTCACTATGCAACACAGGCTGATGGAGCCACTGCCATCTTGAATGTTCTTAATCTTCAGTCTGCAAGGAGAAGAGAGCTGTAGAGGCTTTGCAATGTCAAGGAAACCCTGTAGCCTGGAATGGGATACTTTGGTTTGTTCACATCTTTGGATGTGAAATCACTCAACCACAAAAAGGCCAGGAAATCCAATTTTATGATGTGCTCCAAAGGAGAAAATTTGGGGATATTTAACAAATAACAGCAATGACCATCACAGTGTTTTATGGTGTTATTGTAGTTGGAAGTTGAAAACTGCTGATCTATGTAATCCATAGATATCCAAAAAAATATATGATGTACATATTTATAGATATAATATTTAACTTCATTAATATATTATTAAACTGAGCATCATAGATTTATGGATATAAGAAGGTTGTGTTTAGAATCCTAACTAAGGCATATTAATTTTGTAAACATGGACATTTTAATTGAATAGTATCAATTTAATTATTGTTTTTTAAATCAAGGCAATAGTATGTAAGACAATTGATTTTTCCTACTTGAACTTGATGTGATTATCTTTATGAGGCTTTAAATATGGTGGTTGTCTAAAATTGAGCATTCACTATTAATGGTTATAGTTGTGACAGTGGCATTACATGCTCTAGTTTTATGGTCACATAATAGTCAAATATATTTTAAAGTTTTTTCAAATATTTTAATTCAACACATAATCATAAACATTAAAGTACAGATAAGATTATCCCCTTTTTATACATAAGACAACTGAATGTCTGACTAACTTGCTCAAAATTACCTACAGTGTCTTCTTCAGTGTCTCAGGTCAAGGAAATGGAAGAGCCTAGAATCAAAACCTGACCAACAGATCCTACTACAGATTTAAAAAAACAAACATACAAAAAACAATAGAAAAGAAACCTGTGTACACCATAAATAGCATGCAGCTGAATCTTGAAAAAGGTTAAAAAACACATCTTATTAATTAATATTGAATCAAACAACATTCCAGTTCCACATCAGTAATGATATGAAGCCTACAAATTGTTTCAAGATGTAAATTGTGAGGATTCAATGTTAACCTTGATTGACATGCAATGCCTCGACATACAATGTTGAGGAAACATAAAAAATAACTAAAAATACAGTATCATTTTTAGGAAAACACTCTTCCTTAGCCTCATATTTTGCTTGTTTCTCTGATCTTCCACATTATAAGAATACTTTTTAGTACATCAATTCAACTTCGGTTGAATGGTTAATTACATTTCTTCTCAAATTGATATAGATAGTTCTCTTTGCAATCCTATTCTTGGACTAGATAACCTTACCCACAAGTTGCCTACAGAATTGCACTCCACTGTGATTTTTTGGACATAATGGGTCCCAGTGTGCCCACTACCTGTCTCACTGGCTTCCAGAGATGTCTGGAGTCCCTGTGTCTTGTTTCTTTCAGAACCAAATGTTCTTGACACGTCACTGTCAGTACTCTCATTTAGATCTCCTGTTACTGTTTCACTGTTTCCTTGCCATTTCATAAGAAGAACATCTTATTAAAGAGACAGTAGTCAAAGTTATACTCAGGAAGTTGATTGAAACCCATCATTTCATGGCTTTTCTAGCCTGAGGCAAATGCTCAATCTATTTTTGACAGCTACCATGGCCCTGTAGGTAGGTAAGTGGGATCTATAACCATACATCTCACACTGAAACTGTAATAATTGCATATTTTAGATAGCTAGGAGTTTGAAGCATATTTAATTATATCATAGTAAGAAAGATTATTTATATAAAATGTCCTGAAGACAGTTGTTAAAAACTTTTATGATATAAGACTCAAAATCATAGCAGGTCTTGAGACTTCCCTGGAGGTCCAGTGGTTAGGAATCTGCAATCCCAATGGAGGGGGCACAGGTTTGATCCTGACTGGGGAACTAAGATCCCACATGCTGCACAGCACAGACAAAATAAAATAAAATAAAATAAAATCATAGCATATCTGTGTGGGTTTGCAGTTCAATAAAAATCCTGGATTCATATCAGTTTCACCACAATCAATACTTACAACCCATTTCAGGTAACATATCCTTAGCTCAAACTATGATATAGGTTCTGCTCTAGGATCCCATTTCATAAGGAAGGCAAATGAAGCTTATCAAGTTTAGGTCATTTCTCCAGAAGGTGATAAAATGAATGCAGACAGCTATCTTCAGAGGCATCAGTGGTTACTGTATCAATAAAGCATGTTCTTTCTCCTACATCAGAATGCTCTAAGAAACTAAACACTCTGATCTTGTCCTAGTGTGCTCTAACGTTTCCTAACCAAGGCACTATTGAAATTTTGGAGCAAATGTTTTGTTCAGGGTAGGGGAATATACATCCTAGGTACAATATTTAGCAGCAAGTCTGGCAAATACCCACTAGATGCCAGTAGCACCCTACCCCAAGTTGTGACAATCAAAGATGTCTCCAGACAAAATTGTATTCGGTTGAGAATCACTGGTACTTGTATAATAAAAAATCTATTATAATGTGACTGATTTCAACTAGACTATTTTTCTTTAAAGACAATATACAACCATTGAAGTGTGCAATATGACAAAAAATAACAACAGAATACATGTATATCTTTTCTCTGCATATTTAAGAAGAAAATATAAAGGACTATAAATAGAAGAAACTGCAATTTATCAGTTTATTATTACTACTGTTAGCCCGTGCTAGTAATAACTTTTTGACATCGTTTTGTATTACATGGATAACATTTTCTGTGTGATAAGATATGTGATTTTGTCAGATTGTTAGTGATAAAGAATACCTTTGACTTTTGCCTATATAACGTGTAAATACAGACCTATATAACAAAAATTAAAATGTTGTGCTTACATATGGTTTATTGAATTGGATACAATCTCACAATATTTCTGCTGTAATTTAATTTCCTGTTTCTGAAGATTTTGGTATTACTTTTGTTAACACACAGTAAAGGTTTCTCAAAAAACAACTTTTTAATAAAAGTTTAACATTGGAAAACCCTGTATTACTAGATATAAAAATTTTAAACATATTTTCCCCTCTATCACCTGATAAGGCGACACATTAACTTATTTTTGTTTTATTCAGATTCTTTCTCATCTCCGTTCAGAAGTAGTTAATTCGGAGGTTTTCTGAATAGAGGTAGAAAAATATACAGACATATAAGAACTAAACATATACAAAAATAAGCTATGTGCTATGTAGAATTATTTTATGATTTAAATAAACTAAAAATGTGGGCAAAATAAGAATGAGAAAATAGAGATGGCAGTCTGAATTCAAACTCAAACGCTGTCTTTTCAGTTGCCAGCAGGTGAAATCTCTGTTTAATTTTCATATCTTCAGCTGGGCTGCTTAGAATCCATCTGCCCCACAGAAGGTTCCTGATTCAGCCAGATATTTGGGTCTATACACTCTTCATACTCAGTCTACACACAGATTTAGACCCCCTTTCTTGGCTCTGCTCTTTGAGGTTTTTCCTTCCTCACTGTCCAGAGGCCATGGGAATCCAGAATTTAGTTCTCTAGTTCTTCAAGACCATAGGACTGTAAGTTTCTTCCAGAATTTTAGTGTTAATGGTGTCAGCTTGTGTGTTCCCTCTGCCAAAAAGCCGGAATAAGAGAAAAAAGAAAAAAAGAAAACCTTGGCAAACTCACCAAGTATCTTCACTTATTCCTATTTCTACCTGATTTGGGTTGTTTTCATTGCCTTTAAGTTGTTTTTGTTTGTATGTTTTCTTTTTAATCTTTTTCAGTTTCTAGCTTCTATGCAAGTGAGAGTGAGTCTCATAAAGGCAGTTCCTCCATGATTGGGAGCAAATCTGCCAACTCTTTCAGAGTTCAAGGTGAAGCTCAGGCTCCAAATCTGAAGTTTTACATTTTTTTTTCTCCAATCTTGATGATTTAAGAGCATATTTAACTCTCGTAAATGTACCTACTTTTGGCTAATGGAATTGCATGCTTTACTGATCATAAGTTGTGGAGTGTATATTGTTTGTGCTCATTTACATAATTTACTGATTAAAGTACATATTTAATCTATTGACCTTTACACTTATATTATTTATACAGGCCCATAATCAAGACATCTATTCTGGATAACATTTATATCTTATCAAGTTACCCCTTATTAACCTTTGAAATACTGGAGACTGGCCCATATCCTGTCTGCTAATCAGGGGTCTATAGTTTCTTCTGTCAAAAGTGCATACTTTTTGTTGGATTTGTCTCATCTCTCTGTTCTTTCACTTAAGTTCTATTGCATTAATTTGTCTTTCTTTTCTTTTACTATTCTTTTCTCTTTCCTGGTTTCATTGGCTTTATTTCTCTATAACTATCTCTCTTTATGCAACATTCTGATCAATTCTACATATATCTTTGATAAGCTCCAAGGTATATGGAGCTAAAATTTGTCCCCTGAAATCTTAATGAGAACATGATCTTGCATGGGCAGGTCAGCTTGATTGTTTAGTCTTTCCTCTGATTGCGGATATCCTTTTAAAATGTATTTTTATATTGAGTAAACATTCTCAAAATTGGTATTTACTCTAGTGGGGGACAGAGGTAAGGAAAGAATCAATTGTAATATGGTAAACTAAATGTTATGACAGGTGTATCCTTAATGTGCTGTAGTTGCATGTAGGAGGGACAATTAACCCATAGTTGCATGGGGAAAATATATCAAAACACAAAACTGGAAGTGGTCTATGTGCACTGACTCTTGAAAAATATCTTGTCGCCATAATAAATTTAACTACTGAAGCAACATTTTTGGTATTTGACATTTTCCACTGTAGGCTGTTCTTTTAAAAATAAAATGACAATTCAGTAAAGCGTAAACTGGAGTAATGTTAAAGGTCCCAGATACTCACACGTTTTCTTAAAATACTAAAGATATGAAACCCAAAGAAGTTACTTGATTGCTCAATGCCAAAAGCTATATGGTAGCAGATTTGGAACTTGGTTATGAGACTACATTTTTAAACTTTGATGTGATTAGTCATAGAGTTTCTTGCCTGAGAATAAAAGTAAACATAAATTTTAAAAATTGATGATGGTTTATTAGATTAAATAGCTCAAAGAAGAGAAAGGAAGACCATTTATGAATGAGAGTTGTAAAGTTTTAAATAGATAAATAGGATTGGTATGTAAGATCTCTGACTGAATTATTAGTAAATGTCAGCCTGCCATACTGTCAAGCTTATTTTAAAATGTATTTCTTAACTTCACAAAACACAAATCCTTATAACAGTAGACTATTTGTTGTTTGTAATGCATAGCTGTTATTAAGAAACTTATTGTAGAATAGTATTTGATTTACAGAAAAACTTTGAAGATATTTGGGTCTATACACTCTTCATACTACATACTACATACTTCATAATACAGAGAGCCCCACACCTGATTTTCACCATTATTAACATCTTACATTATTAGGTACATTTTTTTTTTTACAATTAATGAACCAATAGTGGAACATTATTATTAACAAAACACCTTTATTTATGTGTTCTTTTTTACATAATACTATTCCTGTTCCAGGATCCCACCCAGAATATTACATTATATTTCCTCAACACATCTCCTTAGGCTCCTTTACTGTGAAAATTTCTCAGACTTTCCTTGTTTTGATGACTTTTCTAGTTTTGAGGACTAACTGTCATATCTTTATTTTAGAATGTCCCTCAGTTGGGATGTGTCTGGTATAGCTTCCATGATTGACTGGGATTATGTTTTTCTGGAAAGCAGACCACAGTGGGAATGAGTCACTATCATCATGTTATACTAAGCGTACATTCTTTCAACATGGCTTATCTCTGTTGATGTTTACCTTGATGGCTTGGCTGAGATAGTGTTTGGAAAATTTATCCATTTTAAGGTTACTATTTTCCCCCTTTTCAATATTGTACTTTTCAAAGGAAGTCACTACGTGCAGGCCACACTCAAACAGTGGGAATTTATTTTCCCCCTCCTTGAGGATTCAAGCATCTACATAAATATTTTGAAATTCTCCTGCAGAGGAAATTTGTCCAAATTTTTCAATTTATTTATCAAATCACTTGTTTATATCAGTACAGACTCATGAATATTTATTTTATATTTTAGGTAATAATCCAATACTACTTTATTTTGTTCCCAAATTATTTCAACTTTGGCTATCGTGGGCTCTTTCAGTCGGCTCCTGTATTCCATTTGAAATATCACCATCATTGTGTGTGTGTGTGTGTGTGTGTGTGTGTGTATGTGTGTTGAACACTTCCTTATTTTCTGACAGTACAGGATGCTCCAGAATCATCATGTGTAATAGCTTACACCCTAATTAACATTCAGCCTACTAATCTGTGCCTCAGAATGTTAAGGTAATCCAACCTGTGGCAATTACCATTTACATAGTTAAACTTGGTTAATTTTTTTTTTTATTTTCCATAGTAGAATATTATGGAGACTTTAAAATGAATTATATATCTATGTCCATCTCTACTGTTATATTTATCTACACATCTATATCTATATAATATGTATATATTTGTAAGTTTATATAATCAATATCTATAGATTATATTTAATGTCCAAGAAAGATAATTTTGGGAAAAATGAAAAATTTTAAGGGGCTATACTTAGTGTGATCATGACATAAATAACATTACAGAACGATTAGTTTAAAGAAAAGATCTGTCTGAGTAAATATCAAACAGGTCCTGTTGGTTTTGAAGAATGAGGTAATATGGACCTTTTCTTTCTACATATTTTTTGCTTAACATTTTGTAATGATTATGTGCGATGTTTATAATAAGAAAAAAATGATTCCAAAGCCCATAGAAAATTCCTGAATACTGATGATGATTGTTATGCACTGATTTATGTCTGCCCAAAATTATAAGTTGAAGTCTTAAGACCCAATGTGACCATATTGGAAATAGGAATTTAAGGAGGTAATTAAGGTTAAATAGGGTCATAAGGGGTGAAACTCTAATCCAATAGGCCTGATATCCTTATAAGAAGAGGAGGAGATACCAGGAGATTACACTCACTGAGGCAAGGCCATGTAAGGACATTGAGAAGGCATCTGTCTGCAAGACAGAAAGAGAGGCTGTATCACAAACCAGTTCTTCTCGCTATTGAACTTGGATTTCCAGTCTCCAGAACTTTTAGAGGAAAAAAAAATCAGTTGTTTAATCAACACTGGCTGTGGTATACTGTAAGCAGCCTTGGTAAATTAATGCAATGATAATAATAATAATGCCATAATTAACATTTTATTTAAATTTTTCAAGTGTTCCTATTTGTTGTTTTTTCCTTTATTTATTTTTTATTTTTTACATCTTTACTGGAGTATGATTTCTTTACAATAGTGTGTTAGTTTCTGTTTTGTAACAAAGTAAATCAGCTGTACATATACATATATCCCCATATCTCTTCCATCTTGCGTCTCCCTCCCTCCCACCCTACCTATCCTACACTTCTAGGTGTTCACAGAGCACCGAGCTGACCTTGCTTTGCTATGTGGCTGCATCCCACTATCTATTTTACATTTGGTAGCATATATAAGTCCATGCCATTCTCTCACTTCATCCCAGCTTACCCTTCGACCTCCCTGTGTTCTCAATTCCATTCTCTAGTAGGTCTGCATCTTTATTCCTTTTTATTTTTAGACTCTATTTATCTGTATTAGCAAATGGTATTTGTTTTCCTCTTCCTGACTTACTTCACTCTGTATGACAGATTCTAGGTCCATCCACCTCACTACAAATAACTCAATTTCATTTCTCTTTATGGCTGAGTAATATTCCATTGCATATATGTGCCACATCTTGTTTATCCATTCATCTTCTGATGGACACTTAGGTTGATTCCATGTCCTGGCTATTGTACATAGAGCTGCAATGAACATTGTGGTACAGGCCAGTTTTTGAAGTATGTTTCCTCAGAGTATATGCCCAGTAGTGGGATTGCTGGGACATAAGGTAGTTCTATTTTTAGTTTTATAAGGAAGCTCCGTACTGTTCTCCATAGTGGCTGCATCAATTTACATTCCCACCAACAGTGCAAGAGGGTTCTCTTTTCTCCACAACCTCTCCAGCATTTATTGTTTGTAGATTTTTTAATGAGGGCCATTCTGACTGGTGTGAGGTGATACCTCATTGTAGTTTTGATTTGCACTTCTTTAATGATTAATGATGTTGAGCATTCTTTCATTAGTTTGTTGGCAATCTGTATAGCATTGGAGAAATGTCTATTTAGGTCTTCTGCCCATTTTTGGATTGAGTTGTTTTTTTTTTTTTTTGGATACTGAGTAGCATGAGTTGCTTGTAAATTTTGGAGATTAATCCTTTGTCAGTTGCTTCATTTGCAAATATTTTCTCCCATTCTGAGGGTTGTCTTTTCATCTTATTTATGGTTTCCTTTGCTGTACAAAAGCTTTTAAGTTTCATTAGGTCCCATTTGTTTATTTTTGTTTTTATTTCCACTTCTCTAGGAGGTGGGTAAAAAAGGATCTTGCGTGATTTATGTCATAGACTGTTCTGCCTTTGATTTCCTCTAAGAGCTTGATAATGTTTGAACTTACATGCTGGTCTTTAATCCATTTTGAGTTTATTTTTGTGTATGGTGTTAGGGAGTGTTCTAATTTCATTCTTTTACATGTAGCTGTCCAGTTTTCCCAGCACCACTTATTGAAGAGGCTGTCTTTACTCCATTGTATATTGTCCCCCCTTTTATTGAAAATAAGGTGACCATATATGCATGGATTTATCTCTGGGCTCTTTATCCTTTTCCATTGATCTATATTTCTGCTTTGTGCCAGTACCAGACTGTCTTGATTACTCTAGCTTTGTAGTATAGTTTGAAGTCAGGGAGCCTGATTCCTTGAGCTCCCTTTTTCTTTCTCAAGGTTCCTCTGGCTATTCAGGGTCTTTTGTGTTTCCATACAAATTGTGAAATTTTTTGCTCTAGTTCTGAGAAAAATGCCATTGGTAGCTTGATAGGGATTGCACTGAATCTGTAGATTTGTTTTAGGCAGTATAGTCATTTTCATAATGTTGATTCTTCCAATCCAAGAACATGGTATATCTCTCTATCTGTTTGTATCATGTTTCATTTCATTCATCAGTGTCTTATAGTTTTCTGCATAAAGGTCTTTTGTTTCCTTAGGTAGGTTTATTCCTAGGTATTTTATTCTTTTTGTTACAATGGTAAATAGGAGTGTTTACTTAATTTCTCTTACAGATTTTTCATCATCAGTGTATAGGAATGCAAGGGATTTCTCTGCATTAATTTTCTATCCTGATACTTTACCAAATTCATTGATCAGATCTATTAATTTTCTGGTAATATCATTAGGATTATCTATGCATAATATCATGTCATCTGCAAACAGTGACAGCTTTACTTCCACTTTTCCAATTTGGATTCCTTTTATTTCCTTTTCTTCTCTGATTGTTGTGGCTAAAACTTCCAAAACAGTGTTGAATAATAGTGGGGAGAGTGGGCAACCCTGTTTTGTTCCTGATCTTAGTGGAAATGGTTTCAGTTTTTCACTATTGAGAATGATGTTGACTGTGTGTTTGTCATATATAGCCTTTGTTATGTTGAGGTAATTTCCCTCTATGCCTACTTTCTGGAGAGTTTTTTCCTAAATGAGTGCTGAATTTTGTCTAAAGCTTCTTCTGCATCTACTGAGATGATCATGTGGTTTTTATTCTTCAATTTATAAATATGGTGTATCACATTGATTTGCATATATTGAAGAATTCTTGCATTCCTGGGATAAACTTCACTTGATCATGGTGTATGATCCTTTTAGTGTGCTTTTGGATTATGTTTGTTAGTAATTTGTGTAGGATTTTTGCATCTATGTTCATCAGTGATATTGGCATGTAGTTTTCTTTCTTTGTGACATCTTTGTCTGGTTTTCATATCAGGGTGATGGTGACTTCATAGAATTAGTTTGGGAGTGTTCCTCCCTCTCCAATAATTTGGAAGATTTTGAGAAGGATAGGTGTTAGCTTTTCTCTAAATGTTTGATAGAATTCTCCTGTGAAGCCATCTGGTCCTGGGCTTTTGTTTGTTGGAACATTTTTAATCACAGTCTCAATTTCAGTGCTTGTGATTGGTCTGTTTATATTTTCTATTTCTTCCTGGTTCAGTCTTGGAAGGTTGTACTTTTCTAAGAATTTTTCCATTTGCTCCAGGTTGTCCATCTTAATGGCATATAGTTGATTATAGTAATTTCTTATGATCCTTTGTATTTCTGCAGTGTCAGGTGTTACTTCTTTTTAATTTCTATTTCCATTGATTTGAGTCCTCTCCCTTCTTTTCTTGATGAGTCTGGCTAAAGGTTTATCAATTTTGTTTATCTTCTCAAAAAAACAACTTTTAGTTTTATTGATCTTTGCTATCATTTCCTTCATTTCTTTTTCATTTATTTCTGATCCAATCTTTATGATCTCTTTCCTTCTGCTAACTTTGTTTTTTGTTGTTGTTGTTGTTGTTCTTCTTCTTCTTCTCTTCTTCTTTCTCTAATTGCTTTAGATGTAAGGTTAGGTCGTTTATTTGAGATGTTTCTTGTTTCTTGTGGTAGGATTGTATTGCTATAAACGTTACTCTTAGAACTGCTTCTGCTGCATCCCAAAGGTTTGGATCGTCGTGTTTTCATTGTCATTTGTTTCTAGGTATTTTTTGATTTCCTCTTTGATTTCTTCAGTGATCTCTTTGTTATTAAGTAGTGTATAGTTTAGCTTCCAAGTGTTTGGGGTTTTTTTTACAGATTTTTTTTTCCCTGTAATTGATATCTAGTGTCATATCAATGTAGTTAGAAAAGCTCCCTGATAAAATTTCTATTTTCCTAAATTTACCAAGGCTTGATTTCTGACCCAAGATATGCACTATTCTGGAGAATGTTCCATGAGCACTTGAGATGAAAGTGTATTCAGTTTTAGTTGGATGGAATGTCCTATAAATATCAATTAAGTCCATCTTATTTAATGTATCATTTAAAGCTTGTGTTTCCTGATTTAATTTCATTTTGGATGATTTGTCCATTGGTGAAAGTGGGGTGTTAAAGTCCCCTACTATGATTGTGTTACTGTTGATTTCCCCTTTTATGGCTGTTAGCATTTGCCTTATGTATTGAGGTGCTCCTATCTTGGGTGCATACATATTTCAATTGTTAAACCTTCTTCTTAGATTGATCCGTTGATCATTATGTAGTGTCCTTCTTTGTCTCTTGTAATAGTCTTTATTTTAAAGTCTATTTTATGTGATATGAGAATTGCTACTGCATCTTTCTTTTGATTTCCCTTTGCGTGAAATATCTTTTTCAATCCCCTCACTTTTAGCCTGTATGTTTCCCTAGTTCTGCAGTGGGTCTCTTGTAGACAACATATATGTGGGTCTTGTTTTTGTATCCATTCTGCCAGTCTATGTCATTTGTTTGGAACATTTAATCCATTTACATTTAAGGTAACTATCAATATGTAGGTTCATATTAGCAATTGCTTAATTGTTTTAGGTTTGTTATTGTAGTTTTTTTCCTTCTCTTCTGTTTCCTGCCTAGAGAAGTTCCTTTAGCATTTCCTGTAATGCTGGTTTGGTGGTGATGAATTCTCTTAGCTTTTGCTTGTCTCTGAAAATTTTAATTTCTCCATCAAATCTGAATGTGATCTTTGTTGTGTAGAGTAATCTTGGTTGTAGTTTTATCCCTTTCATCACTTTAAATATGTCCTGCCACTCCCTTCTGGCTTGTAGAGTTTCTGCTGAAAGATCAGCTGTTAACCTTATTGGGATTCCCTTGTATGTTATTTGTTTTTATTTTTTGTTTGTTTGTTTGTTTTCCCTTGCTGCTTTTAATATTTTTTCTTTGTATTTAATTTTTGATAGCTTGATTAATATGTGTGTTTGCATGTTTTTCCTTGTATTTATCCTGTTTGGGACTCTCTGCACTTCCTGGACTTGATTAATTATTTACTTTCCAATATTAGCAAAGTTTTCAACTGTAAGCTCTCCAAATATTTTCTCAGAGCCTTTATTTTTCTCTTCCTCTGGAACACCTATTATTCAAGTGTTGGTGTGTTTAATGTTGTCCCAGATATCTCTGAGACTGTCCTCACTTCTTTTTATTATTTTTTTCTATATTCTTCCCTGTAGTAGTTATTTCCACTCTTTTATCTTCCAGGTCACTTAACTGGTTTTCTGCCTCAGGCTTTATGCTATTGATTCCTTCTAGAGAAATTTTAATTTCATTTATTGTGTTGTACATCATTGTTTGCCCTTTAGTTCTTCTAGGTCCTTGTTAATTGTTTCTTGTATTTTCTCCATTCTATTTTCAAGATTTTGGATCATCTTTAATGGCATTTCTCTGAATTCTGTTTTAGGTAGACTGCCTATTTTCTATTCTTTTTTTTTGATCTGGTGGGTTTTTATCTTGCTCCTTCATCTGTTGTGTTTTTCTCTGTCTTCTCATTTTGCTTAACCTACTGTGTTTGGTGTCTCCTTTTTGCAGGTTGCAGGTTTGTAGTTCCTGTTGTTTTTGGTGTCTGCCCCCAGTGGGTAAGTTTGGTTTAGTGGGTTGTGGAGGCTTCCTGGTGGAGGGGACTAGTTTCTGTGTTCTGGTGAATGAGGCTGGATCTTGTCTTTCTGTTGTGTGGGTCCAGTTCTGGTGGTGTGTTTTGTGTTGTCTGTGACCTTATTATGATTTTAGGCAGCCTTTTAGCTAGTGCGTGTGGTTTTGTTCCTGTCTTGCCAGTTGTTTGTCATAGGGTGTATAGCACTGCAGCTTGCTGGGTGTTGAATGGAGCTGGGCCTTGGTTTTGAGATGGAGATCTCTGGGAGATTTTCACCATTTGATATTACATGGATCTGAGAGGTAACTGTTAGACCAATGCTCTAAACTTGGCTCTTCCACCTCAGAGGCACAGGCCTGACACCCGGCAGGAGCACCTAGACCCTGTCATCCACACGGCTCAGAATAGAAGGAAGGAAGAAAGAAAGAAAGAAAGAAAGAAAGAAAGAAAGAAAGAAAGAAAGAGTTAAATAAAATTGTTATTAAAATAAAAACTAATTATTAAAAATAAAAAAATTTAAAAGTATTGAAAAGAAACAAAGAAGAGAGCAACCAAACCAAAAATCAAATCCACCAATCATAAAAAGTGCTACAAATTATAGTAAAATGAAAAAAAAATAAGGAAAAAAAAGGACAGATGAGCCCTTGGTCAAATGGTAAAAACAACCTATACAGACAACATCACACACAGAAGCATACACATACACACTCACAAAAAGTGAAAAAAGAATCCATCTATCTATCTATATCTATCTATCTATCTATCTATCTATCTATCTATCTATATATATCTTTGCTCCCAATGTCCACCGCCTCAATTTGGGATGATTCGTTGTCTATTCAAATATTCAACAGATGCAAGGTACATCAAGTTGATTGTGGAGATTTAATCCACTGTGTCTGAGGCTGCTGGGAGAGAGTTCCCTTTCTCTTCTTTGTTTGCACATCACCTGGGGTTCAACTTTGCATTTGTGCCCGCCTTTGCATGTAGGTCACCCGAGGGCATCGGTTCTTTGTTCAAACAGGATGGGCTTGAAGGAGCAGCTGATTTGGAGGGTCTGGCTCACTCTGGCTGAGAGGAGGGAGGGGTACTGAATGTGGGACAAGCCTGTGGTGGAAGAGGCTGGCATGACGTTACACCAGTATGAAGTGTGCTGTGTGTTCCACTGGGGAAGTTGTCCCTGGATCACGGGACCCTGCCAGTGGTGGGCTGCACACGTTCCTGGGAGGGGAGGTGTGGATAATGTCCTGTGTTTGCACACAGGATTCTTGGTGGCTGCCGTAGCATCCTTAGCATCTCATGCCTGTCTCTGGGGTCCACACTGATAGTCACGGCTCACGCCCATCTCTGGAGCTCATTTAGGTGGTGTTTAGGTGGTTTTCTTAATCCCCTCTCCTAGCACACCATGAAACAAAGAGGCAAGAGAAAGGCTCTTGCCTTTTCGGCAGGTCCAGACATTTTCCTGGACTCCCTCCCGGCTAGCTGTGTTGCACTAGCCCCCTTCAGGCTGTGTTAATGCAGCCAACCCCAGTCCTCTCCCCGGGATCTGACCTCTGAAGTCTGAGCCTTAGCTCCCAGCCACCACATGCCCTGGCGTGTGAGCAGACAAGCCTCTAAGGCTGGTGAGTGCTGGTTGGCACTGACCCTCTGTGTGGGAAACTCTCCGCTTTGCTCTCTGCACCCCTGTTACTGAGCTGTACTCTGTGGCTCCAAAGCTTCACTCCATCACCTGCAGTCTCCACCAGTGAAGGGACTTCCTAGTGTGTGGAAATTTTTCCTCCTTCACAGCTCCCTTCCAGTGGTGCAGGTTCCTTCCCTATTCTCTGTTTTTTCTTTTTTCTTTTGCACTATGCAGGTATGTGGGGAATTTCTTTCCTTTTAGGAGGTCTGAGGATTTCTGCCAGCATTCAGTAGGTGTTCTGTAGGAGTTGTTCCACATGTAGATGTATTTCTGATGTATTTGTGGGGAGGAAGGTGATCTCCACATCTTACTCCTCTGTCATCTTGAAGGTCTCTCCCTAGTTAAGTTTTGTGAGTGTAACTTCCAAAGAGTCATTTAAAGATTTAAAAGTTTAAATGCAATTACTGTTTTATTCAAAAGACAAAATTGTCATCTTGACAAATATGACCATTGAGGAACATATATCAGCATTTATTACTATATATATATATATATATATATATATATATATATATATATATATATATATATATATATATATTACTGTCTATATAATTTGTACTACATCAAAATTTTGTTTGGTTTATTTTTACATGCTTGGTTTTATTAGAGACCACTATGAGTTTGCTATAAACATACTTATTTTTTCATTTTGTATTGTTAATCAATTCTTGCATTGATTATGTGTGAATCAAACAATATGTAAATCCTAATGTCATGATACGTCATGAAATTAATTAACTTGAATTTCATGTATTTTCACAATATTGCTTATATAATTTTGTTGTCATGTTGTTGTTGTTGGAACATATCAAGTATTATTTTTTTTCCCATTGCAGACCCACAGTTATTACTCACACTTAGCTAGTTTGATAGTGTTCATTGAATAGCTTAAGATTTTCCTGAAAACACTAAAATGAGATAATTCATACTGTTATGACTATTGTGGTAATATTACCAAATGTTTGTCAGTTTCATCAAAGGCATGACTATTGCTGATTATAATATTTTCCACACAATATTCTCTGTTTGTAGTAATATTTTAAACGGGCAGAATAAGGAACATTGTTTAGAATAAAATGTGTAAATGCCAAGCACGTGAGTTCTGCTGCATTATAAAGGTTCACTCAGCTTTTTATCATTTTTAACCAATTGTTGATGCATTACCAGAAATGGTCAAATATTCCACATGAGTCACATGTTTTCCCCAACACTCATGTGCTAATAATGATTAGATAATGATACAAACAACTAAGAAACAACCACAGATTCGTCATCAGTCTCTGGAAGTTCCAGATTCCACAAGTTTCTTTTAGCACTCTGGGATGTAGTTTTATTTCAAAGTGACAAATGACAACTATATGTAGTACATATTAACACAAAGAAGTCACTTAGGTTCGTGTTCTTTTGGGTTGTTATACTGTGATTGTCATGTAGCTAGAGGACCTATGGGACCTGCCTGCACCAATCACTTGATAACTTCCATTGTTAATCAAGCTTCATCCCATAAATCCATATCCCAGCTTCATTTACAGTAAACAATCAAGTTAGAAAATAACTTAGAGAAGAACCCAAATGCCCCTTAGCATGTTTACAAATACCTCTTGTTGGGGGTTCAAAAGTGGGGTTCCTAAGGATGTAGAAAGGGAATTAGAGACTCACTATTAGCTGTTGTCTTCCTAGTTGCCATGTAGGAAGTCAATGGAGGAAACTGAATCTCATTTCTTAAAAGGATAGAGAAATTTCAATTTTTATGTGACATTTCCTATGCATAATAGTGGGTGAAATGTTGTATAGGATTTAGCTCAGAGGCTGCCAGATTGTTTCTTCCTCCTTTCTTACTGTTTTCCTGAATCAGATACAACTTTGGATTTGCTCAGTGAAGAGCATTGTGGCACCATCATTTTAGCATTTTAATTATGATGTTTGTCTTCCATTAAAAGAAAGCAGACAAATTGGATAAAATAAGAGGAAGATATATTATTCTGTATTAGGAATACCAAAGGCAGGGCAATTTTTAGATTGGTTCATTAAGCTGCCCAGCAACTGAGTTTCTCTCCTTGTTCTTCCCTTTGTTTCATGATGTTCCCAAGGTTCCTTCCTCATAGAATGGCAAATAACAACAACAACAACAACAACAATTCATCACTGGGCTATGAACCCCTTTAAGAGTGAGATAAAATATTAGGAAGCACCCAACAGCCTTTTTCTCATATCTCAATGACCAGAATTTTCAAATATGTCCCTGCCTCAGAAAATCACTTAGTGAAAAGATTAAACCTACCACAACTAATTTTGAGCAATAAAGATAGGAAGGTGGGTTTTTGAAGCTACCAAGGAACATTGCTTCTACAGAAAGACATGGCCCCTTGCCAGGTGTACTGAGTCAAGAATACGAAAAGAACAACAAGGAACATCTATCTCATTTCCTCCTTACAACAATTTCAATTAATATAATCTATGTGAAGCTATTTTCTTGTCCAGTCCCACAAAATTGCTGGCTGATTTACTCATTTTAAGACCTGTGTCTTTCTTTACTTAAGCTGCCATCATGTTACAATATGTCATCAAATAATTGTCCTGAATAAATTAGAACAAATTTCATCTCTATATCTTCATATGTCACAGCAATGTTTTTGGAATAGGATGGATGTCTTGACATTTACCAACATTACGTTTGCCAGTGTTTTAATACTTTCAAATTATATGATGGTACAGAATATCATGGTGTCCTCTGTAGCCTTTGGCACAGTATTATAAATAGAAGGGATTTGACATATATTACTTGATTGATTTAAATATCAAATTGTTAATAGTCTGAAATAAATTCATGTTTATATCTGATGTGTCCCTTCAAAACTAGTTTCATATAAAGCCTAATACTCTAAAATTCTTTTATTTCTGCCTCTACTGGAAATTTACACCTTTTCTGAATACTTATTTTTAGAATGTAGTCTCCATTGCTGCTATTTTCCTACATTGCACTCTTTACAACCCCTAAGATAAAAACCAAAATTACAATATTAGGACATGACTATTATTTAGAAAAAAATTAATATGTGTTTGCACTATATCATTCACACTATACATTTATTCCTCAGTAAGATGTTTTAAATATTTATGCTTCCTAATATGGGTGTGTATATGCAGTGATATCTTCAGAGTTTTTGTTGTCATTTGTATATGTCTACAAATAATACCACAAATAAAAAATACATAATGCACAGCATAAATCACTAAGAATATAAAATTTCAGAATGCTTAAATTTGAGCACAAATTTTTCCTATAGGAAAATTAAAGGTTTCTTTAAAGATTTCTTTTTTTTTTTGTGGTGGGGGAGAAAATATTATAAAGAGAAAATTGCCATTTGTAATTTTGTTTTCTCCACAATCTTAAACAGTTTCTATGGGTAAGCTAGGAACCATCATGGAAGAAGGAGATCTTTTGCAATACAATAGAAACTATTTGGAATATCTTAAGAAGCACGAACATGCAGTCATGTTGAGACAATCCCATGTATTATTTCCACTCTGTTATTGAAGACAGATAAATGTATCAGAATATGTCTGACATTCACTGTGCACTATCTGTCAGTTATGTTTCTATGTGCATTTCACATACTAATGGTTTTGATCCCACAACAAACCTGGAGAAGAATTTCATCAATGCCCATATTTTACCTGTGAAGTCACAGAAGCATAGTAAAGTTTAAACATATCACTTATGATCAGGTCTTATACCTGGTAAAAGTTGGAACCAACACCTCCTCAGTGCTATACAGGGCTTTTATATGAATTAGAATTCAAAAAACATCTCCTCTTCTGTGAAAGTGATTGTGAGTATAATATTAATTTCTTAATAAAATGTATATTAATGGTAAATTTCTGGCATATAAATAATAATAATAAAATTATTAAACATAAAACAAAATTAAATTTAATCAAATCAATTAAGAGTTCAAAGTCAGTATGGTATATATTTTTAAACAAATGATTATACATCTTCCAATATCAGAAATGAAATTTACTGTGGAAATTTCAGTGTATTTAACTTACTCAGTAATTTTCTTTTCTATAGAAACTATTGCTAGATTTTGCAGACTTTTTTGTGGCAGTAAACCTTAATTAGATTTTTTAGAAAGACAACTTTTAGAGCAAATTTAGGTTTATTTCAAAATTAAGAGGGATATACAGAGATTTCCCATATACCCCCTACTACCACACATACATAGCCTGCCCCATTTCAAAATTATTCATCAAAATGGTACATTTTTTTAATAGGATGAACCCACATGGGCATATTATTATTACCCAAAGTCCATGCTTTACTTTATGATTCACTCTTGGTGTTGTACATTATTTGGGTTTGGACACACCTTTAATGAAATATATTCATGATTATAGCATCACATAGAATATTTTCACTGCCCTAAACATCCTCTGTGCTTTGCCTATTCATCTCCCTACCCCCTCCACACTGATCTTTTTACTGTCTCCATAGTTTTGCCTTTTACAGAATGTTATAGAGTTGGAATCGTACAGTATGTAACTTTTTCAGATTGTCTTCTTACACTTATAAATATGCAAAGTTACTCCATGTCTTGATGGCTTGATAGCTCATTTCCTTTTAGCTCTGAAAAATATTTCATCATATGGATATATCACAGTTTATTTATTCATTCACCTACTGAAGGACACCTTGGTTGCTTTCCAGATTTGGTAATTATGAATAAAGGTATATAAACATCCATGCACAAGTTTTTGCGTGGATATAAGTTTTCAACATATTTGGGTAAGTGCAAAAGAGTGTGACTGCTATGTCTTACAATAAGAATACGTTTAGTTTTGTAAGAAACTGCCAAACTGTCTTCCCAAGTGGCTGTACCATTTTGCATTCCTACCAGCAAACTATCGGAATTCCTGTTGCTCTACTTCCTTCCCAGTATTTGGTCTTGGCAATGCTGATTCTAATCAACACTGATTTGGGTCATTCCAATAGATATGCAGTGGTATCTTATTCTCATTCAATTTTTTGATCTATTCTGAAAATCACTATATTTTACTTGGTGCCTTTAGACCATTGTCATTCAAAGTGATTATTGATATATCTGGATTAATATCTACCATATTTGGTACTGTTTCCATTAGTTGCCATTGTTCTTTGTTCCTATTTTTGTCTTACAATCTTTTCTTTTGTGGTTTTAACTGGCATTTTATATTATTCCATTTTGTCTCCTTTCTTAGCCTATCAGTTACACTTTTTTTTTTTTTTTTGCAATATGCGGGCCTCTCACTGTTGTGGCCTCTCCTGTTGTGGAGCACAGGCTCTGGATGCGCAGGCTCAGCAGCCATGGCTAACGGGCCCAGCTGCTCCACGGCACCTGGGATCCTCCCAGAGCAGGGCATGAACCCGCGTCCCCTGCATCGGCAGGCAGACTCTCAACCACTGCTTCACCAGGGAAGCCCTACAATTATTAAAAAATTAATTTTAGGGCTTCCCTGGTAGTGCAGTGGTTGAGAATCTGCCTGCTAATGCAGGGGAAATGGGTTCGAACCCTGGTCTGGGAAGCTCCCACATGCCGTGGAGCAACTAGGCCTGTGAGCCACAAGTACTGAGCCTGCACGTCTGGAGCCTGTGCTCCATAACAAGAGAGGCCAAGATAGTGAGAGGCTTGCACACTGTGATGAAGAGTGGCCCCCACTTGCCACAACTAGAGAAAGCCCTCACACAGAAACGAAGACCCAACACAGAAAAAATAAATTAATTAATTAATAAAAAACTCCTACCCCCAATATCTTCTTAAATATATATATATATATATATATATATATATATATATATATATATATATATATATATATATATTAGTGGTTGCCCAATATACACTTACAATTAATAAAAATCCACTTTGAAACAACACCAGAGCAATTCACGTGTAGCATAATAAAATAGCCTTAATTCTTTCTTCCCCTGCCTTGTATACTTGCTGTTCTTCATTTCAAGTATCTATGATATATATGATATATAAAATATATACTTAAGAAATGATAACCAACACATTGTTGCTACTATTATTTTGAGCAGTCAAGTATCTGTTAGAACAAATAAGAATAAGGAATATAAAAGTTTTAATTTTACCATGATATACTCCTTCTTTGATTCTCTTCCTTTCTTTCTGTAGATATGAGATTCTGACTGATATAATTTTTCTTCTGTATAGAGAAATTATTTAACATTTCTTGCAAGGCAGGTCTGCTGGCAACAAATTTCCACAATTTTTGTTTGTCTGAGAAATTTTTTCTCCTTCATATTTAAGGACAATTTCACAGGGCTTAATTAGTTTTTAAATGAGTTTTCATTATTAGAAGCAATATTTCCCTCATGTGAATATTGGCAAATTTAAATATGTTCTATAAAATTATTCAAATCAATGTGTGTTCATTGATTGGTATGAGAATAAAATATAAAAGAGTTAAGTTCTTTAGTTTGTAATACATCAATATAATACCAGTAGTAAATTTTCAACAGTTAATTTCAATTATAAAATTTTACTTGATGGGAGAAATTCATGATTATTGTAATTTATCATTCTAAACTTATTGTCAGGATTACTGAAATGATTCTTTCAGTTAATATATGTTGTTGTATGTGATAACAAATAAAATAAATTTAATATTTCGTTTTTGATTGTAGACAGGTTGATGATAATCATAGTTAAAATGTCTTCTTTGACAAAAAAAATTTTTAATAGGTGTGGAACTTGTCATCAATGTCAAGAAATTCTGCAAGAGTAGTTCATGTTGCATGTAACTGAGATTTTACAAATAATGACATTGATTCAACTTTTCCATTTTGAATTCAATTATATTTTCAAAATTACATTGAATAAATAAATATTTTTGCAATTTATTCCAAAGTTTTATCAGAGCCAAAAACTAGTTAGCTGTTAAAAGAAAGAGTGGTGTCTAAATAGATTTTGTGCATTGTTATTTAACAAGGTAAAATAATGCAAAGTTTAAAAATGTATTAAATTTGTGGAGAAACTTCTTTTTTACTTGTACTATAATTTTGTTGCTTATTTGCACAATATTTTCATCTAAATTATTTCAGGTCAGGCTCAATTTCTAGAATAGATTACTAATATATATATATATATATATATATATATATATATATATATATATAACTAATATATATATATATATATATATATATATATATATATATATATATATATAATTTCTTTCAATTTGTGTTACCTCCTAAAGAATATTCCAGAAAAAGCAATGTTCAATAATTGGAAAATAATTATTTCAGAAATCCAAAATTTTAACAATATTTGTTCACAGCTCTGCATGGCTTTTATTGTATCTTACTTAATCTTTTATCTTAATCTCATAATGTTTAGCTTTTGTTACTTAATAAAATATTTGTTCATTTATCAATTACAATTTGAATTATTCTGGGGAGGGGGTAATCCATGTGAATATTTAAAATAATTTGGTATTGATATTTTCCATTTTGCTGAAACTTGCCATAATTTTAGGAAATTTTGCTGTGACTCTGCAAAAAGATAAATCCTCACTGATTCTCTTAAAGTTATTTTGGTTAGCCCTCTGGGTACATGTCATTGTCTCACTCCAAACCAAAAGATATTTATTATATTTTCAGCAGCAGCAGAGTAGACTTATTTGTTTCACAGAGTTAGATTCTGTACTGCAGAAAATAGTTACATTTTTCAGGACAAACTTTAATTTTAATATTCATCACTATTATTGATACACATTTCTCTTTATTCATGGATTTTTAGAAAATGTTCCCATGTCCTAAATAATACTTTGAGGTAGATAAAGTAACAAACGTCCAACAATACTTTCTCCATTTAAACTGATTTGATCTAGTAAATTTCTTACAATGCCCTACTTACATACCTTTTGGGAATTTCTGGTGTCTTGTCTTTGAGATTTTATTTTCAACAACCTAGATGTTTTATTATCATATTATATTGCCAAGTATCTAGAAATGGCAGAGGGTATGGTTAATTTAATTGAATATGAATTATTTTAATTTCATTTTCTCCTGAAATTCAACATTCTTACACAGAGAGATACTAATAAATTTGCATATTGCACCAACAGTGATAAATGTGCAGTATATTCTGCTGAAATTAATTGTTCTCATTTTTTTACCCCTATTTCCTGCATTCCATATAATTTCTCCAAAAATATTTTCCAGAATCAGAATTATTTAATTGTTTTATTTTCAGATGGCATTCTGTTTCTGTGATCTTATCCTTTTCATTATTTTTATTTTTCCCCCAGCATCTGGAGAAAATAACATTGTGGCTTAGTACTTTCAGCTTTGATTTGTAGCATTTTAAAATATTGAATATATGTTAACAGTGGTTAATTTTTCGCTGACAAATTTTCCTTAGCAAAATTTTAAAACTCCAAGCTATAATTATGAAATATTTCTTATGCATTTGTCATTTTTATTTATGTAATACTAAATGATTATTAGCTATTATATAGTGATTCATGTCATAATAAAATAAGACACTTGTCTATACTATTTTGGATTTAGTATATAAATATCAAATGAAATAAATTGACATATACAACATCAAATGTAGTCAGTTTTCCAAACTAAAGAGTGTAGTTTATTAATTACTAACAATCAGTAAATCAATTAAGAAAGAGGTCCTTGCTTAAAAATATGAGTTATTTTAGATGTTTGGGGTCAATGAGACCTTTAAATTATCGAACATATTTTTCCTTTGTAATATGATAAAAATGCTATTATTCTACTTTGTTATGTCATTTTATTTAGTTTTGACAAAATTGTCATAATAGACTAATTCTGATACATCAGATCCCTGTTTTCTAAAAGTAAACATGTTTATAACAAGTTTGTAAATAATTTCCAATATGCCAAAAACATGAGCATGATAAAGATGAAAAAAAAAACTTTTATGTGCACAACATGAACCAACTCATAAGGCAACTCCTTTTAGAGCCTGCATTCAACCTTAGCCAGGCTAGCTCCAGGGCAGGAGAGCCCAAGGGTATGAAATAATGTTATTTAGAGAAATAATGTTATTTAGATGGAAAGGACATTTATCTTTAAATTCCGACCTATATCTTTTGAGGTTCACATTATTTTTTCTCTTCCTGGCTTTTGTTTCCTCTATTATCTTGTTTTATTTGGAATTTGATTATAATTACTGATATAGGTTGAATTGCATCCACCCCCCAAAAAAATATGTTGAAGCCCTGAACTCCACTACTTCAGAATGTGACCTTATTTGGAAATAGGGTCTTTCCAGATGAAATTAAGTTAAATGAGTTCATTAGGGTGGACTCGATTCTAATATGACTTTAATAAGTGTAAATTTAGACACAGAGGTGGACATGCCTACCTAGAAAGAAGACGATGCAAAAGCATACAGAAAAAAGACAGTAATGCAACTAGAATGATGTCCCTGCAAGCCACGGAGCACCAAAGATGGTGAGCAAATGTCATGTTAGAATTGTCAAGAAATAATTTTCCTTTAGAGAACAGCCCTGACCACACCAGAGTTTGGAGTTCTAGCCTACAGAAATGAGACAATGGACTTCTATGTCTTTTAGCCACCCGGTTTTTGATATATTTTTATGGCAGCAGTAGTAAACTAAAACAGCTACTAAATTATATGTGATAGCTCATATGATTTAAGGGAAAGTTACTTTAAAATTAGGATTTTTTCATGGAATTTCTAAAGACCAGAGGTTTGAAAACTTTCAGGGGTCAGATAAATATCTAATAATTTAAGTGTTTGGAAAATATCAATTTATAGTAGATAAAAACAATTCTTATATCTCTAAATTTTGTTCAGCATCCAAATACCAAATTCAAAGACATTTTTTGCACTCTAATATTTATCATCCTCTCATCTTCCTATATATCTACACCTGAAGTGAAAAGTTTTAATTTCACCCATTTAACATTACAAGGCAAAATTTATGATGGCCATTATCCAACTAACTTTTAATATTTTCCAATAATTATTGAAAACACAAATGATCCAAAATTTTTTTCTTTTCTTGTGGATTAATTTGTATGGTTTCCCTATGGTGGATTTGGCTTGCTATGATAGAAATAATTCAAAGATTTTGCTCATGGGACTTCCCTCGTGGCGTAGTGGTTGACAGTCCACCTGCCAATACAGGGGACACGGGTTTGTGCCCCGGTCCAGGAGGATCCCACATGCCATGGAGCGGCTGGTCCCATGAGCCATGGCTGCTGAACCTGCGCGTCCAGAGCCTGTTCTCTGCAACGAGAGAGGCAACAACAATCAGAGACCCGCGTACCAAAAAAAAAAAAAAAAAAAAATTTGCTCATGAACTTCACCCTCAGTTGTTACTGCAGTGATTATATTATTGCACGCCAAAAGAGATTTTGCAGATGCAATTAAGATTATTATCCAGGTAGACTTAAACTAATCACATGAACACTTTAAAAATGAAGATATTTTTTCCAGCTGGTAGCATAAAAGGAAGTCAGAGAAATACAAAGATTGAGAGGGATTTAATGTGAAGGAGCTATCCTACTATTGACAAGGGGTCATGGGACATGGACCTGAGAACAACCTCTAGCTGTTGAACGTGATACTTGGCCAATAGTCATGAAGAAAACAGAAAATTTATCCTGAATGCCACAAGGAACTAAGTTCTGTCAACAACCTGAATAAGCTTAGAAGCAGACTACTCCAAAAATACCTCCAGTTAAGAGTTCAGCTTGGTTGACATCTTAACTGCAGCCTTACAAGTCTATAAGCAGAGAACCTTGTTGAGCCTACCAGGATTTCTGTTTTTCAAAATTGTGACAATATAAATGGGTGTTATTTTAAGCCAGTCAATTTGAAATAATTTGTCACTCAACGATAGAAAAGAAATGCACTTAATAGTTACTTCTTTGAATAAAATTAAATTTAATTTCACTTTTTAAATGATTCCTATCTAAGCTAGCAATAAGTTATGTGTGAGTACTTGTCCATCTGTTACTATTGTTATTAAAATATTAAAAAATATTACAGCAGATATTCTAGATGCTTCATAATTTTGAACATCTTCTGTAGATACACTGCAATCTCCTCATTCCCAAACCACATTTTACCCCTTTCTTGTTTCCTAAATGTAGCAAGGTATTTAGGTCAATTAATATTGAGCAATAGGTTAAGAATTGACTTGTACAAATATAAATTCTGTTGAGGATAAAGTATGTGTCTTTGTGGGTATACATATACACTCACATATACATATATATCTGTATCCATATGCACACATTTTCTCTCTCTCTCTCTCTCTCTCTCTCTCTCTCTCTCTCTATATATATATATATATATATATATATATATATATATATATACTCTCTCTCTCTCTCTCTCTCTCTCTCTCTCTATATATATATATATATATATATATATATATATATATATATATACACACACACACACATATGTATCTCACTGGTAAGGAACTATATGTGATTTGCTAAGCTCCGAATAAATTAGAAATTTGGGCTTATCTTCAAGTTTTAGCATGTGAAGGTAAAGTAAAACTGAACTGGAAATAAGGATATAAGGAATTACTATTGACTCTGCAACTGATTTGTTTTCTAATCTTAAGACAATCATTTGAATATTTTGGGCTCTTGTTTGTTCACTGGTGAAACAAAGGAGATGTGTTTTAGTTCCGTGACTATACAACGTTTAGGGGTATAAACAACTGCTCAATCCAATAAATAGTGTGAACCTATAAGAAACAAGAAACTCAAATAGTCATATGGTTCAGGCAGATGCAGTTGTGTTGGTTTGAGTACATTAATTGCCGTAACAAATATGTATAATGGTTAACATGCATAATGGTTCAGACATAGTAGACATTTATATCTTCCTAATTTAACAATAAAAAACATATGATTGTGCACAGTGTTAGGCTCTCCTCCATGTGATGATTCAGAGAATTTGTGCCTCCTCCAACTTCAGTATTTGATTGCTAAAGTCACTCTTACCTGAACCAAGAAAATAACACAGAAGAACACAATTGGCAGTTTTTATGGGACAAAGATGTATGGTACATATCACTTTTGCTCATTTTTTATTAGCTAGAAGTTAAACACTTGGCTACATTTAATATAAAAGGTAGTGAAAATGTAGTCTTAGTTTATAACCAGTAATAAGGAGAAATGGTGTTTTGATGAAAAATAGGAAGGTTGCATCCAGTCACTCAGTACCAGCTTGCCCCCTTCTTATTTTCTATATTTCATCTTCATGTTCCTCCAGAGGTGAGGAAACACAGTTTGTCATCCAGTTACTAAATCTAACTAAAAGTCAAAATCTCTCTTTGGGGTGATATCTTCTTCATCAATCTGGTTATAGTTCCTGTGATCTAGTGACTTTTGGAATAAATTTATCTTCTCTCCTCACACCATCCTACTCAATATACAATGGTGTTGAAGAGACAGGAAAAAATTGAAAGCCATCACTCAAAAAAGAAAAATGGAAAATCCAAAGCAATATTACATATCTATCAATTGTAAAAATATTTTAACATTGAAAAGGCAGTTATTTTGGCAATGGAAGATCTTTGCTAGGAATGTGGATTTTCTCTCTTAGAAGAACTCCTATGCCAATTGTGCTCTGTGACCCCTGGATGTACTTTCTTATTCATAATTACCCATGATCTAATCTGAGGGAGACACTGGGGAATCTTCCCTCCTTGAGAAGCGTACTATATTTACAACAACTTTCTAAATGGTTAAATTTAATGGTACTATGACTGTGCTTCTTATGGTCTCCTTAGTAATGTAATAACTCAAAAATACATTAGATTTCTATTCTACTTTATTTTTATCAGTACCATGTCCTAGTGAGCAAAGTACTTTAATAGATACAGTTTTTTAATCTCTTTATTTTTTTCATCATTTTGGTGATATAAACTGCACACAATTAAAGTATGAATTTAAATAGATTTTGACATACGTATACATCCATGAAAGTTTTACCACAATTAAAACAAGAAATATGTCCAATACCCCAATATCCCATACTCCTTCATATTCCTTTAGTGTCTCTCCCTTTCCCTACTTCCCATCTTCATTCCAGCCATATTGCCAAGCAATCATTGATTGATTGACTTGGCAATATAGATTAGTTTTCATTTTTTATAGTTTTAAATGAATACAGCCACAACATGTGCAGTTTTCTGCGTAGATTTTTAACATTTTTTTACAAATATTTCATTCCTTTTATAAATATTTCATGCCTCCTACAAGTAAAGCTGCTATAAATATTTACACATTTGTTGTGGACATAAGTTTTTATTTCTCTTGTGTAAAATACTAGGAAGGCAATGGCTAGATTACATGGTATGTACATATTTAATTTTTTAAAGGAATTTACAATTATTATCCAAAGGATTACACCATTTTGCATTACTTTCAGAAATGGATGAGAGTTTCAGCTGCTCCACCACATTCTTGGCAACAAGTGGTAAGGTCTTTTTTTTTTTTAATGTTTATCATTCTAATAATTGCTTTTCAATATATCACTGTTGTTTAAATTTACATTTATCTAATGACTAGTTATGTTGAACATTTTCTATGTGAGACTATTATTTCTTCTTTTTTGAAGTGTCAGTTCAGATATTTGCCCAATTTAAAATTTGTTGTGTATTTTATTATTGCATTTTGAGGGTTCTTTATGAAATCAAAATATAGGTCCTTTATCGAATATTTGAATTTCAGATATTTTCTTACTTTTTTTTCATTTTCTAATAAAATTTCCACAATAGTATCCTTTAAAGAACTGAAATTTTAAATTTTAAAGCATTTAATTTCACCATTTCTTCTCTTAAACTCAAAACAAATAGAACTATAAAGAAGGTTGAAAATAGCATAACTGTGTTCCCAGAAAGAATAGGAAAACAGATTTTGGTGAACTAGACAGCCATGACTTTCAAAACATCCGTCAGGGTTTTTGTTGTTGTCGGTGGTGGTGGTCTTATTCTTGTTTTCCTACCTATATTGAAGTGTGTGTGTGTGTGTGTGTGAGTGTGTGTGTGTTTTCAAATGAAGCTACTGATGTCTGAGATTTGATATTAAATGAAATTCAAACTAGTTGATAAAAATAAAATATAAGACTAATTTCTCACAACCAAAATTTGACTATCCCAGAACAAAGGGATCTGAAGGACTCTAAGGTAAATTTGTAGCAGAAAAAAAAAAATGTATAGAAATTTCCCTTATCTAGGTAAATAGGTTTTTCACACAGATTTAGAAAAAATAGTTTTCATGAACTTTGCTTTCTGATTTAAAGGACCAGTTTGATATTTTCATCAATTGTGCTCTTGTAATATGACTTTCAAACTTCATCTTTACCAAAATTGTTTCATATAATTTCTAGGCATTCTAGTTTATGAGTGTATTATATTGTCCAGTGTTCTCCAGAGAAACATACACAGTAGGATCTATTTATCTGTCTGACTATCTAACTATTTATCTACCTATCTGTCTAGATAATAAGGAATTGGCTCATCTGACTATGGAGGTTAACAAATCCCAAGCTCTGCAGTCTCTATAGTCAGCAAGCTGCAGACACAAGTGATCCAATGGTGTAGTTCTCCTAAAAAATAAGAAGAGCCAACGGTGGTTTGGCTCACCTCACAGAAACACTCAGAATAATGTCTGACTAAATATCTAGGAATCTCATGGTCCAGTCAAGTTGACACCTAAAGTTAATCATTACAATAAGTATTATTCCATTTTGGTTAAACTCTAAGAGAGAACATTAGAAATTCATTAGAAAAATAACAGTAAACCTCTTTCCAGAGGACAGTTAATCATACCAATACAAACTTAATTTTGTTAATGAAATTATGAACATAATATTAAAATACAGGTAGTGACTGATACAGTATAAAGCATGTATTATAAATCAATATTTTAAAATATTTGACTCAGCTTATTAGCCATTTTATTCTAAGTATGTTTAATGTAAATCTTTCCATAAATGTGACTGTTTTTCTTTCAAAAATGTTATTTATGAGGGTAAAAGCCTTGGAAGAGTCTCTCAGAACATAGTTAGATCTTACAAAATATAGCAAATGATTTATATCACAACTGACATGACTCATAAATTCAAGTATTCCCTATGGTATTTCTTGCCCCATTTTTAAATACCAACCATATAAGTTTATCTCTTTGGTCCTTTGACTATATTTAGCTGTATGTGAATGGTGGAAAGAAGTAAAAGAGGGCTGAATTATTCATTGTGCTGTAATTCTTCATTGATATTAAAATGAAAAAATGTAATGAATACACTGAACATAGATTTAGTAAAGCAAAAAAAAGAAATTTTGGAAGTACTTCTAGGAAGGCCTAACATATAACTTGAAAAAATACATAAGCATGCATTCCCTCAGGCAAAAAAAATATATACAATATATTATTTTACACAAAGCATGTATTTATGGAAATATTCCTTGCACCTATTCTTGTCATAAGAAATTCATTAAAAAGGAGATTAATTTAAAATTATGTCATTTCTTGGGCTTCCCTGGTAGTGCAGTAGTTGAGAGTCCACCTGCCGATGCAGGGGACAGGGGTTCGTGCCCCGGTCCGGGAAGATCCCACATGCCTCGGAGCAGCTGGGCCTGTGAGCCATGGCCGCTGAGCCTGTGTGTCCAGAGCCTGTGCTCTGCAACGGGAGAGGCCACAACAGTAAGAGGTTCATGAACCGCAAAAAAAAAAAAAAAAAAGTCATTTGTTTTGTAATTTTAATTTATTTGATAAGCAGACAAGTATAAATCATTAAGGAGAAAGAAAGAAACTTGTAGAAATGCAGTGTTTTGCAATAATTGAGTCACAATTTACTACCAGGAGTAGAGAGATAGAAAAGGTACAAGTTATGACAATGTTCACGATCAACAACTTTTTATGGGTCATATAGGAGCTATATAAAACTTTATTTTGCTGATATTGAACAACACTACTTCTAGGCCTTTACTTTTCTCCTTTTTCTATATAAATTAAATGAGTCTTTTTCCCCTCTCACCAAATCATACGAAAATGCTAGAGAAGATGTTGATTGTATTTGGACTATAATTTAGATGGTTCGACTTAAATTAAGTCCAAGGGCATAAATAAAATCCACTTGGGGAAGGGCCAGAGGAAGGATCTTTAAGTAATAGGCAGCTTCTCAAAAGCTATTGAAACGAAGTTACCTGTGAATATGCCAACCGTAGTTTAGGAAATGTGGAAATATGTGTCGCATATATTTGTATTACAGAGATAGAGGGAACAAATTAATTTTCAATATAAGCAACAAATGATAGTCACAATGATAGAAATTGTAAAGTCTGGGTATTCATTTCTAACTGAGCTTCTTCTCCTTCAAGAAATTCTACGTAAGGCACTAAAGATTTAAATTTTAAGTTCATGACATTGTCAAAATGTTTCAAACAATTATGTAAATAACATTAAATTGATCATGGATCTGTTTCAAAGCTATAAAACATTCACTTTTGAAAAAGTGTAGACAGCTGTGTTTTAATGCAAATAGTAAGAAAATCCCTTTTCTTGCCCAGAAATAAGTCCAAAATTTCATAACCCTGAGGTTCTTCTTTCTTTCAGCATCAGGAGTCTGCAAATTAAATTCAAGAACTGTCTAGACATTGTATAAAAACATAAGGAATAAGAAAGAAAGGTCCTTTGTTCCTGATTTCTTTGAAGAACATATACATCTTGTTGCAGTCATAATGACAACTTTGTTCTCCCAAGTAACTGAATTTTTTTGACAAATTACACATAAAGTATAACATTATTTTAATATGCTTACAAGATGGAGTAATTTGTAAAATTTTGTACCATGCAATGCACTCCTTGCAAAGTATAGACTTTAAAATGTGTAGTACAAAGTAATAGAGGATGATATGATAATAATTTTTATGTATGAAAGAAGAGAAAGTTTAAACATTACAGTTGCATGGAACTCATGCCCATTGAGACAATTTAGACTTTCAACACAACAACAACAAATAAAAACAGGGAAAATGTAACAGTGAAGCTTTGTGTTGTCCTCTATTTTCTTGTTTATTTTGTGTAAAGAATATAAAATATCAAACTATGAAGTCCATTATCACTCAGGTTTTGCACAATTTGACCTGAATGCATAGCTTTATAAACCTTTTAATATCCTTGTAATTTAGTTACATTATCAACTGACAGAAGTAAGTAGCATTTCTGTTTAACTCCTTTAGACAGGTACTGATATACTGATGAGGATACTTAGTACATAGCACTTGATAAGGAAGATAATGTTCCAATTTAAAACAGAATATTATGCATTCATTCAGAATTTCCTATTTGCTTTCCTTCTCCATAAAAGGCACTATTCTTTCATATACTTTATGTGTCTGTACTCAAAATGAAGAGAGACTGTAACATATTCTGAATGATGATACAGAAAATCAAAATTCTCTGCATAGGATGCAGAATGTTAGCAAAGTTAGAAAAATCAATGCTGTGCTGCACTCTGCTCCATGTGCTGTACACAGAAACAGCATTTTCTTCTCAGAAGCAGACAAAAGTGACAAAAATTTAAAGTGAGGAAATAAGATTTTTTTCAAATATTTTAGAAGTTTTATTTTTTTTTTCCCTTCAAGTTACCAGCGTCTGTGTCTAAGAAGGGAGACAGAGTACCTAGCTGTCCTTCAATTACACTGACATAAAAAAAAAATCTCAAATTTGAAATTGGGTAGGTCTGATTTTTAGGTTGTTAGATTTCCTGCATCTTTTCAAAATAGGCTGAATCAAAGTCACAAGAAAACTGGAGCAGATTTTATATGAAGAGCTGTATAATTTTGCCTTAGGCTATTCTCTATGGACAATATTTAAATGCGATACTGCATTTAAAATAATGCAGACACAGGTAAAGGAGGAGACTTGTACCATTATTCACTTACTATTATATGGGTAATTGGTATAATTCAATTTAGATAAATATGCATACTCTAATATTTTCATAAAGCAAGGCATGAAAGTGTCTGTACTTTAATTTTTCAGTTAAATTGTTTCAACTATCTTGCATATATCAGTATTTCTTTGATGCATACAATTGAAAAATCTTAGTGAGTAGATAAATTATTGAGTGATGTTTAAATATTCTTTTTTAAATAAAATACCTGGTAGATATTAAAATGGTATTCCATATGCAGTTAAATCTACTTTTGTGTTTGAAAATTGTAAATTAAATTTAATTCAAAATATATGTGTTTTAAATGTGTAGATAATAAATTATTGAAGTAGTTTTTATTGCACCTAAATGGCAACTTCTTATAAATGATAGTACTCTACAGAAGCCTAATAGTTGTTCTTTTATGGGAGATTTAATTAGTAGACTCTCAATTCAGTGATATATAGCTTCCAAATCTGTTCTCTCACTGAATCTCCACAGGCCTCCTGGGTTCTACATATGCACAGATTAATCTAGATCCTTCAGGGGAAATTGTGTAACAAGTTTCCTTATTTCTGATTGAACATGACCAGGAAAACCACTGCAGTTTCTGTCTTTTGACCTGATTATTGTTAAAGTCACATGGCTAGTATTCTTGATATGAATTCTAAAGAATTATACCCCAAAAGCACATTGATATTACTCAAATAGCAGGCAGGCTCTAGTTTGACTGTGGGACTGATAAGCCACAAAGTTAAACAGGGGAAGAAACAAGTTCATTATTTATGTGATTCTCACTTTTGTATTTTCATGGGAAAATACAAGTGAATGTCTGTCACTGACACCTATTTTTACTTAGTAAGACGAAATTAACTTTATCATCAAAGAAACAGAATTGAATGGACTAGAGAACAAATGGTTCATTTAAATGTTTTATTAGTATTTTTTTCCTTTTTAAAAAAATTATTAAAGTATAGTTGATTTATTATGTTGTGTTAATTTTTGCAAACTGATTCAATTATATATATATATATATATATATATATATATATATATATATATATATATATATACACATTATTTTTCATATTCTTTTCCATTATGATTTTCCACAGGATATTGAATATGGCTCCCTGTGCTATACAGTAGGACTTATTGTTTATCTATTCTATATATAATAGTTTGCATCTACTAATCCCATACACCCAATCCATCCCTTCCCCGCCCTCCTCCTCCTTGGCAACCACAATTCCCATTCCTTTTTTTGTTTGCTTTTTTTAAAAAAATATTGGATTATAGTTGATTTACAATGTTGTGTTAGTTTCAGGTATGCAGCAAAGTGAATCAGTTATTTATACATATATCCACTTTTTTTTGGATTCTATAAATAAACAAATAGATGTCTTATTACATATTGGTATATTTAACTTAGGTAAAAATGCACATTAAATATATTAAATATATTAAATATATTAAATTATATTAAATATACGTATAATACACATATGTATGTTTATTATATATTACACATACATAAACAGATAAATTTGTTGTGTATCATCATTACAAATATCTGTGTAACCTTTCCCATCCATTTATCCTTTCTGACCTTCTATCCGATAAATTTTGTATGAATTTCTCAATGTTTAAGAGTCAACAACCAAATAATCAGACTGATTTTTTCCAGAACCAATCCAGAAGTAATGAACATCTTGATGATTATTTTGACATTTTTCTTGTGACTTACATTTTTTGAGCAGTAAACTTTCTTTAGAATTACAATTCAGTTTGGATTTATTAAGGATTCCTTTTCTAGGATAACAATAAGCAGCAGGTGAATAGAATATACCTCACAAACACAAAATATTTCTAATGATTAAGTACCAGATAATAAGATTTTATATTTTAAATAGATGGCATAAAGATGATCTTGAAATAATTAAACAGACTTTCATATGTTGACTACTAAGTTTTTAATCAAACTTTATCTCTGAAATTTCTGTTCTAGAAAACTTCTGCTATGGTAAAACCATGAATTTATTCAAATAAATACAACATAGTCTGAAAATCCCATGAGTCTTACATTTTAATTCTCTTGCTTACACTGGCCCCTCGATTTGCATGACTTCTCATTCTGTTTTATTTAAAACATATTTCCTTCACATTTCAAATCATTTCCTAACATTTCTCCTTAACAACTTACTCAACCTACATTAGATTTTACTCTTCAAAAAGCTGCACTGCTAGATACATTTTTTCCCCACAGGACCTATTTTCACAATTAGATTGTAAACACTACAGAAAATATATGAGTATTTTTGTACTTCTTATCTATATAATAAACTAAAAGAGCTCATCAATTGAGCATGTATTAAAGTTTGTTCTAGATAATAGTCATATTTTTGTAAAGTATGTTCATTATGGAATTATTAGACAGTTTTTTTGTGTGTGTGTTTGGGGCAGAGAAAGAGAGAGTGAAGGTAAGATACTCATTTTCTATGAGGCATACAATATAAGGTCTCCAGAATGACAAAGGGACATTACTGTTTAAAATTTTTTTTTGATACAAATATATTAAAATATTTTATCAAAATGAAAATGTTTGTTTTCTCTCAAAAAGATAGTATAGTCTTATTTAATAGTTCTAGCAATACTGAAAAGCTTAAAACATTTTATTAATTGTTTTCTTTTATAAAATATATCCCCCCTCTTTTCCTCTCTCTCCTTTTCTCTCATCTATTTCTCTCCATGACTGCCTAAGGGATGACATAAGTGCCTTGCAAATGTGCATGTGTGTTTACATATGTGGACATAATTATGTAAACATGGGGACTTTCTGTGGCAACTTCTCTTTTCATTTAGCAATGTATCCATCTCAGATATACATTTATATCCTAAGTTAAAGACCATGCTGGACGTCACCCAGAGTGCATCAGACAACTAAATGTTTATTTATGATTGGCTCACATGCGGTAACAACTATTAAATACTTCTAATATCAACTATTCAAATTTATATAACTGACCCTTTATTAATAGCTTCATAAAACTCTATTTTGCAGATATTTCTTATTTATTTAATCAATCCAAAATTGTTGGTTCCAGATTTTTCTAATATGAGAAACCCTATTTTAAACAGCTTTATAAAATATCTTAGCATACTTGACTCATATCTCCTTGGGATAAATTTAACAAGTGGCATGAGTGACTCAAATACATTTTGACACATATTTTCAGAATGTACTCCAAAGAGTAGTTCTGATTTACATGACTTCCAAAATTGCATGAGACTATCTCTTTTCCTTAATCCCCACTATCAAAACCCCACACCAGATTAGCACGTTTTTTACAATCAGTGAATCTATATAGATGCATCATTGTCAACCAAAGTTCAGAGTTTACATTAGGGTTCTCTCTTGGGGTTGCACAATCTAAGAGTTTGGACAAATGTATAATCACATGTATCCACCACTGTAGTGTCATACAGAGTAATTTAATGCCCTAAGAATCTTCTGTGAACCACCTATTCATCCCTCCCTCCTCCTAACCCCTGAAACACCGATCCATTTACAGTCTCCATAGTTCTGCTTTTTCCACAGTGTCATAGTTGAACACTCTGAAATAGTTGAAATCATATGGTATGTATTATTTCCAGATCAACTTATTTCAGTTAGTAATATTCATTTAAAGTTCCTCCACACCTTCATGACTTGATAGCTCATGTATTTTTAACATTGAATAATATTCCATTTTTCAGATTTTCCACAGATTTTTTATCCTTTCACCTATAGATGGACATCTTGGTTGCTTCCAAATTTTGACAATCATGAATAAAGCTACTATAAACATTTATGTGCAAGCTTTTGTGTGGACATGTTTTTAACTCATTTGGGTAAATACCAAGAAGCATGATTGCTAAGTCATCTGGTAAAATTATGTTTAATTTTGTAAGAAAATACTAAACTGTCTTCCAAAATGTCAGTACCATTTTGCATTTCCACCAGAAATGAATGAGAGTTCTTGTTGTTTCACATCTTCAGCAGCTTTCTATCTTGTCTGTGTTTTTTTTTTCTCACCATTCTAATAGGTATATAGTGGTATCTTATTGTTATTTAAATTTGCAATTCCTTAATGACTTATGAAGTTGAGCATCTTTTTGTATATTTATTTGCCATTTCTATAACTTCTTTGGGAGATGTCCATGTCTTTTGCACATATTAATTGAGTTATTCTTTTACTTATTATTGAGTTTTAAGAGTCCTTTGTATGTTTTGAATACAATTCCTTTATCAGATGACTTTTGCAAATATTTTCTACCAATCGTGGCTTGTCCGCTTATTCTCTTAACTGTGTCTTTTGCAAAGCAGAATTTTTAAATGTTAATGAATTCCAGTTTATTAATTTTTTTCTTTCATGGATTGTGCCTTTTGTATTGTGTCAAAAAAGCTTTATTTGTAGCTTTGTTTTATGAATATGTAAAATATTTGAGTAGTCAAATATTTTGGAAAAAGTCAGTCAGACATATTCTTTAATATGCCTTCTCCATCCAATTCTCTAAAACAGTGGTCCTCAACCTTTCTGGCATCAGGGACCAGTTTTGTGGAAGACAATTTTTCCATGGACCAGGGTTGGAGGGGTATGGTTTCAGGATGATTCAAGAGAATTACATTTAAAGTGCACTTTATTTCAATTATGATTACTTTGTAATAATATATATATATATATATATATTAATATATATATATTATATATATATATTAATATATATATATATATATATATATATAATTGAAATAATTATACAACTCACGATAATGCAGAATCAGTGGGAGCCCTGAGCTTGTTTTCCTGCAAGTAGATGGTTCCATCTGGGGGTGATAGGAGACAGTGAAACACGAAGTGTGTTGCTTATGTCCAGTCTACTCGTAATCTCGTTTTGGTTGCTGTCATTGCAGAAAACCCTGCTTCAAAAAGATAGGATGTTGGAAATGGAAACAGGCTTTTCAGTGTTTTTGTAGCAATCTCAGGATATTCTGCCTTTAATCCAGAATGTATGGATATTTGAAGTTGTCTCAAATATACTTTTAAGGTCACCATCATCCTCAAGCAGTTGTTCCTCTTCTAGCATGGACAAAATCGATTCACCTGGCTTATTCACAAATGGGTCACAGATCCATTATTTCCCAGTTCGGGGGGTTTTCGTGGTTGGGAAGTAATGCTCAAACTCTTCTGAAAGCTGAGATAGGTGATCATGCACCAGCTGGGAGAAAGAAGGCCCTGGCTCAGTCTCTTTCAAAGTCCCTGCTAATGTTTGAAACATGTCAAAAATCCCAATGTTCATTCTTTACCCCCAAAATTCCAGTTTGGCTTTGAATGCAGCCACCTTATCTGCTGACTTGAATACAGTTGTCGTTATCCTCTGAAGTGACACCTGAGCAGGTTGAATATGTGACACAAGTAAGCATGTTTTGAGACCCATTCTGTGTCACTGAAATGCGCTGTCAGTGGTGACTGTCTTTCTAAAAGAAATCTCTGCAGTGCCTCTTACAACTCAAAAACTCTGGCCAGTGATCTACTTTTAGAAAGCCATATCACTTCTGTGTATAAGAGAAGATGTGTGCTCCATCTCCATTTCCTCACAGAGCTGCGCAAACAGACATGAGTTAAGGGCATATACTTTAATGTGTTTAATAATTTTAATGACATCGTGCAAAATGTTGTAAAGTTCAGGTGACATTTTTCGGCTAGCCAGCATTTCTCTATGGATGACACAATGCATAAACTCACATTCAGAAGCGACCTCTTTGACCTGAGTAGTGAAACCAGACAGCTGTTCAGTCATGGCAGCTGCTCCATCCGTGCATATACCGACGTAAAATGACCAATTCAGTTTTCCTGCTATGTAATCTTTCAAAGACTCGAATAGTTCTGCAGCTGTGGTGTTGGTTGGCAACAAAAGTGCACATAATATATCCTCATGTACATCCTCCTGAAAAATATATCATACAAAAAAAAAGCATTGTTGTCTTGTTGTCAACATCAGTAGACTTGTCAACATGGATTGCACACCACAGTGATTGTTAATCCTCTCTAACAATTGTGCCTCAATATCCTCTGCTATTTCATCAACTCATCTAGTTATGGTGCTAGCTGAAAGAGAAACACGTGCCCCCTTTTGAACTGCAGCCTCTCCTCAAATTTCATGACCAATGTCCTTAGTAGCAGGCAGGATCAACTCTTCACCAGTAGTAAAGGGCTTCTTAGCTTTAGCAATGTGTTTAGCCACTAGTAATTTTGCTCTCAGTGCAGACACATTTGATGCAGTAGTGGCTTTCAATAACTGCTTCTGTTCTTTGTGTTCACATTTTTTTTTTCTTTTGAAAAACACCAAAGGCTTGTCTTTTAATGCAGGGTGTTTGGTCTTCATGTGGCAAAGCAGTTTTGGTTAGCCGGTCACCACATATTATACAAAGCGGGCTTGGAGAATGTGAACCACCTGTTGCAATGGACCCCTAATTTAAGTAGGATTCTTGGTATTTTCTTTTAAATGAAGCTTTCTTTTTGTTGGTAGTCTTAGAGTCTTCTGCTGTCTCATCATTGTGTCTTTCCCCCTTTTCAAAGAAGCTCTCCAGAAACATTTATTTTTTTACTCATTTTCGGTAGGTTTAGCTTGAGGGCTTACCAAAACGGTGACTGAGACAAGTGCACAGTGCAGGAAAGAGGAGCGGATGGAAGTGGTAAATAAAATAATGGACCGGCCACTCACAGACTAAAATAACTATTGGATTCTGACTTAAAGCCTGCCACCAGACGCAGCTGTACAATTGAAGTACATCAACTCACTTACCACTATAAAACCTGACACCAGATGCAGCTGTACAGTTGAAGTACATCAACTCACTTACCACTATAAAACCTGACACCAGATGCAGCTTAATTGTCACTTGCCATACACTGATAGGATTTTGATATGAGTCTGCAAGCAACTGATTTATTATGGTCTCTGTGCAGTCAAACCTCTCTGCTAATGATAATCTGTATTTGCAGCCCTCCCCAGCGCTAGCATCACCACCTCAGCTCCACCTCAGATCATCAGGCATTAGATTCTCTTAAGGATCACACAACCTAGATCCCTCGCATGGGCAGTTTACAATAGGGTTCGCGCTCCTATGAGAAGCTAATGCGGCAGATGATCTGACAGGAGGTGGAGTGGCAGTAATGCGAGCGGTGGGGAGAGCTGTAAATACAGATGAAGCTTCTCGGACTTGCCAATTGCTCACCTCCTGCTGTGTGGCCCGGTTCCTAACAGGCAACGGACTGGTACCAGTCCATGGCCTGGGGGTTGGGGACCCCTGCTCTTAAAAATATGTACACATATTTTCTGTTAGCACATTACAAATACCAAACTACTAAACAAATCAGCAAAGAAATGTTATGAAATTGTGGAATCAGAACTAAAATATATCTTTAAGGAAATTAATTTGTATGAAAACCATGCAAATATTATTCAGTATCTACAACTTTTGGTTCACTAAAAATAATATTTACTGGGTGTCTAATATATGCTGGGCACTAACCTAGGTGATAAGTATATAACAATAAATAAAATATAGCCCACTTATTCGTGGAATTTACAATTAAAAGGACAAAAATAGAGTATGATAAGGTAAATAGAGGGCTCACGGTGGAGTGGGTTTGTGAGAAGTCCTCAGCATTAAGATGAGAATGGAACAGAATTATGAAGGAACCAATCATAAACGTATGAGGAGGAAGAGTCTTCTATGCATAAGTTTTGAGAGTTTACAGGTTTGTGAGAAGGATGTGTACTTGTTGTAATCAAAGAAAAAAATAAGGAGGCTAATGTAGTGATAGATGAAGTAAAGTCAGAGATGAAGAGGGACTGGGAAAGTTCTAGTGTGACCTTATTAACAGTTGTAAGGATTTTGAATTTTACTTTACATTAGATAAGAAAATATTGCAGCACTTTTGAACAGAGGTGAAGCATGGTTTAAGTTATATTTTAAAATGAACACTCAGTCAACTATGTTGAGCATCGTGTGTGTGTGTGTGTGTGTGTGTGTGTGTGTGTGTGTGTTTGTGGTTTGGTGGAAGAAAGAAGGAAGATTTTCTAAAAAGTACTGGAAGGAGTAAACTGGGATACATTGTAAGTCATATCTCAATAATACACAATTGTTAGGTCAAAAATAAAGAGTTAACTCCAATAAGTCTGTCAAACACAAGTGTGTAAAAGCATTTATGTTCATTAAAATTAGAATGTCTTTCATCCTTAGTAGGTTTTTTTTTCTTTTATGTATATCATTCATGTGAAGTTAGTCGCTTTACCTTTTCTATTTTTTTCTTTTCCTTTTACCATCTCAGTGTGTGTTGAAGTGATATTTTACTCTTCATTTAGAACCTTACACATGTACATCATAAACATATCCAGACAATAAGTGAATTTATATAGAAGTATAGGGTTTTTCCATGAACCAAATGCCTTTACTTCACAATGTATGTGCTATACAAAGGAATGATAGAAAGTTCCTGGTGAGGTGGAAGGAGAAGGAGGGATAGAAAAGGGTGAGAGAAGTGAAGTTCTGAGCTCCTGACTCACTCAGATGTTCCAACTGTAGTAATTTTGCTCCCAGGGATTGCCTCACACACCACTCTTTATCTATAGACTCAGAGTCAGGAGTATGTCCTGATTTTCCTCAGAGAAGGACTATAATTCATGTATTTTGAATTATAGCTTATATTATTTTCTTCATAAATTTAATGTCTTTTTTCTTCCTGTATTATCCATGGACAATTTAATACTATGATGTTCTTGTTTTGTTTTTTAATAGTTATAGTTTCTTACATGGAAGTACTTTTTTCTCTAATTTCAATAACATGGAATATAAGAGAGATATCTACCCTCAGTCTACTTCATGCAAACAGAACAATAGTTTTTGTCCACAACATGTTTTTAATTGTGCCTATATGCAATTTACCAGGTTTCCACAAATAGAGTGTGTAGCAAAACTTAAGAACACAGATACATGCATAGTTCAAGAGACAATTGAAAACACAATATTAATAGCATTAAATTGTCATTTTTCAAGGTTGGAATTACCTAGTGAAACGACGACTATGAAAATTATTAAATTATTATAGTTAAATGTGTCTTGGATGGCATTTTGGCAGCACTTAAACCTATTGGTCTAGCTCAAGAGATGAGGTAGAATACTGAATTATTTTTTAAAATTTAAAATATTGAATATATTGTCAAATATATTTCATAATATTTTACTAAACAAGCATGTATTAAAATACTAAATACATAAATAGTCATGCATATAAAAGTATAAATAAATGTTAATATTCTCAGACAAAAAGAAAAAAGACAATTGAACAACAGCAAATGGCTATATTGAATATTACCATTTATAAGTCACTATTCAAACTTGAGAGGTAAATAATTTAAAGAATCCTAAAAAAATTACTTGAAAATCTTACTGTTAAATTTCTTCAGCTTTATCTAGGTCTTTTAATTTCATAAAAGATGACGTATGTCAAATATTTAGAGAAGTGGCCACAATCAACATTTTTATAAAACATGTGATTTAAATAAAATAGAAACACTGCTTCATTGAGCTAGACCTCAAAACTTGAGAATTACCTGTAATCAGATTGATAATTATAATAATAAGCAGGCATTGTTTTTCTAACAAACACCAACAGACACAGACTACTATAATTCAGACAGTTTAAGTATCAAAACGTCTGTATTGTGCTTTTAAACAATTATATTACTATTTCCTGTGGCAGAACCCCATGAGATGGGAATATAAATGCCTTTTTCTTGCAAAACAATCAGGGTGTGATTGATTATGCCTGTCCATACACGTCTGATGGATTTTAAAGTGATAGTATCTCAAATTGCAAATTGAATACCTGATTAATGTTGCTCTGAGGTTTAGTGACCTTTTAAAATAGAAAAGTATTTCACATCAATCCCTGTATTTTTACTCAACAGAATAAACATTTTTACTCATTTGTATATGTGCTGCTATTGGGCAATGTGCCATTACTCCTTAACAACTGGGGCTTAAACTAGTAAACTGCTTTTACATAGGCAAGAAGAAATGCAGATGTAAAACATGTAGACGCCTCTGATTCACAATGTTCATTATAAGTAGACCATTCTTTTGGAAAACAGGAATCTGAGTAGAGCAGTTTATAACAGGTTTTTTTCATGGTAAGCCACAAAATGCCCTATACCTTAGCAACATCTCAGATAAGATAAAGAAGACTTCACAGGTGCATTAGTGATACACACAAAATAGGAATTCATTAACAGTGTGTATGAACAAATATAATACTGACATTTTATGCAACCATGCAAATTTATGCAGTAGTGTCAGAATTAAAAAGCTAAATTATACAGGTAGACAACTAAACTGCAATTATTAGTAAGCAATTTCAAGCATTTAAGTTGTTTATAAGTAAATGTTATGCAAATATGTTTGAATCAAGAATTAAAAGCTAAGCAAACATGCTAAACTTTCAAATAAATGCTAACATAAATGTTAATCTGACACAAATACTCTTTTGTTATTTATTTTACTTGTCAGACACTCTGTGACCTATGTTAAGTAGAAATCACTGCATGCTCACATGTTACAAAGATAGAATAAATCTAAATATTTTTAATTCTCATTTTAAATCAAGAGATAAAATAGAATATCACTAAGTAACCCAGATATTGAAAATAAATATTTTTTCCAAACTCTGATTTTTACAGCTCTACTGAGGTATAATTGATATAGAGTAAATTGAATAAAGCTTGTGATTTCATGTTTTGACATCTGCATACAACCATAAATCCATCATTAAAATGGTAAAGAATATATCCATTTCCCCAAAAAATTTTCTTATGTGCCTTTTTTTAACATCTTTATTGAAGTATAATTGTTTTACAATGCTGTATTAGTTTCTGCTTTATAACAAGGTGAATCAGCTATACATATTTATATATAACCATCTTGCATCTCCTTCCCTCTCATCCTCCCTATCCCACCCCTCTAAGTGGTCACAAAGCACTGAGCTGATCTCCCTGTGCTATGCAGCTTCTTCCCACTAGCTATCGATTTTGCATTGGTAGTGTATATATGTCCATACCACCCTCTCACTTTGCCCAGCTTACCCTTCCCCATCCCCATGTCATCAATCCATTCTCTAGGAGGTCTGTGTCTTTATTCCTGTCCTGTCCACTGGTTTTTCATAACTTTTTTTAAGATTCCGCATATATGTTAGCATAAGGTATTTGTTTTTCTCTTTCTGACTTACTTCATTCTGTATGACAGACTCAAGTTCCATCCACCTCAGTACAAATAACTCAATTTCATTCCTTTTTATGGCCGAGTAATATTCGATTGTATATATGAGACAAATCTTTTTTATCCATTCATCTCTTGATGGACATTTAGGTTGTTTCCATGTCCTGGCTATTGTGAATAGTGTTGCAATGAACATTCTGGTATATGTCTTTTTTTTTTTTCCCCGTCCTTTTAATGTTTTGCATAGACCTTTTTTTTTTTTAAACATCTTTATTGGAATATAATTGCTTTACAATGGTGTGTTAGTTTCTGCTGTATAACAAAGTGAATCAGCTATACAGATACATATATTCCCATTTCTTCTCCCTCTTGAATCTCCCTCCCACCCTCCCTATCCCACCCCTCTGAGTGGACACAAAGGATGGAGCTAATATCCTGTGCCATGCAGCTGCTTCCAACTAGCTATTTTACATTTGGTAGTGTATATATGTCCATGCCACACTCTCACTTTGTCCAGCTTACCCTTCCCCATCCCCATATCATCAAGTCCATTCTCTAGTAGGTCTGCATCTTTATTCCCATCCTGTCCACTGGTTTATAATAAACATTTTTTTTTAAGATTCCGCATATATGTGTTAGCATACGGTGTTTGTTTTTTCTCTTTCTGACTTACTTCACTCTGTATGACAGGTCCATCCAACTCACTACAAATAACTCGATTTCGTTTCTTTTTATGGCTGAATAATATTCCATTGTTTATATGTGTCACATCTTCTTTATCCATTCATCTGTCAATGGACACTTAGGTTGCTTCCATGTCCTGACTATTGTAAATAGTATTGCAATGAATACTGTGCTACATGACTCCTTTTGAATTACGGTTTTGTCAGGGTATATGTCCAGTAGTGGGATTGCTGGGTCATATGGTAGTTCTATTTTTAGTTTTTTAAGGAGCCTCCATACTGTTCTCTGTAGTGGCTGAATCAATTTACATTCCCACCAACAGTGCAAGAGTGTTCCATTTTCTCCCCAGCCTCTCCAACATTTATTATTTGTAGATTTTTTGATGATGGCCATTCTGACTGGTGTGAGGTGAAACCTCATTGTAGTTTTGATTTGCATTTCTCTAATGATTAGTGATGCTGAGCATACTTTCTTGTGTGTGTTGGCAATCTATTTATCTTCTTTGAAGAAATGTCTATTTAGGTCTTCTGTCCATTTTTGGATTGGGTTGTTTGTTTTGTTAAAATTTGAGCTGAATGAGCTGTTTATAAATTTTGGAGATTAATCCTTTGTCAGTTGCTTCATTTGCAAATATTTTCCCCCATACTGAGGTTTGTCTTTTCCTCTTGTTTATGGTTTCCTTTGCTCTGCAAAAGCTTTTAAGTCTCATTAGGTCCCATTTGTTTATTTTTGGTTTTATTTCCATTTCTCTAGGTGGTGGGTCAAAAACGATCTTGCTGTGATTTATGTCATAGAGTGTTCTGCCTATGTTTTCCTCTAAGAGTTTTTTAGTGTCTGACCTTACATTAAGGTCTTTAATCCGTTTTGAGCTTATTGTTGGATATGGTGTTTGGAAGTGTTCTAATTTCATTCTTTTACATGTAGCTGTCAAGTTTTCCCAGAACCACTTATTGAAGAGTCTTTCTTTTCTCCATTGTATATTTTTGCCACCTTTATTAAAGATAACGTGACCATATGTACATGGATTTATCTCTGGGCTTTCTATCCCGTTCCATTAATCTATATTTCCATTTTTGTGCCGGTACCATACTGTCTTGATTACTGTAGCTTTGTTGTATAATATGAAGTCCAGGAGCCTGATTCCTCCAGCTCCGTTTTTCTATCTCATGATTGCTTTGGCTATTCAGGATCTTTTGTTTTTCCATACAAATTGTGAAAATTTTTGTTCTACTTCTGTGAAAAATGCCATTGGTATCTTGATACAGATTGCACTGAATCCATAGTTTGCTTAAGGTAGCAGAGTCATTTTCACAATGTTGATTCTTCTAATCCAAGAACATGGTGTATCTCTCCATCATTTGGTATCATCTTTAATTTCTTTCATCAGTGTCCTATAGTTTCAGTATACAGTTCTTTTGTCTCCTTAGGTACGTTTATTCCTAGGTATTTTATTCTTTTTTTGCAATACTAAATGGGAGTGTTTTCTTAATTTCTCTTACAGATATTTCATCATTAGTGTATAGGACTGCAAGTGATTTATTTGTATTAATTTTGTATCCTGCTACTTTACCAAATTCACTGGTTAGCTCTAGTAGTTTTCTGGTAACATCTTCAGGATTCTCTATGTATAGTATCATATCATCTGCAAACAGTGACAGCTTTATTCCACTTTTCCGATTTGGGTTTATTTTATTTCTTTTTCTTCTCTGACTGCTGTGGCTAAAATTTCCAAAACAATGTTGAATAATAGTGGTGAGAGTTGGCAATCTTGTCTTGTTCTTGATATAAGTGGAAATGGTTTCAGTTTTTCACCATTGAAAATGATGTTGGCTCTGGGTTTGTCATATATGGCCTTTACTTTGTTGAGATAAGTTCCCTCTATGACTATTTTCTAGAGGGTTTTTATCATAAATTGGTGTTGAAAATTTTCAAAAGCTTTTTCTGCATCTATTGAGATGATCATATGGTTTTATTATTTAATTTGTTAACATGGTGTATCACATTGATTTATTTGCATATATTGAAGAATCCTTGCATTCTTTGGTTAAACCCTACTTGATCATGGTGTATGACCCTTTTATGTGCTGTTGGATATTGTTTGCTAGTATTTTGTTGAGGATTTTTGCATTTATGTTCATCAGCGATATTGGCCTGTAGTTTTCTTTCTTTGTGACATCTTTGTCTGGTTTTCATATCAGGGTGATAGTGGCCTCGTAGTATAGGAGTGTTCCTCCTTCTGTTATATTTTGAAAGAGTTTGAGAAGCATAGGTGTTAGCTCTTCTCTAAATATATGATAGAATTCACATGTGAATCTATTAGGTCCTGGGCTTTTGATTTGTTGGAAGATTTTTAATCACCATTTCAATTTCAGTGCTTGTGATTGGTCTGTTTATATTTTCTATTTTTTCCTGGTTAAGTCTCCAAAGGTTGTGCTTTTCTAAAATGTGTCCATTTCTTTCAAGTTGTCCATTTTATTGGCATATAGTTGCTTGTAGTAGTCTCTCATGATCCTTTGCATTTCTCTAGTGTCAGTTGTTACTTGTCCTTGTTCATTTCTAATTTTATGGATTTGAGGCTTCTCCTTTTTTTCTTGATAAGTCTGCCTAATGGTTTATCAATTTTGTTTATCTCCTCAAAGAACCAGCTTTTAGAGTTACTGATCTTTGCTATTGTTTCCTTCATTTCCTTTTTTTTTTTCACTGTTGTGGCCTCTCCCGTTGTGGAGCACAGGATCTGGATGTGCAGGCTCAGCAGCCATGGCTCATGGGCCCAGCCGCTCCACGGCATGTGGGACCCTTCAGGACCAGGGCACGAACCTGTGTCCCCTGCATTGGCAGGCAGACTCTCAACCACTGTGCCACGAGGGAAGCCCTCCTTTTCATCTATTGTTTAGCTGATCTTTATGGTTCCTTTCCTTCTGCTAACTTTGGGGGTTTTTTGTTCTTCTTTCTCTAATTGCTTTAGGTGTAAGTTTAGGTTATTTAATTGAGATGTTTCTTGTTTCTTGAGGTAGGATTGTATTGCTATAAACTTCCCTCATAGAATGCTTTTGCTGGATCCCATAGCTTTTGGATCATTGTGTTTTCATTGTTTCTAGGTTTTTTTTGGTTTCCTCTTTGATATCTTCAGTGATCTCTTGGTTATTAAGTAGTGTATAGTTTAGCCTCCATGTGTTTGTATTTCTTACAGATTTTTTTCCCTGTAATTGATATCTAGTCTTTTAGCATTGTGGTCAGAAAAGCTACTTGATACAATTTCAGTTTTTCTAAATTTACCAAGGCTTGATTTATGACCCAAGATATGACCTATACTGGAGAATGTTCTATGAGCACTTGAGAAGAAAGTGTATTCTGTGTTTTTGGATGGAATGTCCTATTAATATCAATTAAGTCCTTCCTGTTTAATGTATCATTTAAAGCTTCTGATTCCTTATTTATTTTCATTTTGGATGATTTTTTCCTTTGGTGAAAGTGGAGTGTTAATTTCCCCTACTATGATTATATTACTGTTGATTTCCCCTTTTAAGGCCGTTAGCATTTGCCTTATGTATTGAGGTGCTTCCCTGTTGGGTGCATAAATATTTATAATTGTTATATACTCTTCTTGGATTGATCCCTTGATCATTACATAGTGTCCTCCTTGTCTCAGTTTTTATTGTATATTCTATTTTGTCTGATATGAGAATTTCTACTCCAGCTTTCTTTTGGTTTTCATTTACATGGAATATGTTTTTCCATCTCCTCACTTTCAGTCTGTATGTGTCCCTAGGTCTGAAGTGGGTCTCTTGTAGACAACATATATATGGGTCTTGTTTTTGTATCCATTCAGCTAGTCTATGTCTTTTGGTGGAGGATTTAATCCATTTACATTTAAAGAAATTATCAATGGTATGTTCCTATTACCATTTTCTTAATTGCTTTGGGTTTCTTATTATAGGTCTTTTCCTTCTCTTGTGTTTCCTGCCTAGAGAAGTTTCTTTAACATTTGCTGTAAAGCTGGTTTTGTGGTACTGAATTCTCTTAGCTTTCCTTGTCTGTAAAGTTTTTAATTCCTCCTTTGAATCTGAATGAGATCCTTGCTTGGCAGAATAATATTGGTTGTAGGTTTTTCCCTTTCATCACTTTAAATATGTCTTAATTGCCTCTTCTTGCTTTCAGAGTTTCTGCTGAAAGATTAGCTGTTTACCTTATGGGGTTTCCCTTGTATGTTATTTGTTGGGTTTTTTTCTTTTTTTTTTTTTGCTTCTTTAAATATTTTTTCTTTGTATTTAATTTTTGATACTTTCATAGATCTTGACATGTTTCTCCTTGGATTTATGCTGTATGGGACACTCTGCACTTCCTGAGCTTTATTAATTATTTTCTTTCCCATGTTAGGGAAGTTTTCAACTATAGTCTCTTCAAATATTTTCTCAGTCCCTTTCTTTTTCTCTTCTTCTTCTGAGACCCCTATAATTTGAATGTTAGTTCCTTTAATGATGTCCCAGAAGTCTCTGAGACTGTCCTCAATTATTTTGTTGTTGTCTCTCCCATCGTGGAGCACAGGCTCCAGACGTGCAGGCTCAGCAGCCATGGCTCATGGGCCCAGCTGCTCCACGGCATGTGGGATCTTCCCAGACCAGGACATGAACCCATGTCCCCTGCATCGGAATGTAGATTCTCAACAACTGCGCCACCAGGAAAGCCCTGTCCTCAATTATTTTCATTCTTTTTTTCTTTATTCTGCTCTGCAGTAGTTATTTCCACTATTTTATCTTGCAGGTCACTTATCTGTTCTTCTGCCTCTGTTATTGTGCAATTGATTCCTTCTAGAGCATTTGTAATTTCATTTATTGTGTTGTTCATCATTGTTTGTTTACTCTTTAGTTCTTCTAGGTCCTTGTTAAAAGTTTCTTGTATTTTCTCCATTCTATTTCCAAGGTTTTGGATATCTTTACTATCAATACTCTGATTTCTTTTCCAGGTAGACTGCCTATTTCCTCTTCATTTTTTCGGTCTGTTGGGTTTTTACCTTGCTCCTTCATCTGTTGTGTGTTTCTCTGTCTTCTCGTTTTGCTGAACCTATGGTGTTTGGTGTCTCCTTTCACAGTTTGCAGGTTCGTATTTCCTGTTGTTTTTGGTGTCTGCCTCCAGTGGCTAATGTTGGTTCAGAGGGTTTTGTAGGCTTCCTTGTGGAGGGGACTAGTGCCTGTGTTCTGGTGGATAAGGCTGTATCTTGTCTTTCTGGTGGGCAGGTCCGTGTTCAGTGGTGTATTTTGGGGTGTCTGTGACCTTATTATGATTTTAGGTAGTGTTTCTGCTAGTGAGTGGCATTGTGTTCCTGTCTTGCTAGTTGTTTGGTATAGGGTGTCTAGCACTCAAGCCTGCTGGTCGCTAAGTGAGCTGGGTCTTGGTATTGAGATGGAGATCTTTGGGAGGTTTTCACCGTTTGATATTACATAGAGCTGGGAGGTCTCTGGTGAACCAGTGTCCTGAACTCGGCTCTCCCACCTCAGGGGCACAGGCCTCACTCCTGGCTGGATAATCAATAACCTGTCATCTGCAAGGCTCAGAAATATAGGGTGGGAAAAAGAAAGAAAAATAAAATTTATTAAAATAAAAAAGAATTATTAAAAAAATAAAAAAATTAAAGTCATAATGTTGAAGGAAAATGCACTACAATATAAAACTCTACAACTATGGAAATATTTTAAGCAGTCAGAGTAAAATAAAAATATTTTCATACCTGTGGAAGGAATAGTGCTTAGAAAATTGACAAGAATTTATTCTGGAGTATTTTTTTATCCTATGGAGAGTGATCCCAGATGAGAATAAATACAGAATAAATAAAAGGGAAGATATGTAGCTATATCTAAATAAATAATGGTGTACAAAACTTTAATACTAATGCTCTCTCTTAGATTAAAATATCTGGAAAACTAAAATGCATGACAAACACAAAATGCAAGAGGGTTTAAGGAAGTTAAGATGTTCCAATTGAATTAAACAGAAATATGGGTAAAGCACTAATAAGGTGGTATTTACATTATTACATTGGAAGGAATTAAAAGAAGAGCAGAAAATGAACAAACAGAAGAGTAGAAAAATATAAACAAGCAGAAGCTAAAATAAGAGAATATTAATAATAAAAATACTTAATCCAATGTGTCCTAAGGAGAGCTTACAGAAATAAAGAAGAGATTGGAAAAACAGAAAACACATTTTTAGATTGAATCTTTAAAATAAAATATCAACAACTACATAAAATTCACATGAACTAAATTTCTTAATTATTAAAAAAAAACCATAACATGGGTACACATATCTTATAAGAGGTACACACATATATAAGTAGATAGGGAGGGTTAAGGGAAAAGTATGGATAAAAGAAGATATAACGTGAAATAAAAAAGAAATCTAACCATGATAAACTAATGTATCTATATTAACATTATATAAAATATAAACTTAAGGGAAGAAAGATTTATAGAAACAAAGATGTATGTATGGAAAAATTAAAGGTTAATCCTCTCACATTATACAAGAGTTCTACCTAAACATCTATGTATAACTAGTATTATGGCTTTTAAATGTATAAAGGGAAAATTAACCAATATTGACGAGAAATACACAAATAATATCACCTTTCTCATTAAAAATTATTAAGAAACAAAACAAAAATTAGGAAGATAGTAAAACATCTGAACGATCTGATTAACAGTACTCACATAGAATGCATATTATAAAAGTGCACTGAACAATGACAGAATAAATATTATTTGCAGTATTCTTTTACCAAAATTGATGACAGGTTGATTTTAAAAATGTCTCTACCAATTCCAAAGGAATAAAACATGTATTTTAAACATATGTACTCCAACCTCAGTGGAATTCAGGTAGAACTCAGTAACATTAGATAACTAGAAAAAGTATTATCTCTATGTATTATCTCTATATAGCTATAAGTTATTATCTCTACATAAAACAACAAAGACATTTACCAATTCAAAAATGAGATTTAGAAAATATTTTCAACTATATAAAAAGTGAAGCATATCGAAAAATGTGCATGGCAGCTAAAACTGTGCCTACAGAGAAAGCTATAGCTTTAGATACAAATATTAGAAAAAAAGAAAGGATGAAAATTCAATAATATATATATATATATATATATATATATATATATATATATACATACATATATATATACACCTCACAACTAGTTAGGAAAATCACAGGAAATTAAACCCCAAAAAAGTGAATAAAGGAGATGAAAATTTCTATAAACAGGAAACTATAACATATTTTCAGACTAATTAAATACCTAAATATGTGTCTTCTAAAAGCCACTGATTCAGAGAAGTCATTGCATGCATTTGTGAAGGATTTCTACACAGAATTGATTAGAGCTATCCTATGAAATCGTTGGTTACCATCCATTTTTAGATTTTTTTTTAATATGGACCATTTTTAAAGTCTTTATTGAATTTGTTACTATATTGCTTCTGTTTTATGTTTTGGTTTCTTAGCCAAAGGCATGTAGGATCCTAGATCCATGACCAGGGATCAAACCCACACGCCCTGCATTGGAAGGTGAAGTCTTAACCACTGAACCTCCAGGGAAGTCCCACCATCCATTTTTAGAATAAAATATTTTTTTAGTCCTCAAGCTAATATTAAGTTCTCATAAAATCAATAATAAACATACAAGCATTCAAATAAAATTAGGTAAAATATATTTATAGAAACATCACAAAAATGATAGGAAAATGACAAATAACTAATATGTGAAAGGAGCACAATCCTTAGTCAACAGGAAGATCCAGAATATAGAGCAACTTAAGGTATGGACATTGTTGTTGGGAGTTTAAATTGGTACAACTACATTGGAAAACTCTTTGTTATGTGTAATAAAGTTCAGTATATACTTACTCTTTGAAAAAGCAATTCCACTCATGGGTATATAAAAAACATGTGTGTGTGTGTGTGTGTGTGTGTGTGTGTGTGTGTGTGTGTGGCAGAAGACATGTTTAAGAATATTTGTTTATAATGGCTCTACACGGAAGCAACACCTAGCTCCTGCAACTGTGTATAGATAATATATATGATATATTTTAAAACTGAATATTATAAAGCAATGACAGTGGACAGACGACTGCTACATGCAATGACATAAATTAACTTCTATATATTAAACAAAAGAAGCCAGACACAAAAGGATACATACTGTCTGATTCCATCATTGTAAAGTTTAATCAGGCAAAACCAATGAATATGGACATAAATCAAGCTCAGAGCTAACTTTGGGAACTGAAAAGAGGAAAGACTGCAAGAAGGTATAGGGATATATTGAATGCTACTAATATTTTGTTTCTGGATCTGCATGGTGTTCATACAGATCTTGACGTTGAAATAAAATCACTGAGCCATAAAAGTTTTTCACTTTTAATAAATATGTTGTATTTCCATAAAAATTACTTAAAATAAATATTATGACCTTTCCTCCCTCTCTGTCTTCTCTGATCATTGATATATACACTGCTTTGTCCTTTCATTACTCATACATTTCATTGAAGCATATAGCAATTTAATGCTATAGGAAAAAAGTTCAACTTCTTAGAATAAAGAGGTGAAGAATTTTCCACTGAAAAGGAGCAAAGTCTCTATAAAAAATTCCTTCAGATTTGCCTCTGTGATTATATTCTTCTAAACTAAATGTAAGAAATGAGGGAAACAGAGAAGAGAAAATACAGGGAGGGAGGGATACAAGAAAGAAATAAAAGGGAATGAAGGGAACATGAAAGAGGAAATGGGCAAGAACTGAGAGTAGGGAAATTAATGAAATTAATGTGCTAAGAACAAAAGGAAATAAGAAAGGAAAATAAGAAAACTTTCTATTTGGTCTTTTTGTTAAATATTAAATACTATTATATTAAATACTATTTATAATTTTGATACTTATGTACATAACTATAGACTTTAATGATTAATATTTTTTAATTTAAAGACTGCTATGTGTGACAATGACTAGAAAGTAAGTCTACTTAATAAATCTCTTTTACTAACTCATAGTCTTATCATAAGAATTATTTCAACACCTCATTTTCAAGGTAAATTTCTCAGCCTATATTTTAAGCAAAATTTTTCCTTTTGCTGGGGTTTACTGCTTACAAAATTTTAATAAAATCATATCAAAGTTTGTATATCTAGATATGTAAAATATAGACATATTTCCCCTTATATTTTAAATCTATGTATTTTAAGCTTTTTATCAGTGCATTCATACCTTCAATTTTGAGTGTACCATGTTTCATGAAGAGTTGATATTCCTCTAAAATTTCAAACCTTTAACATATATGTATTACTAATTAAGTATATTCGAAGAGAAGTTTTAAGGTTTTGAAGTATACATGAGTTTTATTAGAACAAATTTGGAAGTGTAAATGTTGTATATATACCAATACATACATAATACTTAGGAGTAAATATCTTCCCAATAAGAAAAAGCAACATAAGTTAGTAGAAAAAAATAATTTAATAATGGAAACAATTATATCTATATCTTAGGTTAAAACTTTTACCTGAAATACATAAGAAATGATTTTATTAATTCTAAGCAAATATTTCATTGACACTAAGCAATGTATTTTGCACAGTTAGTATTTCTAATAGTGGGATACATCTGACAATGCTAACAGCCTTACAGTAAGAGTGTTAGCAGTTATGACAGAGCTCTCGTTGACTGCCATGTATGACCTTGGTCTCAGTTATTCATACCGTAATTACTTCAATTGAATCATGTGTATTATTGGAACTACACATGTCAAGCTTGATTACTATTAGAAATGTCTTTTAATATGTTCAGCTGTGTCTCAGCATTGAAACATAAACTGTTATTGTGTATGCAGAGGCACAGAAGCAGAACTGCAGGGCATAAATAAGACATTAGTGAGCAAATATTCATCATTGAAGGAATGGCTGTAATTTCAAATTTTCTTGAAAGTGACAAGCAAATACTTCATAGGCCTTAAGAAAGGAAGACACTCCCAAATAGGAAAGTCATCTTATTTTATTACACTGAAACCTGCAAAATAATTTTCAATCGTTGCCCATAGGAAAAAATGAAAGAGGAACTTGTCAAATTTCTAGTAATATCTGAAAAAAAAAATAAAGAGAGAGAAAGAGATTACTATAAACAATGTATATCTTGTTTAGATTACCAGTTTGTTAAAACATCCCAGGGATTTTGTACAGAGAAGCTTAAATTCCAAGAACAAGTAAGTACCTTGATTAAAGAAAAAACAAAAACAAAAACAAAAACCCTGTGAATATAGTCAAATAAAACATACTCATGTAATACCAACATAAACATTTGAAAAATGTGTTTCAATAGCTTGGAATAAATTCTACAGACTTTAATTAAGTATTTTTTTTCTAAAAAATGCTGGATAACCAATGCTCATAAGGACATAGAGTATTGCATTATGTGAAAAGGTGAACTGGTTGATATGAATAGAAAAATTTATATAGAATATTTAGGCTATGAAAGGTAGGGAATTTTACATATTTTTTAAATCTTTTGCCATGAATACATTTTTTTGTTTATATATGCTCAAAGTTGAAATGTGAAAAAATATAAGAAATTTAAAATAGCTTATTTAATAATTGTAATATTTCTACCAAACATGAAGGCAAAAGTTTAGAATACACAGGCACTAACCCTGCTAAAGAAGCATTTATTTGTGAACATTCACAGAAACAGAAGCAGTAGAAGGAACAAGGGCTCATTTAGCCCACTGCATTTTGGGGCAGAACACAGTGATTTAGCCAAGGTGGATGTTAGTGTTGGAAAGAGACAGACCTTGAGGGGTTTTTAGCTGCATAATTAAGTAAGCTCACACTCCCTCAGTAAGAAGCAGTTTATGGAATTTATTAAAATATGATATGGCAGAAACATGAGTCCAGTTCTATATTAAAATTTCAATATGCATGTTTTGAGGAATATCAGCTCTTCCCCTGCATGATCACAAACATGGCATCTATCCATTGGGATTGTAGCAGAAAATAAATGATAAGCTTGTCATCAGTATTTATGAGGGAAAAAAATGGTAGTAAAAGAAGAAAAACGTTGTCCATTTCAATTCCCTATTGAAGAAAACTGATGGTCACATGGCTTTGGATTCCATATTCATTTACACTCATATATGTATGAGTATAAATATAGAACCGTATTCTAGGGCTTCCCTGGTGGTGCAGTGGTTAAGAATCTGCCTGCCAATGCACGGGACACGGGCTCGAGCCCTGGAAGATCCCACATGCCATGGAGCAACTAAGCCCATGCACCACAACTACTGAGCCTGCTCTCTAGAGCCCACAAGCCACAACTACTGAAACCCGCATGTCTAGAACCCATGTTCTGCAACAAGAGAAGCCACCACAATGAGAAGTCCATGCACTTCAAGGAAGAGTAGCCCCCACTTGTTGCAACTAGAGAAGGCCCGTGCACAGAAACAAAGACACAATGCAGCCAAAAATAAAGTAAATAAATAAAATATCATTAAAAAAAAAAAACAGAAAAAAAAAAGTATCCTAAACTTGTTCCAGAAAATAGTAATAGATGTAAGGGGGTTTTGCTTTGCAACTTCCTTGGGATCTTCCCAGGGATAATGGCTTTGGATTGAAGAAAGAGGCAGACCACTCTAGATTGACCAAGTGGCAGATTTAATAAGCAAGAGAACTTACTTATGAAGCTAGACTTGGACTGCCACCAAATGAGCAGATTTCCTCACCTGCCCTCGAGAATGTTGAAAAAATAATATATAGAGGCCTTAGCTGGGTTCAGTTGTGTATTCAGTGCAGACAATCTCAACACCACATTTCTATTTCAAGGCTGTACCCTTGGAGCAGCTTCTGGGCTGTGGGGAAGGCAAGCTGAATGCACATTCCAAGGACAGGAGAAGGGGTGGGAGCCTCCATTTGCCAGGGTCCAGCTTGACATTAACTGGCTTTCATGTCTTTTTGATGACCTCCTTCAATAGGAGGAATATATAATGATGAGGTTCAAGGAAGGCCTCCCCAAGAAGTGCTACTCTGGCACGGAGGTTATTTTGAGCTAAAAATAAGCAAGGTCCAAAAGACTCATAAAGATCTTTTAAACTTTTCCCTAACTGTTTAAAAGAATTGAAGGTAGAAAACCTGTTCCAAGAAAGAGTTATCACCCATAGATAATTATAGAAAATATGAACTCAGTGTGGTAGACAGGGAGGAACCTAGCAAGACCATTTTGATCAAAGTCCTCTCAGTCTCCCATTGTCTTTAGATGGCCCAGCAAATATTTGTTACCAAATATTAACTCTTTTTATCTTTCTGTGAATTACCTTACTTCCATTTGAAGCCCCCCAGACCTCTACCTCCTTCTCCTCAGTCCAGAATGACATATATACCTCATCTTGCTTTACTGTCCTTATAATTCCTTATGCTTATGTGAATTCTCCATACCTATGTATTAAATTTGATTTTCTCCTGTTAATCGGCCTTATATCATTTTAATTATTCAACCAACCTAAAGAATCAAAAGAGGAATGAAGAAAATATTTACATCCCCCACAATGACATCCTTTTCCCCTTCATATATTACTGCATACATATAATATATATTAAAATTTGAACAATCCTTGGTTACCTTTTGGCTATCTTGTCTTATAAAATTTTAAATAACATAAGGCATGACCGGAACCTACCATTAATAACATTAAATGTAACACTTATTCAATTATTATATACAATTTTTACCTCTAATGTTTCTTTACTATGTTCTTTATGAGCTTGTTATTAAAATGTTTCAATTTTTTACCATTCTAAAGACAATTTTATTATGTTATATTGACATCCTCAAATCTGGTAATAAATATTTTACAGTAATGCAATGTGATTCTTTAATGTTTTCTTTCTAATAATAAATAAAGACCTTGACTTGCTTAATAAGGTATGCCTAAGTAAAATCACTTATATTACATTACATTTTTATGAGCAAAAGAGTGTCATCTCAGGGTCCAAGATCAAAGATCTTCTGGAAATATTAGTAGTGTAATTTCTGGGTTAGCACTTAAACTGATGTGCTGCATAAAAGAATATAGTCTCTTTGAAATTCTCATTGCTTCAAATAAATGGTGACTGAGGATGCATGAATACTTTCCTCGAAAATATCTTTTTAGCTCTGATATGATACATTGTTTTTCAGATGAGAGGGTTATAGATTTTTTAAAGTATTCAGTAGTCTATTTGATTTGGATATATGTTTCTTTTAAAGTTTAGTACAATCTTTTAAATTTAAAAAGTTGAAGTCTTTCCATACTATTCAGCTTTATGTCTGCATTTCACTAATTTACCACATCCAGTTTTGTTATTCATTATTGTTGAGGTCTTTCAGTATTTATTAACAAAATCAACAGTCTCACATAATTAAAGATAGGTGAGGACATGGCTCCCTATTTTTGCTACTGAGATACCAGACTGTATATTACAATAAATGCATATCCAATATCAAATTCTATCACAAATAAAAACAGGTATTGACAATATCACACAAAAAATAATCATGTAACTTCATCTTATAGAATTGATAAAAACATAGATATCCTCTCTAACAAGTATTTTTAGAGTTTACTCTAGACAGACCTGACGATACTATATTTTAGGTTTCAGGTCATCTTCCAGTCAGGTCATGTGATAGAATCCCCTGTTTATGGTAGAATGCGGATGTAGTCAATGTTCTAGGCCTGTGATACAACACCAAAGGGTGAGAATAGGTCAGTGTTTCTATATCTTCTAGCATGCTTGGTTTTTAAAATTTTGTAGTTAGATTCATCAGCTTCAAAGGTAGATATGTTATGAACAATTATACAAACTGTTTGGTAGAAGACCTCACAAGGATATCACTAGTCAGTTTCATAAATTTGCAAAGCAATAATCTTTGTCAAGCCATCATTAGGAGGAAGCATAGGCATCAAGGAATCATTGTTATACAAAATGCCTTCTTGCTCTTTAAATATAATCTTTAGGAAAAGGCCTGATTAAATCACATTCATTTATTAGTTGAGCTAATAAATATTGAGAGCTACATATAGAAATCTCTTAGCATTCACCTATGAAAGACTTTACCTAATAAATGAAAGAGTTACATAATTCATCAACTGTCACACAATCTCACTGTTGACTGGGGAATTTTCTGAGTATTTCAGGCCAATACTCACCTAGATCAGTACTTAGAGCCCGAACGATGTTAAATAGTGATTCCACATTTAAATATAAATGGATTGGAGAATTCTAGGAAAATAGTATTAGTAGCATAATTTATGAATCTCCTTTAACGTCTCCTTAAAAATGCAAAAAAAAAAAAAAAAGGACAGAACAACTAGATTAGCAAAACAAAAGATCCACTAAACTAAGGGATATATTGTTCCCACCATCTGCCAAATATGCATGGAAGGAAGCTGATACCTACACCATTGATAATTGTAAGAGGAGGAGACAGAAGAAACATTGGGATTCTGGTGGCTCTTGAACACATAAAACTCTAAAACAGATAAAAAGTACTTACTAGAAAGCACAGCAGGTGAAGGTGAGGACAACAATTACACCTGGACAGTGACTGTGCAGGTCATACACGAGTGAGTGCAAGGGAAGCTGCGACATGTAACATCTTTATAACTGGAGAATTTGGAGCCTTGTGATCTCTTCCATTCAGTATAAAACCTCAAACTCAGAAGACACTGCTGATAGTAAGATCCAAATTAATCAGGGCAGGGACATTAGAGCAAAACAGCTGAGTCAAGGGAAATTGTTGTGGGTGGGCAGAAGAATGTCTCAGAATGTAGAAGATCATTAATTCCATCATTCTGCAGAAACAAGAAGAGAGGAAAGTTGAAATCCAGGAAGATAGAAAAGTAATCTTGACCCACTTCTCCTTCTAAGAGAATAAGAGCACTTCTTTTCACATTAAAAATGAGCAAGAGAAAAGCATTTAATGTAATCCCACACAAAATTAACAAAGCAAAAAAGAGAATAAAGAGAGAATAACACTTTTACCATCTATGGAAGAATGCTAGAAATGCATTATTATAAAAATAGATGGAAATAATGTTAAAATTTTATAATGTAATAAAATAGATTAAGAAAATTATAGAAGCAATAGAGAAAAACAAAAAATAGTACTAGAAAAACTCATAAATTTGTGGTTCAGATAAAAAGAATATTTGAAAATAGAGGTGATGGAACTCAGGAAAACAATGTAATGAAATGTAGAAATTCATAACAAATGTAAAGACTAAACCAGAAGGAAATCAAGTGTATATAAGTTCAAAACATGCTTTAAGAGAAGCAAAATATTAAAAGAAATGAGAGAAGAAACTAATAGTATTAAAAAGAAGTGAGAGTTATAGTAGATAAGGAAAAAAGTACAATACACTTATAGGAATATTCAAAGAAGAAAACAGAAATGAAAGGAATATAACAAATATTCATAGCAATACTTCAAGAAAAGTTTACTGAAGTGAAAATGAACTTGAAACTGCATGTAATATATACCTGAAAAAAAATCAGCCCACAGTAGAAAACTCTGAGACATTTTATATTAAAAGTACTGGCTTTAAAATATCAGTGGGTATCCAGGCAAAAGGACAAATCATTTTTAAGTGGCAGAAAATCAAATTGCCATCATAACTTTTGATAGGAAGTTATGCTAGTATAAAGTTGAGTAACATGTAAGATACTCAAGAAAAGAATGTGAATCATAGATTTTTAATAAAGACAAAATAACCTTAAAGAATTCTCAAGCACTCAAATATGCAAGACATCTTGAGGTGGTTCTCTTATGAGCCCTTTCTGAAGAAATTAGTAGAGAATGAAGTTTAGACAAGAAAATGACTGGTAAGAATTCCACCTAAGGAACAGTGGCAAACATTAAACATACATTTACCTCTAGAACAGAGTCTAAATTATGGCTATATGGGAGAGAGTAGACTATATCATAAACATAGACTCTCATCATTGCATTTATAGTACAATGATTACATAGCACTCTAAGGCTATTACACTAAGAAAATCTAGATAATAATCTTTACCAATCAGATTATTGGAAGGTCCCACAGACTAAGATATTACATGTGTCTTCATTAAACCTTAATAAGGTTATATTAGGTTTATAACAAGCAAAGTAAAATATTAATCAAAATGTCTTTGATAAACTCTTGTTAAAAGTCCTTATTCAAAAACATGTTTAGGGGCTTCCCTGGTGGCACAGTGGTTGAGAGTCCTCCTGCTGATGCAGGGGACACGGGTTCGTGCCCCGGTCTGGGAAGATCCCACATGCTGCAGAGCAGCTGGGCCCATGAGCCATGGCCGCTGAGCCTGCATGTCCGGAGCCTGTGCTCTGCAACGGGAGAAACCACGGCAGTGAGAAGCCCGCGTACCGCAAAAAAAAAGCAAAAAAAAAACAAACAAAAAAACATGTTTATACTCAATACACCAGCACTTCAAGTGTGGTAAACTGGGAAAAATGTCTGGATTAAGTACAAAGAGAGTTGAACTTGTAGATCAATGTTGGCATCATTTAAATGAACTTCCTAGTACAATCCCAAAAGACAAACTAGTAGAAATATAATGATAAAACCAAATGATTTTATATATAAAGCAACCTTATAGCATACCATCCTTAAGATTTCTGAGGATGATTGCCTACCAAGAATAATGACTATTTCCTATCTAAAGAATTCCTGAATTCACCCCAAAGAGAAGCCTGTGATAACTGTAGATGGAGAGGAATTGCCCTGGTGTAGAAGGATGAAAGACAAGAGAATAACAAGTTCAGAGTAACAGGAATTTACATACAATTCATCCACTCAAAAACAGAAAAAAGGAATTGTTGAATATCATGGAAATGCCCAAGCAAGAATGGTGGTTTGGATGAATTCAGTTTCATCAATTTGTCTGATATATAAGATATGATAAGGTCTGTGACTAGGGTATTTTTAGATATCAAAGAGAGTTTAAACAACAACATGAAATATATCTAAGAAACAACAATTTGTACTTTCATTCCTAAGTAACTGTTGTGATACATTTAATCACCAAGTTAATAAAATAATAATTTTAAAGCAATCTAAGTGGTCCATCACAAGGAGGAAACAAGGCAAAAGATATTGAGAAAATTATGAATAGGTAAAAATTTTGGAGGAAATCTAAGTAAAGAACCTAACATTATCATTTATTTCCAGCAGAAAATGCATCTTCATGAAGATGAGTAGACCTGCAAACAAACAGGGGAAGCTCTACCCTAGAGATAAAAATTAATCACTGCAGATTATATTATAGGTTTTTTTAATCCCTCCTTTTAGACTCCTAATATAACCATTCACTTAGGCAAGAGTCAGCAACTTGTAAAGGAAATTGTCTGGGGGGAGAAGGGGTTCTGGATATTTATTATTCATTTATCTGGATATTAAAACAAGGTATGTTTTGATAACAAAAGGAAAAGTACATGAAGAAGAAATCAAATTCTCACCATTTTAATCAATTGCCCAATCTCAATATCACTCATATTGGGGAGAAAAAAATGCAGCATACTTAATGCAAAATTAAACATTGAATATCATGTATAATACAATTTTAAGACAGAAAAGATTAACTTAAGTCAAGCCTTTTGTTTTGACTTCCCATTTTAAAAAAATTACAGGGAATTGGAGTAATTTAAACTTCACCTAAAGAGGTCAGTCACATACATCTGCTCCATTAAACAAATAAGAATATTATTTACAAAAAGGACTGTTAAACGTTGAAAGCGTATGGTGACACATAACCAAATGTGACTGGTCCTGAATTAGAACTTGATATGGGGAAATGAGCTGTAAAGATAATATTAGAGGAAAACTGTTAAGTTGGCATATTTAATGAATTATTATTAAATTATCACAAAATAGTTATAATTTAATCTTCACAATATAAGGGAATGTTTTTCTAGAGAATCATACTGAAATATTTAGGGGTTGATAATTATATCATTTATAGATTTCTTTTTGAAATGTTAGCATTAACTGTAATTATACATGGGTGTAAATTAGTTTTAATGTACAACCTAGAGTTGGTAGTTCCTATTTGAAGTATACTAAGAACAAAATATATACTATAGGCATTTTTTTTTTTTAAGATTCAAAGACTTGAGTCAGAGATATATCTTTATCTCTGTAGTATAGTATGTCTTAATTGGCATAATTCATATTAGAAGTATTATGGGTTTTTTTTTCCATTTGAATGGTGTTCAAGACATGTGGTTTGAAAGGAAATATTTTTCAAATACTCCCATCTTTCATGAATAATGCTTTAGAAATCTACAAGAGTCAGAAGGTGACCCTTCAGAAGGATGTCCTAGGCCTGTACCCACATCCCATTCTGTATGTTTAGCCAGTAAGAATATTTTCACGCAGTCAGATTAAAGTGTAAGCTAAAGATTGTCTGTAGAATATTGCCATAATAATCTCAAATAAACATTCCACACAAGAGTCTTTACAGCATGGTAAAATGACAAAGTTAGAGCTTTATCAAAATTACAAGTTATATGATAGTTTTTTTTGCCTTCTTATGAATGCATGTTCATGTGTGTCAAAATTTCAATCTATCAATACATTTGCTTCTACTTGGTAGCAGGTTTAGGTAGGGGGTAGGTGAAATACTTTTATCCATGACTTGTCTCCAATTATTTAATGTTATCAATATCTGACAAAAGAATGTAAATACAAAAATTGTCTTAATTAAGTTTGCAATATTTTCATACCATAAATGTCAGTTATTTTCTTTGTTATTATTCCCTTCATATGTAAGTGCTCTAAAGTTTCCAATTCTTTTTGTTAGGCAAACTTCCTGCAGTCTTGCCTTACTGTTATAACAATATCTTTTTAGTTACAGAAATTTTCTTTAAATGATCTAGTCACAGCTTATTACTTTCTTTACCATAACAAAAAATTGCTTACCTTATTGTTTCGGAGCTATGTACCCTGACATAAACACTAGTCAAAAAACAAAAACAGAAACAAAACAAAACAATAAAAAAACCCTAATTTTATGTATTATCCATGAAATATTTTTCAATTTCCTATTTACAAACTACCAGTGCCTGAGAAAACTATGCAGCACAAAGTAGAGCTATACTATTTATTATTAAGTTCAGTGGAAGATGTAGAAGTAGGCTTCTTTATTACTTATGACTACCACAGTGATTAAAGTGTATTAGATGGAAAACTTGTGGGTAGAAAAAACATGAAGGATATCTATGAAATATAGATTTCTAAAATCTAGCCTATTAAACTTTAAAGCAGAAAAAGTATTCAACCTTAAACAAGAGTCTGTTACATAGCTTTATTCTGTTTCAGAAAAAGTTATTCTATTTGTTAAATATGAAGGATATGAGTAAATCAATGGTAGTTCCAATTGTGTGCTTAAACAAATGGGGGTACTTGTAAGCTGATGTCATGACCACATTTGGAATATTTTGCCAATGCAGTAAAGTCAGCTTAGTTAGTAAAAGCCTAATCCTGATAGTAATTCAATCATCCCCAGAAAACGAATCATACTTCTGGGAATCACATCTCATTTTCAGCCAATGCTGAGTGGTTAATAGGGTTGTGTATCATTTTTCAGACTGAATACGATTTTTCTTCCTAATTAATCATCTAAATGGATGCCCAGGTTTCTTCACCTTCATTTCTGAATATGAATCAATTTCAAACAAAAGCTTAATGAGAAAGAGAGCAAGTAAAATTTTGCCTTGGAAAGAAGTTATGTACAAAGGGTCAAAATACCCAATCAGCACTGTCCTCATTAGGACTGTTTGCATAAATGTAGAATAAATATTTTTAGATTAATATAAAAAGTTTATTATAGCATCCATTAGCTTATTTTCCTTTGTGAAATCTAATTATTAAAAATTATCGATACCTTACTTATTCACATGCAGAGTAACTATTGCTATTCCTCTGCATTACTTTCTGATTTGTGACACCTAATTGTAAGAGTATTGATATTTGTGGTATAATTTATGGTCATTTTTCTATTTGTATAAAAAATCTAAAAATAATGACATTTATACCTAATCAGTCATACTCGTCAGTCACATGATTTGATCCAGAAACATGTCTAGTCATCTTCCGTACTTCCAGCCAAAAATTTAATTTAGTTAGGACAATAATGTTGGAAACACTGCAGATAATGTTACTTTGATATTGGCTTTCAGTTCATATGTTTATTAATATAGTGCAATCCTTCTCACCATTCTTGGAGGTATGTAGCAAAGTTTTTCCTTGACATTTATAAAGATTTTGATGACTAAGATTAGGGTCAGACTCAGTAGAGATGTAGCAAATGATCACATATTTTGATAATGACAATGCTAAGACCTCAGCTCAACTCAGAATATTTTGACTCCTATCTAGTGTATTTTAAGCTGCAATATACTGGCTTTAACTTGTTGTATTTTGGCTTGAGAATCATCTTAAATCCAAATCTAAGAGAACTTAATAAAAACTGTTATTATTGAGCACACATTAAGGCAAAATATTCAACATTTGTACTTCATCTTATCAATAATTATTCAAATTGTTACTGCCAACCATATTTACATTCACCCTATATATCTATTCTTCTAAATATTTTACTCAAATATTTTTAACTTAAACTTGACCATGACACTATGATAAAGGTAAAAAATATATCTTCCAATTTGAAAATGAGAAAACTGAGATTTAGAGAAGTTGTGACTTGCTAAGTTTACATGGCTAGGAGGTTTTAGAACAACATGAATGGTGTTCCATATTTGAGAACTTGTGTTTGTAATGATAATGACAATGGTGATGATATGATAATTTAATGAATACAACTATGAGACAATAATGCCAATGCTATTAAAATGATTATTGATTAGGAAGATGTTGATGAACAAATAAGTAAGGTGATATTAGAAAGGATAGTACTTGTTTAGGTATATTTTGGGTTTGGAGTTTATTTTGTCTGCATTTAAACATGAGCTTGGTCACTTGTCTTCTTTCTGACCATGAATAAATTACTTAAGTTTAATCATCTTATTTATAAAAAAATGAGTAAAATAACATCCATTACCTCATAGAATGTTGCTGTCAGGGTTTGCATAGGTTATCACATGTA